>NC_069387.1:37849583-38189166 GCF_027475565.1 Acinonyx jubatus | reverse complement strand
TATTTTTGAGAGACAGAGTGTGGGGGGGGGGCAGAGAGAGAAAGAAAGACACAGAATCTGAAGAGGCTCTAGGCTCTGAGCTGTCAGCACAGAGCCTGACGCGGGGCTCGAACTCACAAGCCCTGAGATCATGACCTGATCCGAAGTGGGACGCTTAACCGACTGAGCCACCCAGGCGTCCTGAGGACAGTTTAGCTTTTGAAAATACAATCAACATCTGTATTTGTGTTTCTCGTGTAATTTATTATCTTATATCAATACAAGAGGCATCTGGACAGTTTGTCCAGCTGTGGTCATGGAATGAAAATTAATTTTAATGTTACCCTAAGCCAAACACATTGGGAATTAAAAAAAAAAAAAAAAACCCACAATGTATCCTAAAGATAAATGCAGAAGACTTTTGCATTACACAGTTGAATTTACTATAAACTGAAATTCCTGTTTACCATTTCTTGCCATTGAATGAGATAATAAATTCTGCTTTGTGAAGAAAGGCCACTGTGAACTGCTTTAATTGAAGTCTTCTGCCTCCTTTCTCCCTGTATATGTTTGGTAGCATATATGGCCTTGATAGACCACCTATGAGCTACAGATATGCCTCCTACTGCAAATACACCTTCAGCATGATACTGTATTCTACTCACAAGTGGCTTTGAGATAATGTTACACTGATGCTGGCCATGGTAATACTCCAAAGCAGCTGCCCCTTCCAAACGAAAAGTCTCCGTGACATAGTTTGAGTGTGGAAAATCACCACTGAGCTTGCAACATTTCCTCAGGGGGGAAAACTACGAGATAACTAAGGAGTTATAAATAAACTTTGTCTCAGTACAAAATTTTATTTTATTTTTCAAGACAGTCATGAGGTCAGTGCTATCTACTCAAGCTTTTCACTGACCAGGCACCTTGAGGTAAGCATAATGTCCCTGCCAAGGCAGATCTGGTTGACAGAAGCAGCAGGCACACTCAGTTCTGATATGAGCTCTTGGCAGTTCTTCATCCACCTGGGGGAGGTAGCCCTTGACTGATGTCCCCCAGTTTAAGAAAGGGGCAAAGTCGCAGAGAGGAATTGCCTTTCTCTGCACCTTTGTCATTGTCTTCTTCCTCTTTTGCAGGGTTGGAATAAGTAACCACTGTTACGTATGAAGGAGTTTCAGTTTCCCTCCATCACACGGAGAAAGGAAACTGAAAAATGACAAACATCTGTGAGGTTACAACCCCATTTATTACAGTATTAAGACCTTACTTTCAATGATAAACTCTTCCATAATTCCTTTCCACATATTACTCATACTGTTAGGATCTGATGAGTTAGCTAAGGGAGGAGAAAATGATTTTCTCAAGGTCACACAGGTGAGTGAGCAACACAATTATATTAGTGCCCACGTCCTGTCTTATGAGGTGGTAGCAGTGGTAACATTTGTGTGTTGGTGCAGTGCTTTACCTGCTGAACCGTCTTTTTCTCTGTTATTTTATGTTCACAGCTGCCACCAGACTCACTTGGCACTGTGATTTTTATCTTTCCTTCTCCTGTCAAACTTCTTGAAAAAATAGTCTTAGGCTTTTTGTCATTCTTATTCATACCTCTGCTCTGCCAGCCCCACCTCTGCCCCTAACACCTTACTGGCTAATGGTCACCAAGAATTTTCAAATCTACACATACAGAAGCGACCTTTATGCCTCCAGCCTCTTCTTTCTGCAACATTAATGCACTAGGGGTGTTTCTCAGGAGTCTTTTTTATTCTCCTGGGACTGTATACTCGTTTGGATTTCTTTTCCTTTCTGTGATTTATTTCTGAATAATAATCTTAACTGCACTGCCTTCTTCTACCCCTGAAATGTTTTACTGTTAACCTTTGTTTTCTCTTAGCACATCTTTTTTTTTTTCCTTGTGAGTTCTAAGGCTTCAGATATTACTGTAGTGAATATGCCTGCCAAATGTACATTTTCAGTCCTGAGCCTATTCCTGAGCCAGGTCATGGACACCTCTACTGGTTGTCTCTCTGATAGTTCCAACTATCAACTATAGGTCAGAACCAGACTACCAGAGAAACCAATCATTGATTCATTATTTCACCCACTCAACAAATATTTACTAAGTATCTACTACATATAAAACGTTCTAGACACTAGGGAGGAGGATTACAGACATGGATCAAGTCAGAGTCTGCCCCTAGGGGTCTTGCAATATGATTTGGGGGAGAGAAGGTGATACCAGAGCATACAGGGGACTAGGAGGGTTTAGTAGCGTAAGTTACATTTGAGCTAGGTGTCAAAGTTATAGAAGTGGTCTTATGGGAAGGTGAGGAGAGCAAAATGACCATAGACCACCAAGGTGAAAGAGAACAACAGGTACAGTTTGGATAATGGAGTGAAATGGGAAGAGTGCATACTTAATGAGTAGAGTCTCAGTATGGGCATTTTGAGAATGAGGATGAAGGGGTTGTGGGTGGTGGTGACTAACATCTGTGTATTATCTCTTCTGAGTCAGGCAGCGTCCCTCAGGCCTGGGGGACGATGGAGGTAAGATTTGTTCCTGGAAATGGAAGTTCTATAGTGAACATAGTGTCTATGAAGATGTGTTCCTAGATCAACAGACAGTCATGGGTTCATATACTGATAATCTGTATGTTGGCATTCTTTGTAATCGTCCTAGTAGTGGATTGAGTTAAGCTTAGAGAGTAGTGTGACGTGCCAGTGTTTGGTGGCTGAGGCGGTGGTAAGCAAAGTATATGCACACTGAGTTTATCTAATACCCGTGCGAGGTAGGAATTAAATCATTATCCTCACTTTTTTAGTGACGATACTAAGTCTCAAAGTTTGGTGAACTTTTGGAATAAGGACGGAAACAGGTTTTAAATTTAGGACTTTCTGGCTCCAGAACACATACTCTTGCCAGTCGGACTTAACATATGGGATTTCAAGTGGGTAGAAAAGGACCTGTGTGAGGCGACTGGGTGGCTCAGTTAAGTTTCTGACTTTGTCTCAGGTCATGATCTCACAGTTTGTGGGTTCAAGCCCTGCATTGGGCTGTCTGCTGTCACCACAGAGCCTGCTTTGGATGCTCTGTTCCCCTCTTTGCCTCTCTCTGCTTTCTCTCTCTCTCTCTTGCAAAAATAAATAAATTTTAAAAAGAAAAGAAAAAAAAGAAGAGTGGTGTCTGGGTGACTCATCGGTTAAGCAGCTGACTTCAGCTCAAGTCATGATCTCACAGTTCATGAGTTCGAGTCCCGCATTGGACTCTATGCTGACAGCTCACAGCCTGGAGCCTGCCTCAGATTCTGTGTCTCCCTCTCTCTCTGCACCTCCCCCGCTCATGGTCTGTCTCTCTCAAAAATAAATAAACAGTGCAAATTAAAAAAAAAGAAAGTAAGAAAAGAAAAGGACCTGTGAGGAAAGTCACAGGGAGTTGAGATAAGGAAAGGTTCCTGAGTTGCAGAAAATCATGAACTTTTTGTGACACAGACTCTCATGTGTTTAGAACTTGTTTCTAGTGGTGCAGCACCTGAGCACGAGTAGGGAAATGATACAGCCTCCTCAGGATTGGCACGGCACATGCAGCACATGGCCGAGGAAATGAGTCGAATGTTTTTTGGCGTCTCAGAGTTTGGTATACAGGCTACAGGCAGACATTTGCAACAGGTTTGAAGGATGGGGTGAGGGGAAATGCTGAGTATGACCCACCTGTTCTAAAATTCTCAAGCAGAATGTTGAGGCCTTTGGTTGATGCAACTCACCCCCTAAGAGTTAGGTCTGTTTTTGAAATAGTATCTGATAGCACTCATCTATTTATTGAGTACTTAATATAAGTCAGTCAGTTCTATGCCTCTGCACTTACAGTGGTGAACAAAACAGACTAGGCCCCAGCCCTCATAGGCTTGCAGTGTAGTGAAGGGAGGCATTAAGCCAATAATTAATCACACAAGTAACATTTAACTGCAACTGCAGTAAAAGCTTTGAGAGAAAAAGAACAGTGAGGGTGCCTGGGTGGCTCAGTCAGTTAAGTGTCCAGCTCTTGATATTGGCTCTGATTGTGATCTCATGGTTCCTGAGATCAAGCCTAGAGATGGGCTTTGTGCAGACAGTGCAGAATCTGCTTGGGATTCTGTGTCTCCCTCTCTCTCATGTCCCTCCCCGACTCATTCTCTCTCTCTCTCTCTCTCTTAAAAATAAATAAACTTAAAACAACAACAACAACAATGACAATGTATCATAGAGGGAGCTAATATTAGATTGAGAGACCGGGTAAGTCCACTCTGTGAAAGTCACTTTTACAGCAATCTGAAGGATTGAGCAAGAGTCAGCCAGGTGAAGGTTGGATGGGAGGCCAGGAGGGCTATTTAGACAACAGAAATAGTGTGAGCAGAGACCCTGAGACAGAAAGGAACTTGGTGCCTCAGGCAGAGAGAAGCCATGTGTGGCAGGAACCCAGTGAACCAGGAGATGAGGCCAGTAGGTAGGCAGGAACTAGCCAGGCATGTTTAGAATTTTGAATTTTGTCCTTAGAGGAGTGCAAAGCCATTGAAGGATTTTATATAGGAAGTGGCATTATCATATTTGTGTTTTAAAAAAGACCATTCTGACTGCTGTGGGGAACATGAGTTATGTATTAGGGAGGGTGTTAGGCAGAACAATGACCTCCCAACATACCTACATCCTAATTCCTAGAAGTTGTGAGTATGTTAGATTGCATAGCAAAGGGGAATTAAGATTGCTAATCAGCTGACCTTATGATTGGGAGATTGGTTATTTGGATTATCTAGGTGGACCCAGTGCAATCACAAGCATCCTTAAAAGCAGAAGAAGGAGACAAAAAAGCCAGAGAGAGATGTTACTATGGAAGAACAGTCAACATTGTTGGCTTTGGAGATGAAGTAAGGGAGACACAAGGCAAGGAATGTGGGTAGCTTTTAAAAGCAGGAAACGCCAAGGAAACAGATGCTTTCCCTACAGCCTCCAGAAGGGAATCAGGCCCACGGTGATTTTAGCCTAGTGAGTTCCATGTCAGACTTCAACATAGGTGTGAGGTAATAACTTTGTGTTGTTTTAAGCCACTGAGTTTATGGTAATTTGTTCCCTCAACAATCGAAAATTAATCCAGAGGGGCATCAGAAAGGCTGTTGGAAGACCACTTGGGGATCTATAGTGTAGTCCAGGGTGAAGTTGAAGGTGATCTGGACTAAATCGATGGTAGTGGACAGAGAGAGACAGAAGTGGATCAGTTCATGCTGCGCTTTGGATGAGGAGTGACAGATTTCTGGCATGGGCAGCTGGGAGGAACGAGATACTTTTCACTGAGATGGGGAGACTGGGAAAGTGGAAGTTGTGGTGGAGATCAAGAGTTTGGTTTTGGGCCTGTTCTAGGTTTAATGTGCCTGTGAAGCACTTAAGCAGGAAAGTCAAAGAGGCTATTGGCTATTGGGTAGTTGGGTCCGGAACTGAGGAGAAGACTGAGCTAGAAATGGCATTTTGGACTTAATCTATGTGGATGGCTTTTAAAGTCATGAGAGTAAGTGAGGCTCCTAGGACAATGTTTCTCAAACTTTGAACACCCATGCAGATCACCAATTTTAAACAAGAAAGTAGTATTTAAAAAATTGTTTTCAGTATTGAAAAGGATGATATTGGGGCGCCTGGGTGGCGCAGTCGGTTAAGCGTCCGACTTCAGCCAGGTCACGATCTTGCGGTCCGTGAGTTCCAGCCCCGCGTCAGGCTCTGGGCTGATGGCTCAGAGCCTGGAGCCTGTTTCCAATTCTGTGTCTCCCTCTCTCTCTGCCCCTCCCCCGTTCATGCTCTGTCTCTCTCTGTCCCAAAAATAAAAAATAAAAACGTTGAAAAAAAAAAATTAAAAAAAAAAAAGGATGATATTTTTGCAGCCTCTTACAAAGTATATATCTGTCTTGTTGACAGATAGCTTGAGATGTAGGTTAGATCCAGACACTCTGAATTGTCCCCCCTGTATTTCTACTAAATTAGGAGACTCCATGCTATAGTTAAAGATTGTCAAGATTTGCAACTGGTACTTGCTGGCTCTGTCAGATGTTTTGGGATGCCAAGACCAAACACAGACTGAGAAAGTATGAGATTTTTCCCTGAAGACTATTCCTAATGCTCCATCAGTTGCCAAATTGACACACTTAAAAGATTAAGTAACTGTAGGGGTGAATGTTTCAACCAGCCTAAATGTTTGGAAGATAGGAGCAAATGGATTCTTAGTCATTCTTTGAGTACTTCAGTCTCTGGAAAGTATCTGTTGGTGTTTTGTTGTAACATTTGGATGTGTTCCTTATATATCCACAAGCATAAAATCATTCTCACTTTGCTGAGTGAAGAAAGCCATCCAATTCTGGGAAGGAGTCACACCTTAGCAATTCAACCATTTGCAGCATAGTTTCGTGACCAGCAAATCTGGTATCTTATTCTCCTTATTAAAAACTGAGATATTTTGGCCTTGAAGTAATGGTTCAGGTTAGTTAAGCTGCTGGGTGTATTTTAGCTAAGCAGCCCTCTGGAAATCAGGAATGGCTATTAGTATTATCAGCATCACAAAGAAATATTTTTATCTCGTCTCTCCCTGTGGAAACTCTTGTCAGCACTTTTTTCCTTGACACCCTTTACACTCGAGTAGGAAGGGTAATTTTGCAAACACTGCCATTTCTTTCCACACAGCCAAGAGCACATACTGAGTTGTAAAGATTTGCTGACACTCAATTTTCATTATTTCCTTCAACACTCAGTTACAATCAGGAGGCATATTGTTGACTTCTAATTGTTCCATGTGTCTAAAACGCCTTTTAGTAATGCAGCAACACCTTTTCTTGTTGTTTGTATAGCTCATGCTCTGTCGGTTTTGAGCGGGGTGCACCTTTTCCAGCCCACGTCACGGCTCACAAAAGCATCATCGTCTAAATGAAAACTGTCTTCCCTTGTGCCGTGAGTTTTCACTGATAAGCAGAACAAAAAGTTATTGAGTACTTCTACCTCATTACAGCGTACATATACTACACGGACCGATTTGTGTTTTTCCCCAAGTAGTTTGTTCAGTTTTAAAACAAAATATATGCTGAAACACTCATGTGATAATAATTGCTCTCTCATATCATGTGCCATTGATATTATGTGACTTCCAGCAGAGTCCTATAATAAAGAAATTTTGTCAATAGCTGTTTTTTTTTTTTTTCCCCCACAATTAAATTGGGCATTAAATTTGGGCTAACAGCTTCTTAGGAATATTAAGACCTTACTGTTTTAGCTGAGGAATGCCTCTAGTTTTGGTCTCTTCTCTACCCTGTCAACAAAGTAAATTGATTTGAGGCTTTCTTTGAAGATGAGGTGAAAGTTCACTTGGTTCTACACCACCATATTTGCTGAACACTAGCAGATGCGCACTGATCAGCAGAGACTAAACATACTGACATAGCAAGTTGGTAACTTTAAAGAAATCCATGAAAATCACTATTACTCATGTATTTCAACTTTACAAAATGTATATGAGCAAATTTCTTTAATTTTTCCTCTGAAAATGCCTGTGAACTACTTCATGATTCTTGAGGACTGACCATGTTTTGAAGTTGCTGAGAAAGACAAGAAAAGGGGCTAGGACTGAGTGAGCCCACAGAACCTAAAAGTTGCAGGCGATAGATTTTGTGGCGAAAAATGTAAGACAATCTAGAAAGTATGATTTCATGGAAATCAAGAAAAGAGTAATTCAGGACAGAGGGTAAGCTGTGGAATGTTACAGAGAGGTCAAGTAAGATGAGGACTGATAAAAGAGCCTAGGGTTTAGCAACATGAAGCTAGGATTGGAAATCCTCACAAGTCCAGTACATTTGTTTGCTTGTTTGTGATGGTGGCAGGAGGTATTGGGCCAGAAGCTAGAGAAACTAAATTAGAGTGGATTTTACAGTGAATGGAAAGGGAGGAAATGAAAAGGTGTGTATAGCAAAGAGTTCTAGTTAATCCACCAGTGGAGATAAAATGGAATCCTAAAAGTGTACTGAATCCAAAAGAAGATAGAAAAAGATGAAAAGGGAACAAAAACAAAAGGAAAAAGTAAAAAGCAAATGGCGAGATGATAAACCTAATATCAATAATCATACCATAGTAAATGCTGTAAACGCTTCAATTAGAGGACAGATTGTCAGATCAGAGTAAAAAGTAAGACCCAACTCTAAGCTGTCTACAAGAAACACACTTTGAATATAAAGATGCAAGTAGGATAAAACTGAATGGAGAGAGATCTGTGATGCTGACAGCAGTCAAGAGAAAGCTTGAGTAGTATATTAAAGTGGGTTTCAAAGACGATGATATTAGAGTAAAGAACGTCATTTCCTATGATACAGAGGTCAGTTAATCAGTAACAACCCTAAACATTTATATACCTGATAATAGAGCTCCAAAATACCTGAAGCAAAACTAATAGAACTGTAGGGAGAAACAGACAAATCCCATTATCGTTGGAGACTTTACTACTCCTCTCTCAATAATTGCCAGAATAAGTAGATAAAAATGAGCAAAGGTATAGAAGACTTGAACAATACCGTCAGTCAACCAACTTGACCTAATTCACATTTATAGACCATTATACTCAACAATAGCTGAATACACTTTTTTTTTTTTTCAACTATACAGGGAACATTTCACAAGATAGACCACATTCTGGGCTGTAAAATAAGTCTCAGTACATTTAAAAGAATTCAAGTCATATAAAGTATGCTATCTGATCAAAATGGAATTAAATTAGAATTCAGTAAAAGAAAGATCTGTAAAACCCACAAGCGTCTGGTAAGTAAATAGCACTTTAACCTATCGGTCAAAGAGGTAGAAAGTATGAAGGTAACAGATCAAACTTGTGATAAGCTGCTATAACAGTACTGAAAGGGAAATTTATAGCTAAATTGATGCCTATATTGGAAAAGAAATGTCACAAATCCATGACCATAGCTTCCTCCTTAAGAAACTAGAAAAAGAAGAGCAAATTAAACTCAAGCTGGAGCAAGGAAATAAAATTTAGAGTGGAAATCACTGAAATGAAAACAGAAAAATCAATGAATGCAGAAGCTGGTTTTTTTGTTGTTGTTGTTTTTGTTTTGTTTTTTTTTTTTTTTTTTTGAGGAGCATCAATAAAATTGATAAACTTCTAGCCAGACAGATCAGGAGAAAAAGAATACAAATTATCAATATTAAGAGAGGTGACATCACTACATATTCTACAAACATTAAAGGGTAGTGAGGGAATGTTATGAACAATTTAATGTTAAAGACACAAACTACCAGAGCTCACTGAAGAAGAAATAACATGAATAACCTAAAATCTATTCAAGAGTTCAAATTTATGGAAAAGGCCTACCCACAAAGAAAACTCCAAGCCCAGATGGTTTCTCTGGTAAATTCTAACAAATATTTAAGGAAGAAACAGTACTAATTCTGCACAAGCTTTCAGAAAATTGAAGAGAAGGTTATACCTCACAACTCATTCTATGAAGCTGGCATTACCCTGATACCAAAACCAAAGACATTATAAGCAGCTAATGAACACGGATACAAAAATTTTAAGAAAAATTTTAGCAAATTGAGTCTAACAGATAAGAAGGTTGATGCATAATTACAAAATGGTATTTATCCTCAAAATGGAAGGTTGGTTTAATATTTGAACAGCAATCAATGTAACTCACCATATAAACAAACTAAAATAAAAAAAACCCATATGATCATTTCAGTGTATTCAGAAAAAGCATTTGGCAAAATCCAGTATCCCTGATAAAAACTCTAACCCAGGAGTAGAAGAGAACTTGCTCAACCTGATAACGGATGGGCAGAAAAGGGCTAACTCAACAGGCCTGGGGTGCTCAAACTGTGTACATTCTCAAGAAAGGCCTGGGCTCTTAAAATAGTTTGTCTGATGAGTATATTTGCATGCCTGAGATCTTGAGCCATGCTATCCCAATTTATGTAGATAGTTTATACTGGCAGTGTGATTTATGGTGAACATTTGCTTTCTCTCTGGAGGTCTGAAATGTCCGTAGCTGAGGTCAGTCACATAGGGTGCTAAATGCTTACGTGACTAACTCCTAGTAAAAACCCTGGACATGTAGGCTCAGGTGAACATCCCTGGTTGGCAACCCTTTGTACTTGTTTTCACATATGGTTGCTGGGAGAATTAAGTGTGTCCTATGTGACTCTATTGGGAGGGGACACTTGGAAGCTTATACATTTTCCTCTGGACTTCATGCACTTTTCCCTTTTGCTTATTTGACTCTGTATACTTTTACTGTAATAAACTGTAACCATGAATAGAACAACTTCTGAGTCCTGTGAGTCCTTCTCCTGTGAGCCTGAGGGTGATTGTGGGAACCCCTGACATAAGGGGCATCTACAAAAACCTGTGTCTAATATCAAACTTAAGAGTGAAAGACTGAATACTTTCTCACTTAGATCAGGAACAAATGATGCCCATTCTTTATTCATCATTGAATATGCACTGGAGGTTATAATCACTGCAATAAGGCCAGAAAAAGAAGGCATGAGAAATAGCAGTCATCTATATGCTAAAACAAAGTAAGGCAATCTGTATCTCTCTATCTCTAGAAATGCCTGTATAGAAGATCTGATGGAATGTCCAAAAACCTAGAAGTAATAAGAAGGTTTAGTAAGGATGCTGAGTACAGGATCCATGTACAAAAAATAATGTACCTCTATATATAAGCAACATTCAACCAGTATTGAAATTTTAAATGCAATTCCATTTACAATAACAAAAAATGTGGAATACTTAAGCATGAAGCTTGCATAAATGATGTGCAAACCCTATACACTGAGAACTGTAAAACATTACTGAAAAAAAGGTAAAGAAGACCTAAAACAAGTCAATAGATATGCCTCAGGGTGCCCAGGTGGCCCAGTCTGTTAAATATCAGACTCTTGATTTCAGCTCAGGTCAGGATCTTACAGTTTGTCAGATTGAGCCCCGCCTTGGGCTCTGTGCTGACAGTGCAGAGCCTGCAGAGTTCTCTTGCTCTCTCTCTGCCTCTCCCCTGTTCACGCTCTCTCTTTCAAAATAAATACATAAATGTTAAAAAATAAAGAAAGAAAGAAAGAGATGTGCCTCATTCATGGGTTGAAATTCTCAACATTATTAAGATGGCAGTTATCTCCAAGTGGGTCACATACTACACCATCCCAATCAAAATTGAAAGGACCTAGTAGAGCTAAGCAATTCTGAAAAAGAACAAATTTGGAACACTAACACTACCTGATTTAAAGATTCATTGTGAAACTGCAGTCATCAAAACTGTAGTATTAGCAGAATACTAAGATAGAGAAAATGATTATTAGAATAGATCAGAATCCAGAAATAGACCCACCAACATAGATACTGATTTATTGTTTTTTAATAAAAGGATTAAGTGGAAAAAGGACAGTTGTTCGATGTTTGGTCAGAGGTTGTGTTTAAGCCTCTTGTGCCAGTGGAGGTTTCCACTCTGTGTTGATCCCTCCATATGCAGCTTAGGAAATGTTTTCAAGTCTGTCCCATGACCTGCTCTGATCATTCCTGGGTAGGTACAGCCTGGTGCTTGTACACAGCCTTCCTGACTCTCATGGTTAACTGTAATCCCAGGAGGGCTTTCCTTGGTTATCCCTGTTTCTCTATATTAAACTTCCGTATGCTCTACCATTTGGCTTGTGTCGGAGCTTTGGGCCTCTTCATTGCTTTTCCTGGATATTTCCATTATTTTCAATAACGCTCTTTGGCATGAGGTTCTCTATTTTCTGTTCCAAATAAAGTCAGTCCCCTCAGAGACATGGAGCTCTTTGTCCCTACAGTGTGCCTTTCCCCCTCAGTAGAACCCTGTTGCCACTATACCTGTGGCTTGGGGTGGGAGTGGCTTTTCCCATAGTGATTGATACCTGGTCTTTGGGTGGAAGGGGTGTTGGTAGCCCCGGGTCTTCTTGACTTACTCCTTCTGACATGGAACTTCCACCTTATGAGTAAACTAGGGTGGTAGCAATCAGGGCTCAGTATCTCTAATCTACTGGGCCTGGAGTAGAGTTTCCACCACATGAGCTAGGACTGGGTGGAGGAACCAGGAGGTCCATCCCATCTATGGCCTGCCCAGAACCTCTAGGCTGAAGGGGATGAGAAACACCAACAGCCTGCCCCTTCCAGGATGAAACTAGCCCAGGACTAGGATATGGAGGGAAAGGGAACCCCTGTCTTCTTCTCTGCACAGACCTGAGGTAGAGCTTCTGTAACAGAGTGCTGGAGGAATGGGGTAATGGAACAGATCTTGGCTCAAATGCCACACTCTCACCTGTTCTGAGATTTAGTAGATTTTTTCTGAATAAATGTTTCTCCATTTGCTATATGCCCTTAGAGACTTTACATGTTTTTGTTTGTTTGCTTTGGTTTTTAAAATGATGCTCACCAACTAAAATGCAATTTTGCTGGGAAGGCCCACTGAACTCCTTACTGTGTCATTCCAAAAGCTCCACCTTGTTTTTAAGCTTTTAATAGCAGGCTTTGGATCTTTGGATCTTCTTCTTAGACAAGAAGATTTCTTGTCTCAGAGACAAGAAAGTTTTCATTACCAAATATGATTTTTCTGAAGATACTGTGTTTATACTAATATTTTGTTAGCATTTTGTTCACTGTAATATTTTATTCACTGTAATAAACTTATCAGAAATCTTTTAACTGGTCTGGAAGATGGCATTATTTTTCTCCTATAGACTGGGATTTTGATGTTAAATTACTTTTCCACACAGCCTTTCTATTTGATGACCCAGATTGACTATTCCCAGGTTCCATATAGTCTCTTTGGATAGATAGCATTATAGACAGATTCGACCAGCATACCCACTGCACTTGAAAATTTATAAAATGCTTTTCCGGTTTATACTAGCTTCTTTTCTTCATAGCCTGGTGTGCCAGAAGCATCAATCCTGCCAATTAAAAACTGAACATTGGCATGGTAGCTGAACTAATTTGTTCAGCTAGCATTTATTAATTGCCTACTCCACGACAGACAGCTTGCTCACATTCCTCGTATTGCCTATTAATGTGTTCTAATATAGGTCCATTATTACTATGGTTAATGTATTGTGAAGTTATTAATTTAAACTTGGCTTACTCTTTGAGCCTCGTTATACAGAATAGCCCTTCCTTTGGAGGAGTAACTTATTGTAGAAAACTATAAGACTTAGTCTTATGAACTAACTCTTGGGAAAAAGCCATAATGTCTGAGAAGTAAAGCAACCAAATTAAGCTTTCACAATAGAGGAGAGAAGGAGCAACTGTCCATATATGAAAATGAAGCCATCCACGTTGGCAGTTTAGGGAAGAACTGATGCTCAGGAGGTCTTGGGTGTTTCTTTAATCTCCTTTGTACTGCTAACTCTATGATTCTGTTTTTTACTTTGTTTTTTTGTTTTTGTTTTTGTTTTTTTTTTTTTAGTTTCAAGGTTTTGTTTTGTTTTGTTTTTAGGTCTATTTTTTTGAGAGAGACAGAGGCAGCGTGAGTGGGGGAGGGGCAGAGAGAGAGGGAGAGGCAGAGAATCCCAAGTAGGCTCCCTACTGCTAGGGCAGAGCCGGACATGGGGCTCAAACTCATGAATCTGTGAGATCGTCACCTGAGCAGAAACCAAGAGTCAGGTGCTTAACCTAAGAATGAAACAGGCGTCCCTCAAGTTTTTATTTAAATTCCAGTTAGTTAACATATAGTGTAATATTAGTTTTAGGAGTAGAATTCAGTGATTAATCACTTACACCCAGGGCTTATCACAACAAATGCCCTCCTTAATACCCATCACCCATTTAACCCATCCACCGCTCACCTTCCCTCAGTTTGTTTCTCTGTTGTTAAGGGTCTGTTTTATGGTTTGCCTCTCTCTCTCTCTTTTTTTCCCCTATCATCATCTGTTTTGTTTCTTAAATTCCATATATAAGTGAAATCGTATGGTATTTGTCTTTCTCTGACTGACTTATTTTGCCTAGCATAATACACCCTGGCTCTATCCATGTTACTGTAAATTGCAAGATTTCATTTTTTTTTATTACTGAGTAATATTCCATTGTGTGTGTGTATCTATGTATGTTTGTTTGTTTATTTATATGCACATCACATCTTCTCATTCATCAGTCGATGGACATTTGGCTCTTTCCATTAATTTGGCGATTATTGAAAATGCTGCTGTAAACATTGGGGTGCGTGTGTCTGTCCCTTCAAATTAGTATCCTTTGGGCAAATACCTAGTAGTGCAATTGCTGGGTCATAGGATAGTTCTATTTTTAACTTTTTGAGGAACCTCCATACTGTTTTCCAGGGTGGCTACACCAGTTTGCATTCCCACCAGCAGTGCAAGAGGGGTCCCCTTTCTCCACATCCTCACCAACATCTATTGTTTCCCGTGTTGTTAAATTTAGCCATTCCGAGGAGTGTGAGGTGGTAGCTCACCGTAGTTTTGATTTGTATTTCCCTGATGATGAGTGATATTGAGTCTGATGATACTTTCATATGTCTGTTAGCCACTGGATGTCTTATTTGGAAAAATACCTGTTCATGTCTTCTGCCTATTTCTTAACTGGATTGTTTGTTTTTCTTTATAGATTTTGGAAACTAACCCTTTATCAGATATGTCATTTGCAAATGTTCTGAAGGTTGCCTTTTAATTTTATTGATTGTTTCCTTCACTGTGCAGAAGCTTTTTATCTTGATGAAGTCCTGATAGTTCATGTTTGCTTTTGTTTCCCTTGCCTCAGGGGATGTGTCTAGTAAGAAGTTGCTAAAGCCAATGTCAAAGAGATTGCTTCCTGTGTTCTCCTTTAGGATTTTGATGGTTTCTTATCTCACATTTAGGTATTTCATCCATTTTGAATTTATTTTTGTGTATGGTGTAAGAAAGTGGTCCAGTGTAATTCTTCTGCATGTAGCTGTCCAGTTTTCCCACACCATTTGTTGAAAAGATTGTCTTTTTTCCGTTGGATATTCTTTCCTGCTTTGTCGAAGATTAGTTGACCATATAGTTGGGGCCCATTTCTGGGTTTTCTATTCTGTTCCATTGTCCTATGTGTCTGTTTTTGTGCCAGTACCATACTGTTTTGCTCACTATAACTTTGTAAGATAATTTGAAGTCCAGAATTGTGATGCCCCCAGCTTTACTTTTCTTTTTCAGGATTGCTTTGGCTATTTGGGGTCTTTTGTGATTCCATACAAATTTTAGGATTGTTTGTTTTAGCTCTGTGAAAAATGCTGGTGGTATTTTGATAGGTATTGCATTAAATGGGTAGATTGCTTTGGGTAGTATAGAAATTTTAACAATATTTGTTCTTCCAACCCATGAGAATGGAATGTTTTTCATTTCTTTGTGTCCTCTTCGGTGTCTTTCATAAGCATTCTATAGTTTTCAGAGTACAGGTCTCTTTACCAATTTGGTTAGGTTTATTTCTAGGTATCTTATGGTTTTTGGTGCAATTGTAAATGGGATCGATTCCTTGATTTCTCTTTCTGCTGCTTAATTATTGGTGTATAGAGATGTAACCGATTTCTGTGCCTTGATGTTGTATCCTGAGACTTTACTGATACCATATACAACTTCATATATCAAGTTCTAGCAATTTTTTGGAGTCTTTCAGGTTTTCTACATAGAGTATTATGTCATCTGTAAATAGTGAAAGTTCAACTTTTTCCTTGCTGATTTGGATACATTTTGTTTCTTTTTATTGTCTGATTTCTGAGGCTAGGACTTCCAGTACTATGTTGAATAACAATGGTGAGAGCAGACATCCCTATCTTGTTTCTGATTTTAGAGAAAAAGCTCTCAGTTTTGCCCCAGTGAGGATGATATTAGCTATGGGTCATTCATATATGGACTTTATGATGTTGAGGTACGTTCCCTCTATCCCTACTTTGTTGAAGGTTTTTATCAAGGATGGATGCTGTACTTTGTCAAATGCATTTCTGCATCTATTGACAGGATCACATGGTTCTTAGCCTTTCTTTATTAATTTGGTGTGTCATGTTGATTGATTTGCAAATACTGAACCTCCTTGCAGCCCAGGGATAAATGTTACTTGATCCTGGTGAATGATTCTTTTAATGTACTGTTGGATTCGATTTGTTAGTATTTTGTTAAGAATTTTCGCATGTATGTTCATCAAGGACATTGGCCAGTAATTTTCTCTTCTAGTGGGATCTTTGTCTGGTTTTGGAATCAATGTAATGCTGGCCTCATAGAGTGAGTTTGGAAGTTTTCCTTTCATTTCTCTTTTTTGGAACAGTTTGAGAAGAATAGGTATTAACTAATCACTTAATGTTTGGTAGAATTCTCCTGGGAGGCCATCTGGTTCTGGACTCTTGTTGGTTGGGAGATTTTTTATTACAGATTCAATTTCTTTACTGGTTATTAGTTTTTCAAATATTCTATTTCTTCCTGTTTCAATTTTGGTAGTTTATATGTTTCTAGGAATTTGTCCATTTCTTCTACCCAGTTTGTTAGCATATAATTTTTCATAATATTCTCCTTTAATTGTTTGTATATCTGTGGTGTTAGTTGTGATCTCTCCTCTCTCATTTGTGATTATATTTATTTGGGTCCTTTCTCTTTTCTTTTTGATAAGTCTGCCTAGAAGTTTATCAATTTTATTACTTCTTTCAGAGAAACAGCTCCTGGTTTCATTGATCTGTTCTTCTTGGGTTTTTTTGTTTGTGTCTCTATCATTTATTCCTATTCTAATCTTTACTATGTCCCTTTTTCTGCTGGCTTTAGGCTACATTTGTTGTTCTTTTTCTAGCTCCTTTAGATATAAGGTTGGGTTGTGTATTTGAGATTTTTCTTGTTTATTGAGTTAGACGTGTATTGCTATATACTTCCCTCTTAGGACCACTTTTGCTGCATCCCAAATATTTTGGATGGTTATGTTTTCATTTTCATTTGTTTCCATGTATTTTTTAAATTTTGTACTTAATTTTCTGATTAACCCATTTGTTTGTTTTCGTAGGATGTTATTTAGCTTCCATGTATTTGTGGTCTTTCCAAATTTTTTCTTGTGGTTGACTTCAAGTTTCATAGCATTGTTGTTGGAAAATATGCATGGTATGATCTCGATCTTTTTGTACTTATTGAGGGCTGATTTGTGACCCAGTATGTGATCTATCCTGGAGAATGTCCCATGTGCACTCAAAAAGAATGTGTATTCTGCTGCTTTAGGATGAAATGTTCTGAATATATCTGTTAAGTCCATTTGGTCCAGTATGTCATTCAAAACTATTGTTTCCTTGTTGATTTTCTGCTTAGATTATGTGTCCATTGCTGTGAGTGGGGTGTCAGAGTCCCCTGCTATTACTGTATTATTATCAGAGTTCCTTTATGTTTGTTATTAACTATTTTATGTATTTGGGTGCTTTCAAGTGGGGGTGTAAGTATTTACAATTGTTAGATCTTCTTGTTGGATAAACCCCTTTATTATGATATACTGACCTTCTTCATTTCTTGTTAAAGTCTTTGGTTTAAAATCTAGTTTGCCTGGATGCCTAGGTGGCTCAATTGGTTAAGCATCCAACTCTTGGTTTTGGCTCAGGTCATGATGTTGCAGTTCGTGAGATTGAACCCTGCCTTGGGCTCTGCTCTGGTAGCACAGGGCCTGCTTGGGATTCTCTCTCCCCCTCTCTTTGTGCCCCTTCCCTGCTCACACTCATTCTCTTTCAAAATAAGTAAATAAACATTTAAAAAAATGTCATTTGTCTGATGGAAGTATGGCTACTCTGGCTTTCCTTAATGTCCTTTAGCATGATAAATGATTCTCTATCCCTTCACTTTCAATTTGGAGGTGTCTTTAGGTCTAAAATGAGTCTCTTGTTGGCAGCATATAGATGGGTCTTGTTTTTGTTTTTGTTTTTAATGTTTATTTATTTTTGAGAGACACGGAGAGACAGAGCATGAATGAGAGAGGGGCAGAGAGAGAGGGAGACATAGAATCTGAAGCAGGCTCCAACTCTGAGCTGTCAGCACAGAGCCACATGTGGGGCTCGAACTCATGAACCATGAGATCGTGGCCTGAGCTGAAGTGCTGAAGTTGGACGCTTAACTGACTGAGCCACCCAGGCACCCCGATGGGTCTTGTTTTTTTTTTTTTTTTTTAAATCCGTTCTGACACCCTGTGTCTTTTGCATTTAGTCTATTTACATTCAGAGTGATTATTGATAGATATGAATAGTGCCATTGATTTACTTGTTAAGTCATCGTTTCTGGAGATTTTCTGTTTGTTTTTTTTTCTAGACTTTTTTGCTTTTGGTGTTTCTTTCCCACTCAAAGAGTCCCCTTCAATATTTCTTGGAGGGCTAATTTAGTGGTCATGAACTCTTTTAGTTTTTGTTTGAGAAACTCTTTATCTCTCCTTCTCTTCTGAATGACAACCTTGCTGGATAGAATATTCTTGGTTGCATATTTTTCCCATTTAGCATGTTGAATATATCATGCCACTCCCTTCTGGACTGCCCAGTTTCTGTGGAGAGGTCTGCTGCTAACCTTGTTTGTCTTCTCTTGTAAACTAGGGATTTCTTTTCCTTGCTGCTTTTAAAATGTTTCCCTCATCTCTATATTTTGCAAATTTTACTACGATACGTATTGGTGTTGGCCTGCTTTTGTTGATTTAGATTCAAATTCTCTGTGCCTCCTGGAGTTGGATGTCTATTTCCTTCCCTAGATGAGGGAATTTTTCAGCTGTAATTTGTTCACATAAACCTTCTACCCCCCTTTCCCTCTTTTCTTCTGGGACTCCTATGATATGGATGTTATACTTTATGAAGTTGCTGAGTTCTCTGAGTCTACATTCATGATCCAATATATTTCTTTCCCTCTTCTTTTCTGCTTCGTTATTTTCCATAATTTTATCTTGTTTTTAAATTCTTTTTTCTTTTATTTGAGAGAGAGCACACGCCAGGGAAAGAGGTAGAGGAGACAGGGAGAGAATCTTAAACAGGCTGCATGCTCAGTGTGGAACCCTATGTGGGGCTTGATCCCATGACCCTTGGATCATGACCTGAGCTGAAATCAAGAGCCAGATATTCAACTGACTGAGCCACCCAGACACCCTGATAATTTTATCGTTCTGCATTACTTATCCATTCCCCTCCTTCTTCCATCCTTGTGTTCATTACATCCTACCAGTTTTCCATCTTGGCATTTTTATTTTGGCCTGACTAGTTTTTAGGTCTTATCTCTGCAGTAAGCGACTCCCTGGTGTCTTCCATGCTTTTCTCAAGCCCAGCTAGTATCATTATGATTGTTGCTTTAAATTCTGAATCAGGCATATTACTTACATCTGTTTCGATTAGATCCCTGACCATGACTTTTTCTTGTTCTTTCTTTTGGGATGAGTTCTTCTATCTTCGCATTTTGTCTAGGTCTATGTCTTCTTCTCTGTGTTAGGGAAGCCTGTTATGTTTCCTGTTCCTGAGGCTTTTTGAAGAAGAGGTCACATAGTGTCCAGGTCCTTGTGCTTCAGGGAGTTTCTCTGGTGTGTGCTGTGTGCACTCTGCTTCTGTGTCTTAGCTACTCTATCCTTCAGACTAGTCATCTGCAGAGGCTCTCCTTATCTACAGTAGGCAGTGTTTGGACCTTGACCAGAGTGTGGCAAATTTTAACTGGGTGTGCTCTGGTCTCCTTGTTAAAAGAGACCAGATCCTATTTCCACTAAAGCTAGGGCTTTGCAGCACACTATGGTCAGTAGACTTGGTGGGGTGGGGGGTGTTTATGCTGGCCTTCTGGGGGAGGGGCCCACTACTCTGGTTCTCAGGCACACTTGCCATAGTAAAGAAGCACCTGCAGAGTGCACGGGAGTGGAGCTTGGTGTAAGCAGTTTAGGTCACCACTGTTGGCACTGTGCTGTTACTGAAGTTAGTTTATGCTGTGGGACAGGGGAGGGAAATGGCACCAGCCCTCTCATTCACACTGGAAAGGGGAGTTTGCAACCACCGCTGTCTGGGAAGCCCTCCCAGAAGAGCAAACAGTCTCTCTGTTTTCCAAGTGTCCCTGAGATCCCTGCCTTCACCCTATGTCCCAGCTATCTGCCTACACAGCAGTACAGTGCACCTGTGTTGTATCCCAGGCAGGCCCACTGAGTTATAAAACTCTAAACTTTAGGGACAGTGTGGCACAGACGTGCACTGGTCCTCTGGAGAAGGGTCTCACTGGGCTGGTGCTGGTTTGTCTCAGAAAGGCAGTGGCACTGAAGTGCAGGAGCTTGGAGTTTAGAGTAAAGCACAGCAAAAACCTGGTGCCCAGGTTAGCCACCCTCAGCAGGTGTCTCTGCCCTTATGCTAATAAATGGGGCAGTGCAATGGCACCTGCTGGCTATTTTGTCCCCTGAGAGGCACCACCACCTCTCCCAGATGTGCTCCAAGAAGGGAGAACCATTTCTCCCAGTCCATCCAGGGGATCCTCAGATCACACTGTCTGCTCCTGGGCCTCTGCCCTGCTTTCCCACAAGAGCACCACAGTGCCTACCAGGCTCCACACCAGCCACAGTGCAGACTTCGAAAACTTCAGTCTTTGAGCCTCACTGGTTATAAAAACTCGCCATAATCAGCCCCTCTTGTTTTCCCAGTCAATGACTTTGGGAAAGTGTTTTCCTTGTATGATTCCCTCTGTGCTTTTCTTTCTTTCTTTCCCTCTTTCTTTCTTTCTTTCTTTCTTTCTTTCTTTCTTTCTTTCTTTCTTTTCTCTCCCTCCCTCTCTCCCTCTCTCTGTCTCTCCATGACCATGGCTCCTTCTCCTCTGCAGCACCTGTGATCCTTCTCTCCCCCAAACCATGTCTCTGCACCTCCTACCCTCCACAGTGTGGTCTCTTCTCTCCCCCTAGTTGTGCAGTTTGTTCTGTCCTAAGATCGATTTCTTGGGTGTTCAGAATGATTTGATATTTGTCTAGCTGTGTTCGAGGGGTGAGGCACGCCTAGGGTCCTCCTGCTACTCCACCACCCTAGCCCCCCCACCCCCCACTAACTATGATTCTAGACAAAATAACTGCATTTTCCCTGCTTGATTTTTTCTCTAACTTTGATTGGAAGATAGTGACTTTTCCTGCACATGGGGTTGTAAAAGACAAAATATTTTGTGGAATTTGAAGTGCTTTAGAAATGTTCACTACAGTGGCACCTGCCTGTAGTGATGCCCTCTCGAAAATAGGGATAAATATGAGTCTGTCCTAGGTCCCACCTAAAGCTATTTATGACAGGAAATTCTGGAAGGACTTTGGTAAAGTACTTACATTTGTAGCCTGGCTTAAAGTGTGATCTTTGGAACAGTGTGACATAGCAGAGCACAAGTGATGCATGTATACTGTGTAAAGGGTATTTTCTGTTTCCCATTTCTTGTTTTTATTTCCCTCTTCTAGTAAAAAAAGATAGAACTCCTAAGCCAAATATTTACCTTAACTATTACCTTTAAACTCATCTTTCTAAATTTTGGGAGTTACTTTCAGAAGAAAAAATAAATTTAGGTCATTCTTGCTTTCTCACAGTGGAACGAACAAATGATGTGAACGATAATAGAAGAAAGAGCAGGAGCTGGAATAGTTAATATGAACAATTGATCTTAAATTTTAAACCATTGGCTTTATTTTCTGATGAAAGGTATAAGGCAAATAGTGGGTACTGTACCTGAAGCTCTTGACCCTAGGGTGTTGTATTTTTCATTTCTTAGCAGCCAATCAACTTTAAAACATGAAGGAAAAATCCACAAAATAATCGTAAAGCATTCCTTGGAGAAGTTTCCAAACATGAATAAAAAATAACAAGCCCCCTTCATTGAGCTCAGGTACTGTACTTGGTACTTTACTGCATTATCTCATTCATTTCTAACAAGAGCCCAATGAGGAAGGAGCCTTTAATCTCCATTTTATGAAGCAGAAACTGTGGCCTAGACGAGGTAATTAGAAACTTATCCTAGGTTATACAGCTTCTGGATACAGGGTGGACCATCTTAAGTAATGAAATTTAAAACAAATGTTTTATAAATTACTCAAGTAGTTACATATTCTTTGTAAAATAAATCAAAGCTGTAGGAAATACAATTTTTAACAAATCACCGATAACTATATGTTTGTATGTGTGTATATGGTTAACCCCCCCCGCCCCCCCCCGCCACACACACACATCTGAAACACACATAGTAAGTTGATAGTCTTGGTTAACCCTGAGGAAGGAAGGAGAGAAGATATCAGAAATGGAAGTGATGATGGTCGAAAACGTTTTTAGCTTTATCTTGAATGTTTTGACTTTTTGCAAGGAGAATATTTTCATCTATTAATTGTGCAACTTAAATTTATTCAGAAACCCTGAGGACACATTCCAGATAGTTAGTCTTCTTTGGCTAACCTCATTGCCCTTTTTCTGGTGACCCTCTCTTCATCCTAGTCTCTACCCAAGAATGTTTAAAACTTTTCAAAGATCACGTGTACATGAGTTACTTGATATAGTGATGATTATAAAGTCATCATTGATGAAGTACAAAGCAGTATATTATGGTGGTTACAGGCACAGGCCCTGGATCCAGACTGCCTGGGTTTGAATCCTGGCTTCCTTTTTGTATGACCTCTCTGTGCTCCAGTTTCCTCATTTATAAATTTGGGATAATAATACCTATTTTACAGGATTGTTGTGAGTCCTAAATGAGCTATTATATGTACAGCACTTAGTGCTTGGCATATTTTAAGAGCTAGATAAGAGTTACTGCAAATTATCCTAACACTCAGAAAAAAACTACGATAAATTGTATATACATCCAAACTTTCTTCTGTGTGTGTGCGTGCCTATATGTGTGTGTGTATATATATACATACATACATGTACATCCAAATACATTCATGTGGGTAAATATAGATGAATTTTTTTATTAAAATTGGATTATACTATTTCTATGTATTGTAATCTTCCTTTTTACTTAACTCTATAGATTGCAAACATCTTTCCATGTCATTAAATGAAGTAATGAATGTTTAAAACAAAACTCAGGTGTATTTGGTTTTAACTAATGTGATACATGGATTCTTTTGACCAAATATGTGAACATATGGTAAGACAGAAATTTCTTGGCTCTGTACTGAGAATCTGGAGTGCTTATAGATATTGAAATATCTTAAATCATTGGCGCATTGATATATCTTACTTAAGTGTATTATTACTTGTTTTATTTGTTAAGCAGTGATATTCAGCCTTTTTAAATGTTTGTCTTCAGAGTCAATATGCCAGGGAAAATGGTATTTTTATTTTTTTAAGTTTATTTATTTATTTTGAGAGAGAGGGAAAAAGAATGCAAACAGGGGAGGGACAGAGAGAGAGAGAGAGAGAGAGAGAGAGAGAATATCCCAAACAGGCTCCATGCTGTCAGTGCAGAGCCTTGATGTGAGGCTCAATCTTACAAATGATGAGATCATGACCTGAGCCAAAATCAAGAGTTGGACACTTAACTGATTGAGCCACCCAGGCACCCCAGAGGATGGTATTTTTGAAGTGTCACCGTGGTAAGGACACTTGGAATACAATTCTTTGTAAGAAGAAAAAAGATGTATAAAAAGTACATTGATTGTTAAGAAACGTATATTTCTTCTTCTGCCCCTTTCTGGCTTTTCAGGAGATGTTTCACAAAGCAGAAGAATTTTTACCCGGAACGGCAAATAGTGAGATGGATGAGATGGACACGTCAGACACCCAGTGGGGCTGGTTTTACTTGGCGGAGTGCGGGAAGTGGCACATGTTTCAGGTACCTCCTTTCCAGAATGTAGCACAAGGGCGTCCCCTTCACTCAGCATCACTTTGCTGACGCACAAAGTAGCAGTGCAGACCTGGAAGGAAATCAAACCTTAAGGAAATCAGGTAGCTTGACTAAAAGAAAAGTGAGAAATTCTTCTAGTCCTTTTCCTTCTCCTTTCCCCAGGTTTTCTCAATCATGTATTTATTTATTTTTTTTTAACATTTATTCATTTTTTTTGATAGAGAGAGATAGAGCGTGAGTGGGGGAGGGACAGAGAGAGAGGGAGACACAGAACCTGAAGCAGGCTCTAGGCCCTGAGCTGTCAGCACAGAGCCCAATGCGGGGCTCAAACTCACGGACCGTGAGATCATGACCTGAGCCGAAGTCGGACGCCCAACCGACTGAGCCACCCAGGTGCCCCTCAGTCATGTATTTAGAAGAAGCAGTGCGAGTTCACTGTGTGTACAGAGGCGAGTGTGACTGAGTTACATAGTCTCAGTATGGCTGAACAACTCCAAGTTCCATTTGGTGAACGAGGAGGAGGGGAAGAGAGCAAGCCCATATTAAGCACCTTGTGTCCGCCAGGTATTATGTTAGATGTTGCAGGTATATTTTCTACTTTAGCCTCACAGCAGCTCTGAAGCAGATGTTAACACTCTGTCTCATGGTCAAAGAGAGCAAAACTCAGAAAGGCTAACGGAATCTGTCCAGAGTCACGGCTAGTGAATTTCAGCCAGTACCCAGAAGCTTGGTGGTCTGTCTTTACTTAGAAGCCTACCTAAAGAAGATTTAAGTTGAGCCGGTTAGGAAGTTGTAATTATTGTAATCATTTGTAGAAATTGTAACAGTCTGGAGAGAGGGATTCTCACCAGTTGCTGGAGTTTCTTCGCTGGAAGTCCTTACACCGTTTTGCACACGCTTGCTTAGCCGTGATTCTTCCTGTGTGTGGGAACTAGAACAGGTGCTCAGTCAGTTCCCCTCATCACGCCAGTCTCTGTCTCTGTGACCACAGAACCGCCTCTGTGGCCAAGTCATTGACATGAACAGCTGGTAAATGACACTCTCTGGTTTGTCTTAAAGCCGGACACCAACATTCAGTGTACAGTTAGCAGTGAAGATATCGAAAAAAGCTTCAAAACAAACCCTTGTGGCGCCATTTCTTTTACTACTTCCAAATTCAGCTACAAGATAGACTTTGCAGGTATGTTTTTTTCCCCTAATAGTTGTGTGTTTTTAGCATATTGATACAGTAAAATCTACAGTTGTGAAGATGAGAATTAGTTAATATATTTGTGCACAGTGAAATAAATCCTTTTTGTCATACACAAAAATCTCTCTATAAAAATTCAAGATTTAAAATATTGCACATTACCTTTTGTAAAGGAATATTTGTATGCTTATCAATACTAACATGTATGGAGATTGTCATATCTTTTGAGCTTATGTAACAGTTTTCCTCTAAGGAACACAAAACACTTTTTAGCTGTTGTTTTGTTCATCATTGAAATATCTGGGAATCTTTGTATTTTAAGGATCCATCTGAGAGGTTAAGTAACAAAGTCATAGGTAGCTGGTGATAGTTTTAAGACCAAAGTTCAGCTGAACGACCCATCTCTTAGTGTCTTTACCAGAAAACTATTTCTTTAATGGATGTTGCCTTTTGCCATTTTCTGATTTCATTGGCTCTTTCACAGAACAGCCAGCTAATCTGGAAATCAGTCCTACTTTGGATTTCATCCATGATCTATGGGCATGGTTTTAGGTATCCCATGAAAAACCTGTCGGATTCAACTCTTTTAGTTTCAAGCTGTTGGTTTCAGCTGTTTGTGGCATAGAGGCATACAAGACCTAGAAGGGAAGCCTTTTTGTTTTTTAAGGTTTTATTTTTAATTAACCTCTCCACCCAATGTGGGGCTCAAACATACAACTCCAAGGTCAGGAGTCACATGCTGTACTGACTGAGCCAGCCAGGTGCTCTGGAAGGCTTTCTTAATAAAGCATATTTTGGCTGCCACGTGGTTCAGTCATATAGATGTTCCGTCCTAGTTTCTATGAGTAGTGTCTTTTTGTTGTTGTTGTTGTTGTTCTTTATATATATTTTATTGTCAAATTGGTTTGCATACAACACGTAGTGCTCATCCCAAAAGGTGCCCTCCTCAATGCCCATAACCCACTTTCCCCTCTGCCCCACCCCCCATCAAACCTCAATTTGTTCTCAAGTATTTAAGAGTCTCTTATGGTTTGCCTCCTTCCCTCTCTGTAACTTCCCCCCTGCCCCTTCCCCTTCCCCTGGTCTTCTGTTAAGTTTCTCAGGATCCACATATGAGTGAAAACATATGGTATCTGTCTTTCTCTGCCTGACTTATTTCACTTAGCATAACACTCTCCAGTTCCATCCATGTTGCTACAAATGGCCAGATTTCATTCTTTCTCATTGCCAGGTGGTATTCCATTGTATATATAAACCCCATCTTCTTTATCCATTCGTCAGTTGATGGACAATTAGGCTCTTTCCATAATTTGGCTATTGTTGAAAGTGCTGCTATGATCATTGGAGTACAAGTGCCCCTATGCATCAGCACTCCTGTATCCCTTGGGTAGATTCCTAGCAGTGCTATTGCTGGGTCATAGGGTAGTTCTATTTTTAATTTTTTTAGGAACTTCCACACTGTTTTCCAGAGCGGCTGCCCCAGTTTACATTCCGACCAACAGTGCAAGAGGGTTCCCATTTCTCCACATCCTCTCTAGCATCTATAGTCTCCTGATTTGTTCATTTTGGCCTATGAGTAGTGTCTTTATGGCAGAGTTGTGTTGTGTTGTGGTGTGGGCAGGTGGTGACACCTAAGAAAATTCCCTTGGATGAACTAAGGCCCAGAAATGATAAAGGGGATTTGTCCAGTAAGAGATAGATGCAACCAAATCTCTAATCATTATTGTCCCCCCAAAGTTATTATTTTATTATTGAGAATTTAAACCATTATATTCTTCTTCCCAACTAACCCATAACTGCTTTTTTATGACATTAGCTAAATAGGCTGCCTTCAAGGGCCCTGACATTTGTCTTTTTGCTGCAGTGTAGACAGAAGGTATTCGCTAGACCTTTCAGACATCTTGTGTACAAGTGCCAGTTTGAAGCAATACTAGGACGTAGTGATATGCACACACATCACGCTTCATGTAGAGGATGAAGTTTATCAACACATTTAATTCAGCAAGCCACACGTTTCTGAAAGAATATTTGCTAATAAACTGTATTTTGGGGAGAGCTTTCTCTCAGACCATACAGTTTGTTAAAAAATGTCTTTATCAAAGAATAGGAGTCACATTCAATAATTTAATTCCACCAGCCCCTCTATATGATGATACTGCATCAAAGGTATCATCAGTATTTCAAATGTACTATTTGCAAAATTAGCTCCAACTGTTTTGCCATAAGCTGACTCAGGTGCTCTTGGTAAAAATGGTGAAGAGGAAACTCAGAGTGAGGTAGTAGAAGACCCTGCAGCCTTTGCCTCCTGTGCTGAGGTGATCTTGCTTTTTCCTGCACAGCGGTGATGCCAGTGTGTGTGCAGAACCTAGGGGAATCTGAAAAGGGCAGGGCACACTCTGTATTTTACAGCATTTGCCTGGATGGGCGAAGCTCTTTATTTTGGAATGGAATGATGCCAATTAGATAAGATACACTGACTGGGATCTCAAAGTAAGCCTCAGCACTAAACTTTGTGGGAACAAAGACATGGATCTGGTAACAGTGCCACAGCTAAGGCACAGAAGAGAGAAGATGACACTTCCAGTTAGTTATTAGTCTTACCTCACCAGAACCTCTTGAAGAAGCACGTATTTAGTCTAGCTAGATTTTCTATTGTTGGTTTTGGTATATGGTGTAGAGAAGGCCAGAAATGTACCAATTTTTGAAATTCTGTGAATTCTTTCAGTTTTATAGTGGTAGTGTATCTTTTTATCATTCCCAAAATTTTTGCAGCAAAGTACACTTCCCATTTCATAAACTGACCAGAAGATTCGGTACTATAATTTTATTCTCTTTCTAATACTCTTCATTTTCCTAAGTCTTGCACTGTAGAATCAGCTTAAACTTAAGTGTGCTACAGAAAGGTACGGACCCTGTGTACTTAGCAGTCTGAGCCTAGCATCCTTTGTGTGACCGAATGATGAAGCCATGTTCCCTGAATAGCGCTCCTAGGATGTCATGAATAGATGTGTGGCAAGGGGTCCTTGATACACTGTGCTCACCAGCGCCTCCCCAAGTGCCATGGTTCCGGATCGCCATGTGCTGTGGCTACACATCTTCGTGACTATTTGTAGCACAATCTGTCCCTACCGCCTATCTAATATCTTTGTCTTTGCCTACAGAAATGAAGCAAATGAATCTCATCACTGGAAAACAGCGCTTAATAAAAAGAGCCCCCTTTTCTATCAGTGCTTTCAGGTATTGTAAAGAGAACAGGGATAGAGAGAGTGGGCTTTCCTCCTCTTTTTGAGTATTTGACAGAGGCACAAATAGACTGAAAATGTTTGGGTAGCTTATTTAACGATCTTCATGTTGGTCTTTTCATGGCTGAATTTTGCATTAGTTGATGAAGTACAGTATGATGGTTGTCTGCCCTTGTTTCCTTTCCTGTTTTGCTCTTCATTTCCCCTTCTGTATTTACATTTTTCATGTCTTTAGGATGGTCACAGAATGCCATATGGTCTCTGCTATAAATCCTTAAAATAGCTTGCTGAAGTAGGTTTGAATTAACTTGTAAATACTCTAGAGCCATCCAGTTATATGGGCTACTTATAACTCCTAGGCACTTGCCCCCTTTTTCTCTACCTCCACTGAGCCCCATTGGGCAACTCCTGGGAGTGATTCCAAATCTGTAATGACCAAAGGAGACCTAAAGAAGGTGTGAGCTCAGTGGGACGGCAGCACAGCCCTCTGCTCCTGGCTCTGGGTCGCACATTGTCCTGTTTGGTTTCTCTGGCGGTACACAGCCCTAAAAGAGAGCTGTAGATGCCAGAAAAGAGTAAGTATTTGTTATTCCTGTGAATGAAATTGAAGGGGAAAATCTTCGAGAGCATACCTCCTACTTTCTGTCATGGTCCCTCAAGTAAATATTGCTGTTCAAAGAACATAAAATAAAACAGAAAAAAAAAAATGGTAGCATGTGAATTGGAAGGGATACCCCTTTGCTCTTTCCAAGGAGATATTTTGAAACAAGGATTCAAATAAGGAAAGAAATGCTTTAAGTTTCTATCAGTCTGTTTCTTAAGGCTTTTGGCTTATATTTTAGCATCCTGATTTAAAAGTTTATTCAAGCACTTCTATAACAAATGCCCTAGTACTGCTGTGGAATGTGGAGGATATTATTTTCTTACCCACCACATCATATCTTTATTCTTAGGCACAAGGAATATAATAAATGAATTTCTTAGCTTCCCAAGGGTATGTAATCTAGGGAAAAAATGGGACATAATAACGGAAAATGTTATTGTAATTGTACGTTATTATTTCTGGTATACTTTGGAGGAGAGAAGCAACAACACTATGGGGCCGAACACTTTGTTCTGTCACAGACGATACAAATCATAGAGCAAAGACAGGAGAGGGAGAGAATTAACCAGAATGGACGAGAATAAGCAGGATAATAGCAGAGGAGAACAGTTAGGTATGACACAGTAGAGCGATGCTGGTAAGTGGGTGTTGATACAGAAATTACGCAGGAATATATCAAGTGTGTATTACACAAGGTGAATAGTTCACATTTCCTACTGGCCAGGAAATTACAATTAATTAAGGCTATGGTCTACATAAAAATTAAAACAACACAAACAAAAAAACCCTTTTACATAGCTAAAAGGTACTCCAGGCAAAGTAAAAAAAAAAAAACCAACAAAAACAAAAAACAAGCAACAACTGGGAGAAGTATTGTACTCATGATCATAAAGGGCTCATCTCTGTAATATATAAAGTACTCCTAAGAATCTCTGAATGGTAGAAGACCAGCAAATCATTAGAAACATCTGGCCTCACTCAGAATCAGGGAAGTACAAATTACACCAGACAATTTTTTACTATCAGATTGTCAAAAATTCAAAAGTTTGATAATGTGCCTTTTTGGAGAGGTTGTTGGAAGTAGGGATTCTCTACATTTCTGGTGGTAATGTTAATGAGCATAACCTTCAGAGAGGGCATTTGGACAGTATCTGCCAGAATCTAAATAATAGTCTTTGACCCAGAAATTCCATCTCACAGATGTCATCCTACAGATACACAAGTAGACAGGTAAGATGGCAGAAGAATCAATTTGTGGTTTTGCAGCATTCTTAACAGTAGCAAATAGTCAGAGACATGCTAAATACCATCAACAAGGGACTTGTTACATAAATTATGGTATGTCGGTACCATGGAATTTTCTGCATCTTCAAAACAGATTGCACTCATTTGTTCAACCAGTAGGTATTGCATGAGCCAGGTTCTGTGGTAGGGGCTGGGAATGAGGTTACTCTCTATCTATTGATGCAGAAAGATCTCTAAGAACATATTAAGTTGGGGGGGGGATGGCTGCAGAAAAACCCCGTAAATTTTATGTGTGGGGTAAAAATTTGGCTTGTGTGAACCTAAAGAAGTCTGGAAGAATACCCCCAAAGACTAAAAAAAAAAAAAAAACCAAAACTGATTACTTGGAGTTGGGGCAAGAGTTGAAAATTGGACAGATTAATTTTCACTGTTTCTTTATATGTGTTGTTTCTTTATATGTGTTAATTTTCAAATCATATGATTGTAGGATCTTTTCAAAAATTAAAATGAGCTTTAGAAATTAAGCTAAAGATAGGCTTGAAATTTATGACTTTCTTCCAGTAACCTCCAGTCCCCAAGGAGGATTAGTATGTCCTTTTCAACCTTTTGCCATTAAGCCCTCCAACTTACTTTTTTTCTGTGTTTACATCCAGTGGCTTCAACTTGGTGGGCAGGTTTTTCAAAGTTTTGCTGGCTTCACTGGGTGAATTAATGCAGGCTGTGTATGGGGAAGAGAGGGCAGTAAACAGAGAATGGCTTAGGTGTGAGTTAGAGCTTGAAGCACATTGCATGTATTGCCAAGAGGTTTGGATTTTATTTGATAAGCAGTATCAGTCTTTTAGAGGGTTTTGTTCTGTTTTGATTTTAAATCGAGAGTTTCATTTCTTCTTGGAAATTCCTTTCCTTTATCTAAAATCTTCCTTATATTTTAAGGGAATTGTGACAATTTAAAAAAAAAACAGGACAGCATTAAACAACTGTTTGTGAAATTTTGATGTTATTTAAGACTGGATGTTTTCCACCAGAGTTTTCAATTCCGCACCTAAAAAAGTAGCACACAGAAGACATGCAGTAAATATTTGAAAATAAAGAGCCGAGAGCTTCAGTTCATTGCGTTTGTCACAATGCCCTAGACGTGAAAATTCAGCTTTGGAGAAAAGGTGGAATTAAAGCAGTGACAATGATTATTAACAGCTTCTAATATTTTGTCTTGTCTTTTGCTATGTAAAGTTATATATGTGAAAACGAGGCTATCCCCATGCCCCCGCACTGGGAGAACGTGAACACTGACGTGCCCTATCAGGTAAGAGCAGAGCTGATGAACCCCACTGTGGAAGAGCGGAAAGGGCCCCAGTAAAACTATGCAAACTTCTTTTTCCAGCTTATTCCTTTGCACAATCAAACACATGAGTATAATGAAGTTGCTAGTCTCTTTGGGAAAACAATGGATCGCCACAGAATTAAAAGAATTCAGAGAATTCAAAATCTGGACTTGTGGGAGTTCTTCTGCAGGTGAGACGGTGTCCAATCTGAACCCTCTCTTTGGCCTCTAAGACCTTTGTAGTCTTAGAGATAGCAAAACATAGTTGTCTAACCAGACTGCCCCTCAGGTGTTGTACCACCTGTGGAGATGCGCTGTGTGTTTCTCTTGTGGTATCTCAACCCTGTCTGTCAGTGCTCCTCCTCAGCACTCTCGGGGAGTAACACAGAGCTGCCCTAGAGGTGAAGGTCAGGTTCACTTCCAGCCCTGTGACACTACCCCCCAAGGGCAAAGACCCCCTCTCCTTGCCAGGTGCAGAACTGTGCAGTCTTGGCTGAAATCTGCATTAGAAGGGAATCTAGGGAGCTCTTTAGTTTTGTTGACATTACTTTGGTGGTACAGACCTGTCTGTGGAATTAGAAGTCTCTGGAAACATTGTTGAACTCATTTATTTATTTTTTATTTTTTAGAGAGAGGGAGGGTGCGTGTGCCAGTCGGGAAGAGGCTGAGGGAAAGGGAGAGAAAATCCCAAGCAGGTTCCACACCCAGCATACAGCCTGACTCGGGGATCGATCCCACCAACGTTACATGATGACCTGAGCCTAAATCAAGATTCATACGCTTAGCCACCTGAGCCACCCAGGAACCCCAACATTGCTGAAATTTTTTAAAAAAGCAATTACACTATCTTGCCTCTAGTCATTTGCTTATTTTGTTTTGAAGGACATTGTGGAACATACTTTCAAATGTCTTATTAGGCCCAAAGTTTAGGTAGTAGATTTACTGCTTAATTTAGGGTATAAATGAGCCATTGGATTGCTCAGTATGCACTTCATCTAAAAATAAAGTCCATTACAGAAAACTTAAATGTATTGTCCAAATTAACCTGTTGTGCTGTATTTTTTAATAGTAAATGCTACTTAAAATAAGTGGTTTATAAGTGGAAATATTTTTATTAAATTTTTATTTGTTTTTATTAAATATTTAAATTAAATTTATGATGATAGTTGATTTTTAATTTTTTAAATATAAGCAGGCATTTAATATTTGCTCAGGAAAATTTCAAATAATAGAATCTAATATAATGAATATAATGAATCATATAATGTATCCATCATCCTGACTTAACGTATTTAACCACACATAATCCATTTCCTTTTTTGTTTTCTATTGTTGTTGCTGAAGTATTTCAAAGAAAATCACAGACCTTAACTCATTTCATTCGCATATACTTGAAAATTAGGCTGACTTTTGTTTGGTAATGATACATGGAATTCTTTCATGCTCCTGATAAGTAGTTAATATGGCCTGAATATATTCCTGGTTTTATTGTCATAATAGTTTATGGTAAAATAAGGGGTTTCAGCTTGTATTCTTTATAGTCCTGAGTCTTTGGACCAAGCTAACTTTTATTTCTGACAGTAATGAGTTTAACTGAGTGTAGAAGGTTTTGTTGGGTTCTTTTTTTTTTTCTTTTTTAATGTGAAATTTATTGTCAAATTGTTTCCATACAACACCCAGTGCTCATCCCAACAGGTGCCCTCCTCAATGCCCATCACCCACCCTCACCTTCCTCCCCCCCCCATCTACCCTCAGTTTATTCTCACTTTTATTGGGTTCTTGTTGACATGATTCTTTTGTTGAGGAAGATGGAGGCCTCTCTCCCCTTAAATTTTATTCTCTCAGTGAATAAAGTGAGTTTTTCTAAAATGGTCTGATGAAAACTTAATTCATTATTCTTAATCAGGCCTCTGAAGTGGAGTTCAGTTATAACTAAACTCATAACTAGAGTTGTCTCAATTTAATCATAGTGGTAAAAATGTACCAGTGAATCCACATGTTTAAACATTGTACACTAGGAATTTCACTGAAAAAGTATCACTCTTTTCACGCCCTTCATGATTTTATGTAATGTTGGCCTATAGGAATCTGTGATGGTAAATGAACCTGTCACCTGCTATGACATTAGAAAATACTGGGTCTCGTAGTAAGGACAACCTGTTATTTTGACATCTCCATTAAGAACTAAAATCCTGGTCAATCTTGTTGTCACATAACCTCTGGCTCACCGTACGGGCGGTCAGACATCCATTTCCATGTCGCTCAGTCCTTTTTTTTTACTTTTCTCCTTTCTTCTTCAAAAAAAACTTTTTTGTTGTTGTTTACTTATTTTTGAGAGAGAGAGATACAGAGGGTGAGCAGGGGAGGAGCAGAGGGAGAGGGAGACACAGAATCCGAAGCAGGCTCCAGGCTCTGAGCTGTCAGCACAGAGCACAATGCGGGACTCGAACTCAGGAGCTGTGAGATCATGACCTGAGCTGAAGTTGAACGCCCAACTGACTGAGCCACCCAGGCACCCCTCTCCTTTCTTCTAATAAATATATCAGAGTACCTACTTTGTGACATGCACTTTCCTAGGCACACATGGGATATAGTAGTATACAGGACCATAATTTAGACAAGGAGCCAGACAATTGTATCACAAAATAAAAATGAAAATTAAGATGAGTGGTTAGAGAAGAAGGTAGAAAGGTAGTCAGGAGGTTGAGCATGGAGGAGTTTGCAGTAGAGCCATTGGAATAGTTGTGTGATTTTCTTCAGTAGCCTTACCAGAGTTGAACTGACCCAGAGTTGAGGTCAGAGAGTCTGAAGGAGTAGGCCATGCAGGGCCTTATAAATCAAACTGAGGGGTTTGGATTTTTTTTCCCGGGACTGTGGAAAGCCATTATAGAATTTTAAGCAAGAGAATGATCAATATGATTTGCATTTTAGAAAAATAATTTAGCAGGCTGTACTGTGGAGAAGGGGTCTAAAGCAGTGGTCTCAGTTAGGAGTGATTTTGCCCATCAGGGGATATTTGTCAATGACTGGAGATGACTTTTAATTGTTATGTGGTGGGGTGAGGAATTAATACTGGTATCTACTGGGGAGAAGGCATGGGTGCAAAACATCCTACAGTGCACAAGACAGCCTCCCACAACAATTATTTAGCCCAAAATGGCAATAGTGCCAAGGTTGAGAAACCCTGGTTTAAAGGGGTCACAATCAGAAGCAGGGAGACCAGTTTAGGAAATTGTTTCAGTAATTAAACTGAGCCACAATGGGTGGCTTGAACTGAAGTGGTATGTGCTGTGTTGGGAGGAAGAGGACGGTTTTGAGATATCAAGGATGTAGAATCATGATTTAATGTATTCAGTGGGTAAGGAGATGGGAAAGAGAACTCCAGAGTTTCTGACTCATTTTGGTTGACTAACGGAATATGGGCAGAAACAGATTTTGGTCTTTGTCTTCAGGGAGGATGGGCAGGAAGCAGTAGTTGGTACATGTGTCATAGCTCAGGAGAGTGGTGTAGACTAGAAATAAAAGTTTTGGAGTTGTTAGGAAATGTGAGGTCGTAGAAGCTGTAGAATTGATAAGATGACCAGGAAGTGTATGTAGATTAAGAAAAGAAGAGGACCAAGGGCTGAACTCTGCAAGGGATGGACAGAGGAAAACTCAAGAAAGAAACTGAGAAGTAACAACCACAGAAAGTGGAAGAAAAACAATATACGGTGGAGTCACAGAAACCAAAGGGAGAGAGTAGTTTAAGCAAGTAGGTCTCATCCTCAGAGTCACATACAAAAGAGATGCCAAACAAGATGATATTGAATTTGTCCTTTGGATTTTGCAACAAGGTCATTGGTACCCTTGATGAGAGCAACGTTGGTAGATGCTATATTGTGTATACACCAAATGTGACAGCTCTTCCAAGAAGCTTAGCAGTGAAGAGGAGGAGGGATGTGAGAAGATGGGTACCATGGAGTTAAGAAAGGTGTCTTTGTTTTGTTCTGCTAAGATTTTTGAATTTAAAGATGGGAGGGACCTGAGCATGTATAAATTACAATAGGAAAGAACCCAGGGAGGGGGAGTTTAAAGGACAAGAGAAAGGGGAGAGTAATTGATGCGTTTAGGCTCCTAAAGAGGTGTGATGGCATGGAATTCAGAGAATTTACTAGAATGTACAGAAGGAGCCAGACAAGGGTGGGCCAGTCATGTTTATAGATGAGTGGAGGTAGAGGATGAGGAGAGGGGTTAGGTTATGGAATTCCTGAAACTTTAAGTGTCCTTGGTGAAGTAAGCGAGGTCACCTACAGAGAATGAAGGGTTAGGGAATGTGGATAAGAGAGAGCGATAGGGGAAGAGGGGAGATTTGGAATGACCACTATGGAAAATGGGAGAGAAAGAGCTAACTTGGGGACCATAGCATTTCCATCAGTGCTGAGGGTTTAGCTGATGTTGGAATATGTGAGTTTGGAGTAGGGACCACGGGGATGTTGTGTGATCTATTTCAGCAGTCCATATGTAAAAGCAGAGAGTGAAGGTGGTTGGGTTGACCCAGGGTTGGGCAGGATACGGCATCAAGGAAATGAGAGCAGTGAAAGCTGCTACCTCACTAAGAATATGGATTTAGGGGAGCGGTGCTCCAAATCACCTACAGAGCTCTTTAACATGCGGCAATGTCTGTCACCCATCCCGGGTCTACTAAATTAGAGCCTCTGTGTTCTGACACTTTTACCTTTCAAAAGTTCTGCAAGTGATTCTGATGGAGAATCAGCAGCCAGGATGGAGAACCACTGGTCTGAACCTAGGCGAACTTCCTTCAATCTGGAGCATGAAGATATTCCTGTTGCAATTCAGGACGCATGGCAACTTAGCCCTTTTGGCACCCTAGTCCCTGAGACGGTGGGTAATTGTAAGATACCTTCAAGAAGTAGGTGCTGCAGTATTTTCTGTAAGTTCAGAAATGACTGTGGGGTTGGGCATAGGAGGGCAGGGTTGTGAAGAACTTAGTGTAGCTTGAGTCCTATGATGTTTCCCAAAGGTTTAGCTGCAGCCCAGGAGGTCCTAGAGTTCAATGTGAACCTTTCTGGAACCCCAAAGCCATAGTATGTGAGGCTGCACATTTCATGGGTGCCTTAGTAGTTGGCACTAGGATAAATTATGCTGTGGGGATGCAAAGCTTTGCCCCCCCCCCCCCACTCTGCCTTCAACTGGTATATGCCACATCCAGTCCAGTGACTCAGCAGATTTTCAATGCTCACACTAAGAGAGACTCAAGTGAATTTTCAAATTAGAAATTATTTTAATTTCTAAAAGAAATTAATGGGTGAATATCCTGATTTTGAAGTGCATTCTAGTCATTACAGATGGTAAAGCTTGACCTTAGAAAGATGTATACTAAACAAATATTTACTTGGGGAAAAAGAGTACGAATTCACTAGTGCCGTGCCCAGCTAAGAGGATTACCATAGTGGTAGACAGCTGAGCCCCTTAGACAATACAACTTGATTTCTACAATATGGTTGACAAAGGTGCTTATGTTGGAGGCAAGATAGATGTATGCCAGTAGTAGTTCGAAGAGAAAAACTAATACCCAGTTATAAGTATTGGGCAGAGAGTAACTTGAGTGGCATGCATGCTTTCTTCTTGAGACCCTCAACATTTCGATTGTTAATTTGGATAGAAATGTAGAAGGCTTGCTTATCACGCTTGTGAAAGCTTTAAAACTAGAAAGGGTAGCTTATTTGTTGTGTAAATGAATCATGAGTAGAAAGACTTTGGAAGATTGAAACAAATTTGTCAAAACAAATTATATTATCTTTTTTTTTTTTAAGATTTTTTCCTTGCTTAGAACAGCAGCAAATGTGTATCATAAGAAAAAAGACGAAAGTCAGTACCTAAAGTTCTAAAAAAGAAAGTCAGCAAATTTGTTCGTAGTGAAAACATGCTGGGTTTTTCTGAAGTAAATATTTGTTTCATGCACATCCTTCTAACACCATGCTTAATGATCTGAAAGACCATCACCAGTAGATCAAAGCATATACATTGAAGTGTTTTTTTTTTTTTAATTTTGCTTATTTATTTGGAGAACGACAGAGACAGCAAGAGTAGGGGAGGGGCAGAAAGAGAGAGGGAGAGAATCCCAAGCAGACTCCATGCTGCCAGTGCAGAGCCCAATGCTGGGCTTGAATTCACAAAACCACGAAATCATGACCTGAGCCAAAATCAAGAGTTGGACACTTAACCAACTGAGCCACCCAGGCACCCTTGAAGTTTTGATACATATTGTCAAATGACTCTTGAGAAAGACCATTTCCATTTCTGTTGCTTTTAAAAAGTTTATTTAATTTGAGAGAGAGGGAGAACGAGAGGGTGAGGGGCAGAGAGAATCCCAAGCAGACTCTGCACTGTGTGGGGCTCGAACTCACTGTGAGATCATGACCTGAGCCAAAATCAAGAGTTGGACCCTCAGCCAACTGAGCCACCCAGGTGCCCCACCATTTCTCTCGTTTAAATGCAAGTACCATTCCCCCACATAGTCACTAACCTACATGTTGATTATCAATTATGTATTTAAAAAAATTACTATATCAAGTTTAATCGAAATGAACCTACTACATTAGGTTTATAAATCAGTTGTACAAATATAGGAAGCCAAAAAGAGATCGGTTTGAGAAAGTCTTGGAGGTTCTGAGTGAGTACAGAATTGTGTTTTGAGTGACTACAAATTCACGCCTCTGCTGCAAAATGAACTCGGTGGTACACCAGGAGAGCCGTGCTGGCTGATGCTATCTGGACTTTTTCTATTTCTTACCAACATTTATAAATTAGAAGGTATCCAGCAGACTCTTGTCAACTAAAGGCTGTCCAGGATAGAAAAATGCCTGGAAGCCGTGCCCTCTGAGAATAGTTGAGGGAATGGATGTTTAACCTCTAGAAGAAAGCCTAGGTTGGTGTTCATTGGTTATATTTTGGAGAATCACAGAGTTGTTACATATAAGTGATTGGAGTTGTTCTGTGTTCAGGAGAGAATTACTGGGACCAATCAGTGGACATTAACAAGAAGTCAGATTTTGGTTCAGTATTGCGGGCAACGTACTTCCTAACCATTCTAGCTGATCACAGAGAGTTGTGCTGTCATGCAAAGTGTGTACTGGAATGAATTGAAGCAGATGTTAAGTAGCTATTTATCAGAGATATAATGAGGGGAGGGGATTTTTAAATTTTTAAGATCTCTTTTCTATGAAGTATTTCATAGAAATATGGAAATGCTGCAGTTAGTTCACAGACACCCTTGTACCTGACAATGAGATTTAACATTTTGATATTTGTTACATTTTTTAATATTTTCTTCATTTTTGTATGTGGGCTTTTTCATTTTTTAGTGTATTTTTAAAATTTATTTTTATTACTGAAGTTTAGTTGACACACAGTGTTGTATTAGTTTCAGGTGTACAACATAGTGATTCAACAATTCTACACGTGACTCGCTGCTCATCAAAATACATGTATTCCCATTGGTCACCGTAGTGTTATCACAATATCATTGACTCTACTCCCTGTGCTGTGCTTTTCATCTCCATGACTGTTTAGTTTTATGTTTATTTGTTCATATTTATTTATTTTTATTTGAGTATAGTTGATGTACAGTGTTAACAGTAGTTTTAGGCATACAGCATGACGATTCAACTTCTCTGTACACAATACCCTGCTCACCACAAGTATAGCTACCATCTGTCACCATACAAGGCTATTACAATATCATTGGCCATATTCCCTATTCTGTGTCTTTTATTCCTGTGACTTATTCATTCCATGACTGGAAGCCTGTGTTTCCCTCTCCCCTTCACCCATTTTGCCCGGCCCCCTAGCCCCCTGCCCTCTGGCAACCATCAGTTTGTTCTCTGTATTTATAGGTCTGATTATGTTTTTTTTTTTTTGTTTATACATTTGTTTTAGATTCCACACGTGAGTGAGATCATATGATATTTGTCTTTCTCAGTCTGACTTATTTCACTTAGCATAATACCCTCTAGGTCTATCCATGTTGTTGCAGATGGCAAGATCTCATTCTTTTTTATGGCTGCTTAATATTACACTGTGTGTGTGTGTGTGTGTGTGTGTGTGTGTGTGTATGTATACACCACATCTTCTTTATCCATTTGCCTATCAATGGACACTCGGGCTGCTTCCATATCTTAGTTATTATAAATAATGCTGTGATAAACGTAGGAGTGCATATGTATTGTTTGGGCTTTTTTAAAGATACAAACATTACAAATACAGTGGAAGTGTTTATCCCATCCCCTTCCTGTTCTGCTTTCCTGCTGAGGCTGGTGTTCTACCTTCTTGTCCATGTTTTTATATTTTTTACTACCTATATGTGTTCATATGCAATATACAGTATTGAGTCATTTGTCTCTTTCTGCAACATTCCTTTTACATTCAACATTATTTTTCAAGAGTTGTCTAGTACATGTAGATCTGGTTTATTTTAACTTTAAGGTATGGATATATAATTATTCATTTTTCTATGAAAGAATTTTAGGCTGTTTTTAGTTTGTTTGTTTTTTACTGTTACAATCAGTCTTGCACTGAATATCTTTTTATATGTTGGAAGAGATTTGTTCACTGGGAAGTGTGTTGAACTAGATGGGTTAATGTTCCTTCCAGCCCTACGATTCAAAATTCAGTTCAATCCAACCAACATATTCTAGTCTCTGGAGATAAAAAGATTAAGGCATGGTCCCTGCTCAAGGAATGCACTGTTTAAAGACTCTCTGAAGTTTATATTATTTCGTTGTTTATCGTGTCATTTTTAGGCATCTATAAAGCGTGGCTGGCTTAGGCATTCAGTTACCTTGACTATGATGGGGCATCATCTGGGATATCTCTATAGTTTTGAGTATAATTTTCAACCTTAAGTCTCAATTTTAACTAATAATTTTTGGTAAGATGATTATGTGTCCAAGAGCATTTGAGGTTATTTCTTTTCCAGAGCTGTTTTCACCACCTATGATTTATGTTAAAGAAGTCTTTTCTGTTTTACCCTTCGTTATTGAACTGGGCTCTTCTGAAAATTAATAAATGCCACTTATGGTCTATCTCTCTGTGTGTTTTATGCCTATGTGTATTCTGTGCTTAGGAAAAAGGCTCAGCTCAAGAAAAAACGAGGCGTGCCTCAGATTAATGAACAGATGCTCTTTCATGGTACCAGCAGTGAATTTGTGGAAGCAATTTGCATTCATAACTTCGATTGGAGAATAAATGGTATACATGGTGCTGTCTTTGGGAAAGGTAATTATCAGAATTCCAGGCCCAGTTTGAGTCCTAGGAGACAATCTCATCTCTTTAGAGATAATTGATTGTTTTATAATTCAGGAGTTTGATAGTCATTAAGTTAAAAGTTAAACTGTACTAGGTTCCTGGCACACCCTCAGAGTTTCTGAGCCACGGAAAAGCCACCTCCTGCATGTACAAGGTAGAAGTAAGACTTTGACACCTCTACCAGATTAAGTAGCTCCCCAAGTCCCAGTCATTCAGATGGGACAGCATGTCTGTATTGGCTGATTTTTGCATTACATTTAATTTCCATGTATAAATCCTATACAGGTATGACTGTATACCAAACCGTTTTATGTCCAATGTATAAAGAACTATAAAATAAATTGATCACATTGTACCCAGGTCTAGGTACTAGTATTTTCTGTTCATTTTGTTTTTTAGAAAATGATAGGTAAGGATATTAATGAGCAATAAGGAGTAATGGGGGAACTCCTCACGTTTTTTTCTAATACTGTGAAAGTCCAGGCTCTCAAATTTATACCTACTACTCAAGCAAATTAAGGTGAGAAATGAGGAGAAAAAGTAGGGGTGAATGTTTATTTTTCTGGCCCTTACTTTGTACCTTATCTCCAGCGAGAGAGCTGGCTACCACTTAGGATCAAGATATGCTACATTTTTAAAGAGTAAATTAATTTTTAAAGTAACTCCTGAAAAGGTCATCCCATTGATCTGACTGTAAGAGGATTAGAAAAGCGTTACCATAAATCCTGTCAGCACTGGGTAACCTGAGACTTTGTGATTCGTTTCCCAAACATTTTAGAGTAAATATTCCCTTCGCGATGTCAGTCTCCTAGGCCTACCGTTTGGGAAGATTTGATGCTTCATTGACTTTTCACATGTAGGCGATGAACCTCTGTGAAATTGTACTTTGGGAGTGCTCAGATGTGAATAGTGTTGCACTCTTCAGAGATCTCTTTGTGGTTGTGGGGTGGTTACTATCTCCAGAAATATTATTGATTTGTTACCCCATATCATAGAAATGTGGTTTCTTGGGTTTTGAAATAATCTCCATGGACCAGTAGTTCCCACTGCGCTCTGCAGAGCTCGGTGAATGCTGGCCAAGGGCAGTGGGCTGAGGAAAGTGCTGGAGGGAAATAGAAATGGGAGGGAGATTCAAACAGGTAAAACTCAGGCCTTGCCTTACTTTTAGTCACGGAAACAGACTGTATCTGTCTTACGTACTGGATTTCTCTAGAAGCTTTCTTTTGAAAATAGAAGACTGATAGCTCTGTTTTGGTGGGAGCGGGGGAGGGTGTCAGTGGTGGGGAATGGTCTGTGTAACAAATCTATCTGTGGGGTGGTCCACAGCATGTGCTTTCTGTTCTTTCCTTAAAGATCTGCAGACAAGGACATTCCACATCTCCTTTCGTTATACGATTCCACGTGTCTGCTCCCCTAACAATTAGAGTGTTTTTGCTTGTGTTTCCTATATTCTTCAGAGTAATCTTGGCTTCTTCTGGTCCTTTTTGTTTAAGGAACCTATTTTGCTAGAGATGCTGCTTACTCCAGTCGCTTCTGCAAAGATGACATAAAGCACGGAAACACATTCCAAATTCATGGCGTCAGCCTGCAACAGCGGCATCTGTTCAGAACGTATAAATCTATGTTTCTTGCTCGAGTGCTAATTGGGGATTACATAAACGGAGACTCCAAATACATGCGGCCTCCTTCCAAAGACGGGAGCTATGTGAATTTATACGACAGCTGTGTGGATGATACCTGGAACCCAAAGATCTTTGTGGTGTTTGACGCCAACCAGATCTACCCTGAGTACTTGATAGATTTTTATTGATTTCACTTCCAAATCTCAGTGGTCAAGGAAGTTCTAGTCTGTTTTGCAGGAAGATTTGCTCTCCTGTCATCTAGCCACTAAATGTTCACTATCTGATACTTTTGAAACAGATATGGAAAAAAGTGGCGTCCATATAAAAAGGCATACTGACTTGAAGGTTGGTTTTTTTGTTGTTCTGTTTTTGTCCGTTGCTCGTAGTCTTGTCTGTTAAAGATTGATAACCATTGCCATTTTAACACAGAGGTGAAAGATAGCACTCGAAACTGAATCAGCTGGGTCTCAATTAACATGATCATTCAGAGTCTGTAAAGTTTACATGTGTGTTCTATTTATTCATATATATGTTGAAAAAATAAAAAAAAAACACAGACATAACTGTGTCCCTTCAGAAGAATTGATCCTTTGTAAGTTGAATTCTGAGAGTATTGTCCACCAATCAATATGTTGCCTTTGTTGGTCTTCTGAAGTGGGAATTTTAATTTTTTTTAATGTTTATTTATTCTTTGAGAGAGAGAAAGGGGGAGAGAGAGAAAGAGGGCATGAGCAGGGGAGGGGCAGATAGAGGGAGACACAGAATCTGAAGCAGGCTCCAGGCTCTGAGCTATCATCACAGAGCCCGACGTGGGGCTTGAACTCATGAACCACAAGATTATGACCTGAGCCAAAGTTGGACACTTAACCGACTGAGCCACCCAGGCACCCCCTGAGGTGGGAATTTTAAACCCTGAGGCAGTCTGAGTACCTTGAGAGAACTCAGAAATAAAGCCATTATTTACAGTGCTGCCAGACCAGCCAGAGGGAGAAAGTCAAGGTAGAGTGTCCTGCTTCTGATTGCGTCTGGAGGGCAGGCTGCCATCTCATTCTCTTGTCCCCACGTTGACAACTGCAGAGGGCAGTTAGCCCACAATTCATCCACCGGGGCTCTTGAACTCTGGTTGCAGGACTTGCTGCACACAGTGTTTATTGCACCTTCAAAGTGAAATCCCTTTGTTTTGAGTAGCAGAATGACAATCTGCGAGCTCTTGAACAGTTAGATACAATTTATAATCATGCCTAATACAACTTTGTGTACCTGTTTCATCTATTTTGCTATTATTCTATTCTGAAGAAGAATAGGCAATGTTGGAACAGCTTCCCGCCCCTGTAGATACTCTGGCAGAGACTAGACAACACCTTGGCAGAAATGTCATACCAGAGTTCAGGTATCAGATGGGGGAATCGGCCAGATGATCGCTGTGTCCCAACCTTGATTGTCCATGGTTCTTCCTGAAAAAAAGAATACACTTGTATCAAGCTTGGCCAGAAAACCATTTCCTAACTCAGTATAATAGTGAATTCTCTTCCCATTATCCTCATTCAGTTTTGGCCGAGAGGTTGTGAACATAACTTAACTTCTCAGGAAAAAGCCAGTAAGTGCCCAGGCCTGTGTGCCTCGTTTCAATCATTTGAATTGGGAAGATATCTAGAAATAATAAAAATAAAGAGAATGGAGCAAGATTAGGCATGGTAATTCTTTCACTGCCATAAATCCCCAGATTTATTGTAGCCCAGAGTACATGTAACTGGGCAATTCAGAGTAAGTAGTACACAGGAAACTGTTACGTAGGACACTCTGAAACCAAGCAGCAACAAAGACTTCCTGACCCAGCTGCACACCCTAGCAGCCAGCTCCCATGAAATGCTGTGAGTATTTAGGAAGAGCCCATTTTAGAAACACACAGATGTTATTATGGAAATAATTGGAGGAAAAGTCCCTAGACAACCTTGTGAGAGGCTCTAGACTCATTCACCAGAAAACAACTAGAGACATCAGGAATTCCGATTTTGAAAATCTTTTTGTTCCATGTATTTGTTATTTACACACACTCAAAATGCTATGGTGACCCCCACTTCAACATGGATGTCTTGTTTTCAGTTTAACACGATTGCCCTTCCCATCACTCGAAAGGAATAAGTGTTGTAGCATTTGGGGGTTCTTCTTGTGCAGACCTTATCTGAAGGTGTGACCGAGAGCCCTAACTTGAGGTTTGCAAGGCAGTCTGTCTGAACTCTGAACTTCCCTAGCTGGCTCACATGTAGTAAGTAGAGTGCATTGCAACATTGTAAGAGAGGATTCTTTTCCTCTTGTCTGACAATGTAGTCCAACTCTCCTTTTATAAGAAAGAGCTGATTTTGATAAATTTTTTCAGTGTGATAGTGTAGCATTAATTGATGTTAAAATTCTGTTTTGGTCAATAGATTGAGTTGAGGAATCGTAATTAGTATATAAACAGACTGGACACAACCATCTGCCACCTTTTCCTCTTGTCCTCACGTAGTATGTGTGGAGAGAGTAAAGAGAACCTATTCCAGATTAATGAATAAATGACTTTTAAAAGTCTATGTTGAGTAAATTCCAGCTGATCGCGACTTTTCTTTTTCTCTTTGGTGACATCAGTCTCAGGGTAAAAAAAAAAAAATGTGTTTATGAGAAACAGTTTCAAAATCTTGTGGTTATGAACAGGAAGGCTTTTTTTTTTTTTAATTAGTGCAACTTTCATTTCTAGACTGTTACGGTGATGATAAAGCATTTGGAGCCATTTTTGATATGTGAATGTATTGTTTTTACATGTGGTGATTAAAGCTTTCCGTAGCAGGGCTCAGTTGTCTGTGTATGCCATATATTTGTTTCTATGATTTCTGCGTCTCATCTCCACCTTGCATTATTTAAGCCTACATTTGTAGCTCAAACTCGACCCTCAAGAAGTTTGTTACCTCTAACCCTTATGTAACGCACTTACAGATGGGACAAGTCTCTTGTTCTTGGTTTAAGTCATCATGAGCAATAGCTAATCAAATAATCTGGGAAAATCATTTACTCTGCTATTGAAAATTCCAAAAGCAGTCAAGGCCAAGTGCCTACAGACAGTGTCCTTTACTCTCAGGGTGCTCCCCTGCCTCAGAGGAGCCATTCTGGAGGGTGAGTCTACATTCACCTGAGGCACATGCCTCCTGCAATTCACGTAATCTCCAACCACAGTAAGTTGTGAAGTGTGTGTGTGTCCACAGTAAGTTGTGAAGCAAGTTAGACATTTCATTTCAAGCTTATGTTGGCAAAAAAAAAAAAAAAAAAAAAAAAGAATAAAAAGAAAAAAGAAAGGAAAAGAAAAAAGAAAAAGGGGGGAGCTATCCAAAGCTGCCTTAATGTTAGAGGAATGATCAAGGCTACTTGTGCAAACAAATCAGGTTTTCTGTTCACTAAAATCATGTCGCAGTCTGTGTACATGTTGGCCTACTGTCAAGGCTCAGTGTGATAAAAATGCAACTTCGATGATGTAGAAATGTGACATCTTTCCAAGTTTTGTTCCTAGGCCATCCGGGATGTGGGGTAGCCTCCCAGGTCACCAGGAGTAGCACTGGGAACAGTCTGTCAGCGGCCCTGGTTACACCGTAGCCTCACGCCATCCGTTCTCCTTGGAGAAGGATATTCTGTTTGCTTTTAGATAAACGTATTTTGTTTAAAACCAAGAGTCTATTTCTAGATGAAATTACACATTCTGTACTTGTAAAGAGGAAAAATAAAAGGGAATGGAAAATAGCCAGGAAAGGAAAAGCAAACAAAGCCTTGTCAAATATTAGTTTTCATTAGGAACTTGAGCAAAAGGATTGTACTTATTTTTACCCCTTTGCACTATATGCAGGAAGAGGTTTGGTGAAACGAGCCGCCCTGCCTCGTTTCCTAGGAATATTTTTATAACCTCGCTTGGGGCAGCACTGGTGGAAGAAATCAACATTTCCAAGAAGCATGAAGAGCACCATTATTTGGGGGCTGCCTGGGTTTTGTGAGTAATACGTGCAGAAGTGAGCCCTACATATCCAGGAAGATGTTCTTAGTTCATCCATTCAGCTTTACTTTTTTGCAGACTGGCTCACTTCTCCCATTCCAGAGACTGCAGGCTAGAAGGTGGCAGAGAGCATTTGCAGTCTCTTTCCTCTGCCCGCTTCCCAGGCTGAACCGCGCCTCGCGCCTGACCCATCCCAGGTAAAAAGGTGTCTTGGTTATTCCGAACCCTGAGACAGTAAATTCCCTGCTGTTATGGAATTAAGTCTCCTGCTGTAAAATTATGTAATCCATTTTCTCAGCTCTAATTGCTTGGCTTTCATTCTTCAGCACTGCAGGCTGAGAACTTGGCTTTTATTTGAACTTTCTCACTGTGTGGCGATGTAGTTTCGAATTTAACATTGATCTTACTCATTTTCAAGTGGCTTCTCATGAGATTGGAACATAGAACAATGCCAGGGACACTTATGTTTCCTGCAGCTTTTTAGCCTTGCTGTATCCTCTACCAAGAGGTTATACAGGAAACTGATTCTGACCGACTCTGGCTTATGCTGACTCCACTGTGGACAAGCCAGTTTAGGAGAATCACAATCCAGGATTTTATTCAAATCAGTTTTGCAATATTAATTCTAAGTCCAGATTGTAATTCTTGTGTTTCCGTGTTCCTTTTTAAAAAAATACCTTTTCCTGAAGGGCTCATTTTGCTTTAATGTCTCCTGGATAACAGGTGGAAGCTGCAGGCATTACAAGTTCACCTTTGATTAACACTCTTAGAGAATCAGTGTTCAAGCCCAGCTCCTCCTCTTTATTCCTTTAAGAAGGAGATCAAGCACCATCTTGGGAGTTGCTGATCCAAGTTTTATTTCTAGCTTTGATGTTTCACTCAGCATGACCTTGGATAAATCAGCAGAGGGGAAGGTTCACTTTTCAGAAGGTGAAGTTTCTGAAAGACTCTTGTTAAAAGTAAAAGGGCCTGACAGAGCGTGGCTAGATTTCTCTAGGCAGCATCTGACCTGACTGAAGATGGTTTTTGAGTTTGGGTCAAGAAAGTCCAGCAGCAGGGATCGCGATGCATTATGAAGCAAGAGTACGGAGTAGGAAGGGAAGCTTCTCCCTGACCCTCTACTGCCAGTCAGCCCCTTTTCGACTCAGAGGTCCTGCGGTGTGCCAGGCGGTTGACAAGTTGTGCACCCGCCTCTGCTCTGGGGGAACTCCACACCTAGCGGGGGGGCATACGCTGAACTGTAACAAGAGCAATGGGCTTAACTGAAGGGGAGCTTCAGGCCACTGTGAAAGCCTGCCACAAAAGGACCTAACCTCTCCTAGAGAATTAGAGAAGGCTTCCCTAAGAAGTGACATTTGAATGTGGAGACCTGAGAGATGAGTGGGTGTTAATTAGGTGAAGGATTGATTTTAGTCCCTCCGGCAACACCCAGTGGTGGGTGCCACGTCAGGCTTTCGGGAGATGAGAAGAGCAAGGTATGGGTAGAAGACAGGTTGTAGCGTTTTTATCATTAAGGTGACAGAATCAAAGCCACTTTAAGAGCCAGAATTATTGCCCAGCTGCAGCTGGCCCTGGGGGTAGCCTCAGGGGAATCAGAACCCCCACTGAGGGTCAGTGGAGACAAGAGCAGGGATGGTGTAGATCTTTATATAACATGCTAGCACAGTCAAGATGCTTGTTAGGTAGGCTTGCTTATTCTTGCCCCCATGCCTTTGCTCATGCTTTGCTGCTTCCCCCCCCAGAACCCATACTTGCATACCTCCCTTCTCCCTCCAGAGTCCCATGTCTCTGACACATGGGCCCTGGAGTCAGGTGACCAGGTTGAACACTGGCTCCACCACTTACCAGCTATCTGACCCTGGAGAGGTTTCTCAATCTCTCTGTGTTTCAGTTTCCTCATCTATAAATTGAGATAACAATAATGCCTACCTTATGTGATGATGATGATGATGATAATAATAATAATAATAATAATAATAATGCCTGTGGAATGCTTTGATAATGCCTGGCAGCTTTAGCAAATGTTTGTGGGTATTGGTCTATAAGACCCTTCCTCTTTTAGGAAGTGTTCTGTAGCTAATTCAACCCTCCCAGATCTGGGATTCTTACAGGTTTCACATTACACTTGGAGTTACGGGCATACTTTTTTCTTTCTTAACATTTACTTGGTCAATGGCCTTCACCCAAAGACCACCAGAAGCAGTCCTGTAGTTAAACAAGTTGGGTTGTAGTCAGGGGGAACACAGACCATGAGGAAACATGGAGTGTCCCAGTGAGAGGGTGTTAGAACTTATTATAGGATTTGAACTTTGGTTAGTTAATTTGGGGAAGCATCTAAGGAAGTGGGGTTTTGCCCTAGATTGGACCCTGTCAGACAGCAGGGTGAATCTTTGATTGGGTATCTCACTAAACCATACCTGTCTGGCTGGGTAGACTAGGCAGGGAATAAACTATAATCTGTAAAGCAGTAGCAATTTCTCATTTTGGCTGAAAGACAGGATGTTTGGTATTCTGCAGGTGGCACAGTGACCTAATTTTTGTGTGTGCTTGGACAGAATTATGAAGTAGACTTGCTTTGTCTCATTTTGTCATCAACTCCAATAACCTTGTCTGGGGTTTGAATTCTGGAAGATAGTTTAGGCTGTAAAGGAAAATAACATGACTTAGCACGAGTACCAGGCCAATTTCCAAATGTCAGCGGCTGATCTTTTTTTTCCTTCTCAACTTGTTAAATAACTGTTTTGTTTGGGTTAGTTTTATTCCTTCGGGGGAAGTTATATATTCATTCATTCAACAAGCATAGGGCACCATGGTAAAAACCCTGCTTTCAAGGAGCTCCAAGTCTACATGAGAGAAGATTTAAAGACTGTCTGCTTCAGTCAGTCATTTGGATGGTTTTGATGGTATAAACACCTCCTTCAGCTTTCCTATTAAAGAAGTTCTCCGGCCTGTGTCTGGATACAGTACCAGTAAGCACCCGCTCCCATGAGACAATATTAAAAGTTTAAGGCCAAGCATGAGAAAATCTTACCTTGACCTGTAACCCCCTCCCTGTGTCTTCTACCACTTGGATCCACATCTCCCATTAATGGCACACAGAACAAGTTTTCTGCATGTTCCCTGTAGCCCATCTACAGAGTCAACAACACATGAAGGGTGTAAGCAAACTCTGGATTCTTAATCTCAGTGCTGTACTGAAAGACTACTCATATTTTTCTCAAAAGAATATTCTCATTCAACAAATAATTTAATGCGGTTGTGTTTTCTGAATGGCTTTGCTATTAACACAGGCCTGTACTGTGTGGCTGGAGAACAGAGACTGTGTCACTGGGGGTTCCTAGGCAGGTGGATGACATTGCGATGAGAGCTAGATACACTAGATGGCAGCACCTTCCTTCAGAACTGGCAGCAAGATCTGGGCACCGAGTTCCTATCCCTGTGTTTTACAGAGCTGGGTGAAGGAACCCTCCAGAAACCATCTCTTCCTTTCCTCTGCCACCAGGTGGGACAGCCCCTGCTCAGGTCCACCTGGTTATGCCTTTGTCCCATTTGTAGAAATTGCTAGGAAAAGGGGGGCCCTTTCTCAATAGTGACCTCTTCTAATATTTTAGAGTCTTGCCTATTTGAAAGTTCTTCCAACCATTCACATTGCTATCGTTTCATCTTATTTTATTTCCTTTTTTCATATGAAATTTTATATAGTCCAGAAAATAATTATTGGGTACTTTCTGAGTCCATAAACACAAAGATAGTTACTCTTCAAACCTTACCTCTTTAGGCATAAAATGAAATGAAATGAAATGATAAAATAAAAATAAAATAAAATGAAATAATAAAATAAACTCTCTTGTTCTCTAACTTCTTTCTGGCCTCACCCTGCAGCTCTTTATGTACCTGTGGCCCTATCTCCTGGGTATGTATGCTCTATATCATTTGCAAGTTATGGAGCCCCAAAGTTTCACCATCCTCCTTCAAACAGACAAGATACTGTTTCTTACAATTGTAAAGCTAACTCCTCAGAAAGCAATACGTATATTCTTTACTCTTCATGTGTGCCAGAAAAGAGAGGCCATAAACTTGGCTTAAAATTGGAATCTATGACACACCAATACACATTTCCGAAATACCTCTCTCAAACTCGGAGGAGTTGAACTTGGTGCGCTACAATTTTTTTAAAGGTATAATTGCATACAATTCAAGTGTGCTTGGGTGGGTGGGGGGTCAGGTAATAATAATTCACCACTGTGGAGGACAGAACAAAGGGATTCCCTGAGGTCATGTTTCAGTGCCAGAGCCGGCATAGACCCCAATCACAGGCATTGTGCTTACCAGTCCAGGGATCCTTTAGCATAACTTTGTTTAATGAGACTATATTTGCCTGATCTTAGCACTGACTGATATCCTTCTTTTAAAAAAAAGGTCTATTTTAAGATGAACATTTTGAAAATATATGTCATATGTTTAGCATTTTGTATTTGGAAAACAATGTGCTATAATGAAAAAACATGGGTTTTAGAGTCAGATCATCCTATGTTAGAGACCCAGCTTTGCTACTTTATAGCCATTGTAGCCTTGGAGAAGTTGCTGGTCTCCTCTGAGCAACTGTCTCAGAGTTACTGAGTTACTCAGAGTTACTGTTTCCTTGTCTTTCCTCTTTGTCTTTCTGTGATGTTGGGAGAATTACCTGAGACTGTGTGAGTATGAAAAGCACTTAGCACTGGCATGTGCTAGTTGCTCAACAGTGAGATATAATTTTATTACAAGTTGAGTTGTTCCAAGAGGAGGGTATCTGTAAGGCAATGGTGGAAGGGCCAGAAGGTGTGGGAGAAGTCATTCTGTAGTGCTGCAGAGCTCAACACAGTCCTTCACCTCTCAAAATCGTAAGAAACATGGAATGCAGGAAAGAAAAGCCAAGGCACAGAAAGTCCAAGCGATGTAAATAAGAAGATATCTATGATTTAGATTCCTTCCCCTGCTTCTGTCCCCTGGCTTCCAGACAGATCTGTATCTTGTCCATTCCAGACAGCTCTAGTGGGCTGGGAACAAAGCAACGTTGTGGGTAAGGATAGTAGGACTTTGGATATCCCTGCCAGCCTGAGAACCTGCTGTTGAGAATGCTGTGTACATCTTCATACCCAAGAATAGCAACAATAGAACCTAATGCTTTGGCTTCATTCTAGATTATCATAGACTGCAGTTAAGTAACCTACCATCATTGACTTGAATCCAGTCTTGGCTCTTCCATCAACTTGGCTAGTCACTTCCTCCTCCTAGGCCTCGGTCCCACATCTATAAAATGAGGAAGTGGTCTGAAGGCCCCTTCTAGCTCCTGTCTTCTGTGATACACAGCTTTCACTCTCTCAAAGCTGCCAACAACAAAAACATCAATTCTGCAAAGCAATTTATGTTCACTGTTCTCCCGCTTGGAGTCAGAATTGGACCAGAGAATGGAAGGTAGAAAGAAAACTAAGCAATAAGCAAAATATACTAAAATAAAGGTAAAGTAGCAAAGACTGAGGGTACTTTAATTTTTTAATATATTTATTTATTTAGAGAAAGAGAATGCACAAGTGGGGAAGGGGAGGGAGAGGGAGAGAGAGAGAATCCCAAGCAGGCTCCACACTGTCAGCGTAGAGCCCAATGTGGGGCCCGATTTCCAGAACCATGAGCTCCCGACCTGAGCCAAAATCAAGAGTCAGATGCTTAACTGACTGAGCCACCCAGGTGCCCCTGTAGCATAGCCAGAGGTGTTTTACAGAAAGTTGACCCTCTTGCCAGATGACCTTGGAGAGTCCATTGTACTCTAATAAGAGGAATGATACCACGGGAGGCCATGAGATCTAGTTTATTTCAGCTGTTCCCCCTGCTGTCACACAGGTTAGATGACATTCACAGGCATGAAACACCCTCACAGGTAATCTAGATTTTGAAGAATGCCCCCATGTGTCTGGGGGCAATGAGGCATAAGTTGTAACTACACAACTCTGGGTGCTAAATGGTTACCAACAGCAGCTAGCTGAACTTCATGTCTTCACCTCCTCTGTGGGAAAGCACATTGCAAAGGGATGGGATGAGAATGATCTTGAATAAACTCTAAGGACATAGCCAAAATGATACCATTCAAAAATAAAGGCTCTGTTTTAGTAATACAATTCACTTGTTACAAACCTCACAACAGGCTTAGGATCTTTGCTGTTGAAATCTATTCATCTAGGGGGAGAATTCATAACCAAACAACAGGTATGTGAACTATTCAGCATGTACCTCCACAGGTACAATGTTCATTTACCTGCCGGTGGTGCGGTATATACTCTGGAACCCAGGGAAGGTAAAATCTATATACAGTTTGGGCTAATATAGGACAGTCAAAAGGCTTCAAAAATGTATGACCTACACTCAGTGTATGCCTGGGTGGTGGGTATTGCAATAACATTTGGCAAATTTGAATGCAGTACTTTGGGTGGAAATAATGAAACCAAATGAACCTACTCATAATCCTTTAGTTACATCTCATTACCAAAACTGGTTCTTAGTTTTGGTAATATGTGGTTTCAGTTAATAAAACTACCAAATGAATTCTATAAATTAGAAAATGCTAATTGTTGCTTTAGTCATTCCACATTTATTGACCATCTACTGTGTGCCATTTGATAGCCATCCACATACCAGGTCCTTTGCTAGGACTGACTTCAAAGATGAGCACTGTAGAGGCACCTGGGTGGCTTAGTCGGTTAAGTGTCCAACTTCAGCTCAGGTCATCGTCTCACAGTTCGTGAGTTTGAGCCCGTGTCAGTCTCTGTGCTGACAGCTCAGAGCCTGGAGCCTACTTCAGATTCTGTCTCTCTCTCTCTCTCTGCCCCTCCCCTGCTGATGCTCTGTCTCTCTCTCAAAAATAAATAAACATTAAAAAAACAAAGATGAACAATGTATAGTACTTGCTTTCCAAGGGCTCTTGGCCTAGTGAGGAGACAAATATGTAAACAAATAAATGATGATTCCATGTAATAAGTGCCTGTCAGAGATATGAATTAATGTGTCATGGGAAATACAAGATGTGCCTGGAGAGTAGAATAAGGCTTAACCTAAGGGCAGGGCAATACAACACCTAAATCTCGGAGGGAAATACCAGGTGACAAAAGTGAGAAAGGCCAATCCAGTGCAGGCAAAGAGATGAGCACAGGCAAATGAGTGTGTCTGAGGAAGAGTAGGCGGCGGTGGTGGCGCTATGTGGTTGTGTGGTGAAAGCAGAGGGCAGGCGTGGAAGGAGATTGGGCTGAAAATACAGGTTGGGGAGGGATTTGCTTTCCCAGCTGAGGGGTGTGGGCTTTGTTTGAGGAATTGACCAAAGGTTTTAAGAAGCTGAGGGACAGTTTGCAAGACTGGCTGAGTAGAGATGTCATGGGTAAGGGGGGGAAGCATTGCTGGAGACTGTGATTGCATCAATGTTTTGTCTGCCTGACACTGTGCCGATTTCCTGGGAAGAGCAGACCTGCTTGCTCTCCCCTAGCCCGTGTGAATACGTGAAACTAATGAGAGCTTTAGGTTCCTTAAGAACCCCATTTCCTTAGCTATAATGATTGTTCTAGGGGGTGGATGCCACATGCAAGCTGGTCCAATCATACCGTCTTGTTCTGTTCACCCTTTTCCAAGTGTTTGGTCAATGTGTGGGCATGTGACCCAGAGACCTTCCTTGATAATTCCGCATTTTGAATTGGCAGTAAGGGAAAGAATCTTTCTTTTCTGATGATGAATCTGTGAAGTTGCAAATGTAGACATGCCAGTGGTTATGTATCATATGTGGAAGAAATTGGTGTTTATTAGAGCAAAATGGAAACTAACACATGGAGAGAAGCAGGTATGAAAGACAGAAGGGAAGTGAGTTCTGGTGGCCTTTCAGTCTCTAGCTCCAGGCATCTATGAAACTAGTTTAATTCCTGCCTATCCTGCAGTTTGGTCAACATGAGCCAATCAATTACCCTTTTTGCCTAAGGTCGTTACTGTTGGATTTCTGACATTTGCAACCAAGAGTACTAATTAATGAAAACAGGAAAATACATCTTGATCTTGATACATTACAGTTTAAAAGGCTCTTCTTCAAGCCCAATGTCCATCAACTGATGAATGGATAAAGAAGATGTGGTATATCTATACAATGGAATACTACTCAGAAATGAAAAAGAATGAAATCCTGCCATTTGCAACAACGTGGATGGAACTGGAGGGTATTATGCTAAGTGAAATAAGTCACTCAGAGAAAGACAGATATATGTTTTCACTCATATGTGGAATGTGAGAAACTTAACAGAAAACCATGAGAGAAGGGAAGGGAAAAGAAATAGTTAAAAGCAGAGAGGGAGGCAAACCATAAGAGACTCTTAAATGCAGAGAACAAACTGAGGGATGTTGGGGGGGGCAGGGGAGAGGGGAAAATGAGTGATGGGCATTGAAGAGGGCACTTGTTGGGATGAGCACTGGGGGTTGTATGTAAGCAATGAATCACGGGAATCTACTCTTGAAGCTAAGAGCACAGTGTATACACCTTATGTTAGCTAACTTGACAATAAATTATATTTAAAAAATAAAGAAATAAAAGCAATATAGACATTTATGGTATAAAGTTTGAAAGGCAAAAGTTTAAAGAAAGAAACACGTATCTCCTGCCATCTTGCTGTTCAAAGCTACCTCTTCTGAACATCTGAATAGCTGTCTTTTCAAAATTGTATTCTAAGGCTGTGCAAACATATGTATATATCACAAAAGCGACATGATACACTGTACATATACTATTTCATAGCCCCTGTTTTTGCCGTTTGGAAATATTTCATGGACGTTTTATCAAGTCATCAAATATTCTTTGAACATACAGCTTTTATGTTTACATTTTAATGTCCATTATACAAAAATGCCATGCTTTGTTTACTTAATATATGAATATTAAGGTAAAATAAGTTAATTTTCTAATTTGAACCATGGACAAAATGTTAGTGGAATTATGTTGAAAAAACTTTTTTTTAAAGGGCATATTACATGTTCAGTTACCCCAAAATTAAGGATCTTTATTTAAGCAATTGCAACTGAAGTTATTCTTTCTCAGTAATTATGGTTGTCACTGGAGGTAATTTAGTTTTACTGAAAGAAATTTGATTAATATATGAAGTTAAATAAAATGGTTTTATGAATTTTAAAATAAAAAATAAAAGGCTCTTCTCCAGATAGTAACAGAGCTCAAGAGAAAGGCAAGGACTGGAGACCTAGATTGGAAAGTCACGTTTGGATAAGGTGGTTGTTTTGCCTTGGAAGTGGACAACCTCATCTCAGGTAAGTGTAGAAGATGGCCAGAGGCGAGGACGGAACCTTGGAGAATGCCAGCACCTGAGAGTATCAAGAGGAGGAACCGGCTGTTTCACACTTGGGCCATCTCTGATTTTACCCAGAGCTTCCAACCGCACTGTCCTCAGTGGGGAGGGGGCAATCTAGGAAAGCCCATAGGGTGTCACTAGCTTTCCTTTTAATTTATTATTTTTTAAACTGCTTTAGGCCACATCTTCTGAAATCTGCCTCCTGTAGCTTTCAGTCATGGGGGCAACTAATCCTCCTTTAGAATGTTCTGGCCTGTATTTGAAATCTGTGATCTCATAACCTTGGGTCTTCTCTTTCTCAGGGTTAAACCTCTCACCTCCTCCAGCCATTACTCATCTGATAATACCAGATTTTACTGAACTCCTCTAAATGTCAGTCCACATTGCTTATGAAGGGTGGTATCTGGAACAGACATAGTGTTTCAAATATCATGTGCCTAGCACAGACTACAGTGGAACAGGATGCCAGAGTTTGCCATACTGAACAGCATACTAGTCACGCTGTTAGGAAATATTGCACTTGTGAGCAACCAAAACATCCTAGGTCTTTTTTTTCCCCTAGAAATTGCTGGGAAACCAGACAAATAAAAACTCTAATTTTGTGATTGCCTTTGAGCCTAAATAAATGCCTTGGCATTTGTCCCTGTTAAATTATTTTGAATATGAAAGGATGATCATTGTAACATTATCTGTAAGGTTAAATAATTGGAAACAATATACCTGGTCAAATATAGGGGAATGTTAAATATATTACTGCATATATACAAGATATAACATCATGTCTGTGAAAATGATCTTCCTGAAGTACATTTAATGGCATAGAAAAGTGTGTATGGCATATGTTAAGGGAAATTCTGGACTTAAACCCTGTGTAACAAATTCTTAAAAGTCCTTCCACTGGCACTCTAGAGGATGGAAGGGAGTGTCCCTGCTCAACTTAATCTTATTGGTATAAATCTACTTTTTCATCTTCAAGAAATATGTTTCGTCCTAATTGCATTGCCCAACAATTTTGTCATCCAAACTTGATCTGCCACAAAGGAGGTATAAGTGATTATACTATTGGGCAAGAATAGAGACCTGCAGTCAATACCCAGGAATGCACTGAAGTTTTGAGACATAGTAACCCAGACCTACTGGGATTTTTTACTTAAGCAGTGTATTTTTTTTGACATATACTGCATTTTTTATTGCTGTGCAATATTTTGTTTTTTGGATGATATCACAGTTCTTTTGTCAGTTGATAGACATTCAGGTTGTCTCAGCTATTATGAATAATGCTGTTTGAACATTTGTGTACACATTTTTGTGTGGACACATGCTTTAACTTATCTTAATACCTAAGGGTGGAATTGCTAGGTCTTTGGGTAACTCTGTGTTTAACATTTTTAAAAGCTACCAAACTGTTTTACAAAGTCGCCGCACCATTTTGCATTCCCACTAGCAATGTATGAAAAGTTCCAATTCTTCACATTCTCACCAACACTTGTTATTGTCCATTTTGTTTATTACAGTCATCCTAGTAGTTGTGAAATAGTTTCTCAATCCCAGTTCCTATACCTGGAACATCTTTCCTTTCCCTGCCCATCTTAAAAATCCATCTTTCAAATTGTACCTTCTCCATAAAGCCTTTTCTTGACCACCCCAACTGGAAGTGATTCTTTCTTTCTTTAAATTCTCTAAAACATTGCTTATATCTCTCTTGTGGTGTATTTATATCCCTTATGTTGTATTTCTTTGTATATCTTTATCATAAAGATAGAAAGTTACCACAAATGGAACTAAAATGGAAGGTACCATATCCCATTGATGTTTATTTATTTATTTATTTATTTATTTATTTTTATTTTTAATTTTTTTTTAACGTTTATTTATTTTTGAGACAGAGAGAGACAGAGCATGAACGGGGGAGGGTCAGAGAGAGGGAGACACAGAATCCAAAACAGGCTCCAGGCTCTGAGCTGTCAGCACAGAGCCCGACGCGGGGCTCGAACTCACGGACTGCGAGATCATGACCTGAGCCAAGGTCGGCCGCTTAACTGACTGAGCCACCCAGGTGCCCCTCCCATTGATGTTTAAAACCCTAGATTCTAAGTCTCTGAGGAGGTATGTATGGTGAAGCAAGAAGATAATCTTAAAAGGCAGATTATGATATGTACAAAAGAGAAATATTAGTAACTGTGTCCCTGTGTGTGTGTGTATGTGTGTGTGAGTGATGGGTTACATTTTGGGAGTGCCTGCCAAATATGCCCTTAGGAAAATTACTTAATTCTAGGAATTAGGGAAGGTCAAGTCACAATATGGTACTCTGTGATAGAAATGGGAATTATGGGGCACCTGGGTGGCTCAGTCGGTTAAGCAGCTGACTCTTGATTTCAGCTTGGGTCATGATCATGGCTTGTGGGATTGAGTCCCACCTTGGGCTCTGCACTGACAGCACGGAGCCCATTAAGCAGTGTATTAATCTCTAACAATGCATTAGTGGAAAATACATGCAGACCAAAGGGCTTCTTAAAAGATCCATTTCATCAATCTTTACCCCTGTAGCCAAATTTGGTGTTATACCTTTTAGAAAGAACCTCATAATCCAGCATTCCCATCAGTGGCTTGTAAGTCAAAAGCCCTGAATTCGGTTTGTGCCTCAATATAGGATTTTGACCAAAACACTTAACCAAGACTCTTGCTTCCCCTGTCTGCAAAATGGGATTTGCTTTATGTGAAGTTCCTCATGTTAGTCTAATGTCAGGACAAGATGTAGTTGAAACAAGGAAATATTACATTCAGCTGTAGCAGAAGGAAGGTAGATTAGAACAAAGACATTTTCATCTCAAAGAAACTTGGATGGGAATTGAGGAGCCCTGACAGCACAATATGGAAATTAGGAGAGAAAATCAAGAAAGAAGACGGTGGAAATCTGACAAATCAAGATGCACATTCATGGACATTTTCGTTTTGATGATAGCAAAAGAATGATATCTTTGCATACCATGTAAATACTGTGTGGGCTTAACAAAAGTCCAGTTTCCTTTCATAGAGTTCTTGAAGGACAGGAGAGATCCATTTTTCTGAACAGCAGTAGACAGTGAAATGATTGATGCGCCACCTTCTGAATACCTCTTCAAATCTGATATCTGTAAAATAGTTGAACTACTAGGAGAGAAGCTGAATAAAATACAAAGAAGCTCGTGACCAATGTAGGGCAGGAAAATTAGTTCTCCCCTTACCTTCTGAATTCTTGCCTGAGACCCATGTAAGGAAAGACAGACTAACAAGAGGAAAACAAACAGCAGCTTATTAACATGTGTACCCCATGTATAAAGGGGAGAAACTCAGGGAAAAAAGAATAACTCCCTGAGGTGGCTTGGAATTCAGGCTTAAATACCATCTTAATGGGGAAAGGGGGTGGGATGCAGGCATCTTAGGGAAGAGTAAATGGGTTTTAGGGGAGATGAATGGGCCCTTGGAAGAACAGATGGGAGGTATAATAGTTTGTGACACAGTTTGTCTGGGTGTGGTGTTGACTTCTAGTCTCCTCTCCTGTGATGAGAGTCAGTCTTCCATGGTTGATGAAACTCCCAGGGAGGAGATTTGTGACAATTGAGTTCCTTTTGGAGGATCTGTCTTTAGGCAGATAGCATTGTTCAGAAAACTCCTCTCCTTGTGTTTGCTGGGGTTTTTTTTGTTTTTGTTTTTGTTTTTGAGTGCTTATAGTTCAAAATAACACCTAGGCAGCATATTCTGAGGTGGCATATTCTGGGGCAGCATATTCTGCTACCATTCATTAATATTTGCAAGTAGAAAAGGATTTCTTGGATCAGAAGGTATTACCTGAGCAATGGACATTATTACCCTAACAATATTCAGTACTTTGTAGTTTAAAATTACTACCATTTGAGGCATATTTCCTGAGGACTTCACAAGTAATAAATGCATGTCTTTTTTTAAACAACCTAATGACATCAATTTAATTAAGATCAAGTTAAAATATAATATAGGTTTCTCTCTTTACTCCTCCTTTTACCACCTGCTTCTCCCTAAGAAGGTGACTGACTCTGAACGGGAGCAAACTCCCCTTATCTTCTAAAACAGGTTTTAACAGTGATGAAGTGTTTTTCGGGATGCATCATAGTCTGGTTATTGTCCTTGGGAGAAGATCATGGCCATCTTAAACCTGCCTACCCCAACACCTTGTCTGTGCACAAAGGCAACTGCACTGGCCTCAGGGTTGCTAAATTCCCACAGAAACCCATATGCCATGAAAATGGAGTATGATGTCTGCATTCTGTTTCCTCAGCCTACCCATGATGGGTAATCGTATCTAGATCCCAAGAGGGACTTACTAACAGTCTCAATCCCCTGAAGGGTTATTATGCAGAAGATGGTGGCCAGCTGCTGTCCATTGTCTCCAAGAGCAGACCAGAGAGACCAGATTTAAACTACAGCGCAAGATGTTTTAGTTAGACACCAGGAAGAATTGCCTGTTACTGTTTTAAGACACAGAATTGGTAACCAAGGGCAGCTATGAAATCATCTGCCTTGAGGATCTTTAACAGGAAAGACAGGCAGATGGACTAGGGCAGGTGTACATAGAGGCCACTCTTCGATTTCCCCCTAGGGAGATGTGCACTTGTCCTTAGAACTTGTCTCATAAGACTGATCCCGAGGTGGGTCCATTCCTTATCCCCTCTACCAGATGCTAACAATGTTTAGGGCAAGAAGAAGGTCTGGCCTGGTACCTCAAACATAGTAGATATTCAAGATGGATTTCTGGAGTAATTAATTAAATTCAGATGAAATTTACCTTTGCAATTCCTCAATTCTTTACCTTCCTTTCTACCTCTTCCTCCTTTCAGTGCCCTTCTCAGCTCAAGCGATCTCCCAAGTCTCTTCTAGGTCAGAAATTTTAGTAGTCTGGGTTTCCTTGTGTTGGTACTACACCATTTTGCCTTTCTTTGGAAGCACAGATCTAATAGTCATACCTGAATCTGAATTCCTTAATAACAGAGTAATTGCTTCCAATTGTACACATTATTTCAATTCAATCTCACAACTCTGTGGATTAGGCATAATCATCCTAATTTACAAATAAGCTAAAGCTTAGAGAGACTGTGACATGTTCAAGGTCAAATAGCTAACAAGAATGTAGACTCACATCTGACTCCAAAGCCCAGTATTCAAACAAGGTCATATGAGCTCTTTCATTGAGAAAGAGAGAGGTGGGTGCAGAGAGGGAAAAACAGAGAGAAACAGAGAGACAGACAGAGAGCACTCGAAGACATTAGTCTTCAGTGATGGGATAGCAACTCCCATTCTCTGGGGCGAAGGAGATATAAATTGAGTCTTATAAATGCCTGCAACATTCCAGAGCAATCCTGGAATCCTGCCCCATAAGCCTATCTGACCTTACACCAGATACTGCTTAGCACCTGCAAAATGCAGGCAGGCCCTAGTTGTCTCCTGGGATAGGGGTCTCCAGGTACCAGAAGCTATGGAGTTACTTAGGGCCCTAATATTTGAGTGTATGTCACTGCCTTGCAACCTTAGGACTCTAGCATTTCATCCACTGGCAGAGTTACCTGTCAACCCTCCCCTTCTGTCATGGGAACCACCGGAAGTCGGATCTCTGTCAACAGTGCAGTTTGGTTTATTTTCCACTCCTTCAGTTGCCTTTTGTTCTGATCTTGGACCATTAATCCAAGGGGGAACTTTTGATCGGACTGCATCACAGAGCTCCAAGACTGTGATATATTTAGCTGCCATATCAGAAGTAAGAAATACAGAAACCAGTAGCACACACGGCCCACAAGGCCTTGCACTAAGTTCTCCCAGTGAAGTTCTTACTGTTCGGCCACATATTGATCTTCCCAGACTCCTTTTAAAGAAAGTTATAAATTCTCCCCACCCCTACGCCTGCAACTATGGTGTAATTTCCTGGGAAAGTGTGGTTTAATTTGCACGTAATTTTCTTGGATTGAATAAATCACCGCAAAGCAATTGTCTATTGAAGTTTTGTTATTACATATGCAAAGAAGATGGTCCAGTTATTGTAGACTGGAGACTGGCCTATTCTACAGGTTTACTTGCGATGGCACTGGTCCAGGTTTGCAACAGAGCGCCCTGAGCTGGAACTTGGAGCCCCCATTGTGGAAGAATAAGAAACTCTGGGGACACACCCAGTAAACTTTCAAATTCTCTATGTTATACATTCGTATGCAAGGTGGCGTAGTATAGTGACTAGGAATATAGACTACGAAGCCACGCAGCCTGGGTTCCAGACTTGCCGGGGCACCAGCAGGCTTCGCGACTCCTCCGCACTTCTGAGGAGTCACTGGCAAAATGGCCCTTTTCCCCGGGGCTGTCATGACTGACAGTTACATGAGTTGATATTAAGTGCTTGGGACACACCTGGCATATAGTAAGTGCCCTACAGCTAACACAGCACCTGGTGCCCAGTGGCTCAATGAATGCTTGGGAATGACTGGCAGCACATCCCTCCGCTCAGCTGTGATCATCCCGGCAGGGGACCCCTACCCCTAGATCAGAATGACAAATTGTGAGAAGTTGGAATGACGGACCAAGCAGAGAATGAAATATCTCTCTTTGAGGTTCTTATAACAATACTGACTTTCCGGAGTCAGGGATTCCCTCGTGGAGTCCTGCATATGAAGAAGGAGCTAGAGGCCTGGGGAGGAAAAAGACCCTGCATGTTCTTCAAACAAGAGAAGCAGCCTCTGCTCACCGTGCAATGCTCTCCTCCATATTGTAAACAAGCCACTGAGCTCCACTAGAGGGCGCTGTGCTGAGAGTGCTGGCTGGGGAGCCTAGAACGGCCTAGGCCTTCCTGGCAGGTGTGTGCAGAGCCCCCCCCTACACTTCTCATGTACGACTTTGGTCTCTGCTGTATTTTTCTTCCTGGTACTTCGAGGACCCCCCTCCCTGTCCTCCTTCGCCCTCTGTCTTGTGATCCCAAGCCTCTGACCAAGAACTGTGCAAATCAATTGCCAACATTTAGATGTCATAGAAAACACGATTCTGTGATCCACTGGGGAAAAGCTGTGATGTAAGCATTACGTCTGTAACAGATCCACTTTGCTTCAGTATGTCTTCAATATATGAGTTTTTATGCATGTATATACATGCACATATTCACTCATGCATAAACTTTGTAAGTAATTATACATATATACACTTTAAAGACTATGATGTCTGTATTCATACTGCCCTAAAGTATAAAATGCCTTGCTTCTTTTTTAAAAGTAGGCTCCCCACCCAACGTGGGGACTTGAACTCAGCCCTGAGATCAAGAGTCGGATGTTCTATCAACTGAGCCACCCAGGTGCCCCTTAAAATGCCTTGCTGCTTCTTCTGCCTGAAGCTTTTGGTTTTGTGTTCCTCTACCTTTCCATGACTGAAATCCCCAGAATACTCCCATTACATCAAATGCTGAATGTAGTTCAATGCCTAGAAGAGAAAGAAAGAAAAATCTGTCCCATTTCATATTTTTCTAGCATGAGAATGCTTTATATCTTTTCAGAAAGGATTAACTTTACCAGCTGATGAACTTGATATTCCTACCAAGTATATTAGTTGACCATAGTGGTTTTTTTTTTTTAATGTTCATTTTTGAGAGAGACAGAGAAAGAGACAGAGCATGAGTGGTGGAGGGGCAGAGAATGAAAGGGAGACACAGAATCTGAAGCAGGCTCCAGGCACTGAGCTGTCATCACAGAGCCCGACGTGGGGCTCAAACTCGGAAACAGTGAGATCATGACCTGTGCCAAAGTCAGACGCTTAACCAACTGAGCCACCCAGGTGCCCCAGCTGACTGTATTTTATGCATATCTCAGTTTTGACATTTGCTGAGCAGTATATCATCGCCTATCTCCACCTTGGGCTCCCTATCCTCCAGACTCTAGTATTCAAGAAAGGAGATGGGTGATTCTCAACCTTCCCTAACAGCACCCAAAATGCAATTTGTTAGAGGCGCCTGGGTGGCTCAGTCAGATGAGTGTCTGACTCTTGACTTCCACTCAGGTCATGATCTCACCGTCGTGGGATCAAGCCCCATGTTGGGCTCCAAGCTGAACGTGGAGCCTGCTTAAGACTCTCTTACTGCCCCTCTCCCTGTTCACACATAGTCTCTCTCTCTCTCTCTCTCTTTCTCTCTCACACGCACACATTATATATATATATATATATATATATATATATATATATATATATTAATGAAGTAGTGATGTTCATGTACTTGTGTATGTGAGAGAGAGAGAGACAGCGTGTGGGGGGGGCGTTGTCTGCAAAGAACAGAAACTCACTTCTAGCTCAAGAGAAAAAAGGTCAGGGTTTGATGGTAGGAATTTCTGAGAACACTAGAACTGGAAAACACATCAGGATTTCAGCAGTTTCAAGACACCCATCCTCTTTCTCGCTGCTTCAAAGTCTCCCTTGTGACAAATTTTCTCATCTTTGCATATCAGTCCTTCTTCCCTTTGGTCCTCACTGATCCGTCTCCTCTACATTCTTCGGTGTAAATTCTGACAGACTTAGCTCATTCCTACTACACTAGTGGACAGCACCATTTCCACAGGCTGCCTCGTGGACTGATGCCCACCCTGTGACTGGGCTGTCTGAGGTCACAGGCACACTCTGATCTAGTCAGTAGCTACACCTTCCCAAAATACTGCCTGGCCTTGCCACTTTGAAGGATGGGAGGTGACGGGCTGTGGACAACACGGTTAAAGAGGACAATAGTTAAAGGGAATAATAAATGCAGCAAGAACATTACAATTCATGCCGAGTATCCCTGAAAAGGGGTGCTGGGACTGTAACAAACAAGCAAATGGATGACGACTGCATGATTGTTATCTGCCAACTTTGTTCCAGATCCTTCACACATAATCCCTCACTTGACCTTTGATGATGTGGTATTAGGGTTGTCAGATTTCACCAATAAAAATACAGAACGGATGCCCATGCACTATTTGGGACATACTTATACTAAGAAATTATTTGTTGTTCATCTGAAATTCAAATTTAACTGGGAATATTGTATTTCATCTGGCAACCCTGTGTATCCCCCATTGTACAGATGAGAACACAAGCATGAGAAGACAATTTGCCCAAGAACACACATCTAGGAATTGGCAAAGCCAATTTGGCTTCAGGTCCTGTGCCTTTTTTTTTTTTAACCTTTATTTATTTATTTATTTATTTATTTATTTATTTATTTTTGAGACAAAGAGAGACAGAGCATGAACGGGGGAGGGTCAGAGAGACGGAGACACAGAATCCAAAACAGGCTCCAGGCTCTGAGCTGTTGGCACAGAGCCCGACATGGGGCTTGAACTCACAGACCGTGAGATCGTGACCTGAGCTGAAGTAGGACACTCAACCGACTGAACCACCCGGGCACCCCACAGGTCCTGTGCTTTTAACCACTGTGCTAAACCGCCACATGCAAACACTCGTGTGCACACGTACGCACATGCGCGCACACACACACAGACCCACAGACCCACACACCCACACACCCTAATGAGGGTGTTTTGTTCTTGTCAGCTTTCAAAAATAAAAGTCAAACACCAATGAGTCCTTAGCGGGTGTATTAATCATGATCCAGGCAGAAGACAGAAATCACAGCAGAAATCCCAACAGGAAACATTTTAGTATAAAGACTTGTTAACTCTATGAAGGTTGTTAACTTTTAAGAGGTACAAGCGAAGGCTCAGGGCTGGAGAGGCAGTAACTAGAGGAAGCAGGAATTTCACCCAGGACTCAGGGAAAAGAAAACAAGAAAGAAACTTAGAAACTCTGAGAAAAGGGCCCTGCAAGGCTGGGTCCTGACCTCGGGAAGAGTTTCCGGTTGTGACAGGAACATGCCACCTGCAGCATGGGGAGAGGGAAGGGGTGGAGGATGCCCACTCTCGAGCTGCAAAGGGCAGCCTGCCACTGCAACAAAATGCCACTGGGATACTGCGTCTGATCTGTGACCTGCCACACCGAGAAACAGAAGACCAGAAGGAGAAGAAAAAGACCTTCCTTTCTCATCCAGCCTTGCATTGTCCCTCCCACACTACTATTGTCAACGCCTAACATTAAGCCAGCTGGCAAAGAGAATATAGCCCATAGAGTCCAGCTCCTGTAGTACAAAGCAGGATACAGGGGGTGAAACTGAAGTTTGGAGCTGAAAGATACTAAATTAATAACAGGTGCATCTTATCCCGACGATGGAAAGAAGCCCAAAACATCATCATGCAAAAGGAAGATAGATTGACTCAGATATGCATTTGCTCTTAAAAAACCGAAGGTTTTCATGAAAGCATCTCTTGGAGTAGAGCTGTAAAATGCAGTCTGCTGCCAAGGTATTGGATAAGCAAGACAAGGTGTTATGAAGCCTGTTGTGGAAAAAAGATGCAGAACACGGAGAGGTTTTTAACTGAACAAATGCCTGGTACAGAGTTAACAGAGCCAGGAAATTCATTTTGTAAGAAACCGAGTAAAGCCAAAAATCAATCATTACAGGATAGATCACTTTTTAAGGAGCCTCCTTAGTTATTACTTTCAAATGAATGGTGATAAACATTTTCTATGCAGCATATCATTTACCTCCTGGACTCCTGGCATTTCTGGAGAGGGTAAGACCGATGTTTGCAGAGTCAGGGGCACACACTTGATGAACTGTGAAGACCCCATTCACTGCCAGAAGGGAATGGGTCTGGGGATGATGAATAGAGACAGTCTTTGTATGTGAAGGAGAGGAAGTCAGGCATCAGGTCTGTTACTTTAGTCGTGCAGTCGTACTTTTGTCAGCAGTTACTTCTTTTTGTATAGAACCCTGACTTTCCTGCTTCCATAGCATCTTCTCTAATTGCAAAGTGTCCTCTCTGATTTGCTCTCTAGACAATCATGTCTGTCCTGTAAAGTGCTGACTCTCAGCCTTGCTGGGCAAATTGAACACATCACTCTTTGAAATGCCGATGTTGCCAAGGTCAGTCCAAGGGGCATTCTTCTATATTGAAAGTATACTTCACTCTCTTGCCTAGCCTAGCAGTGGTGTCTCTTAGTATTTATGGAACATCTACCCCTACAGCTGCACCTGGTCCACATTGATTGAGTCAAGACCCAAGCCATTCTGTATGAAAATACCTCCTATGTAGAGCCAATGCTCTGCATTCACTCTCTTCTTCAAACTGGAAATCAGGGCTACATCCTACTCCTTTTTCAAATATCTAAGCATGCTTCAAACATTTTTATATTCCTAATTCTTCCTTGAGGGGGCAATATAGTATAGCTCTTAAAAGCATGGGCCAGTCTTCCTAGGTTCAAATCCTACCTCTAACCTCTACCAGATATATGAATTTGGATGAGATTTAAAAATTCCTTTATGCCTTGTCTCTTCATCTGTGAAATGAGTGCAAGGATAATTGTATCTATTTCAGAGAGCTATCATGAGAATTTATGTCCATATAACAGACTTAGGATCAATGGCTTTGGGAACAGCCCTCCTGCCCGAAAGAATTAGAAGGCATTGGCACAACAAGGAATACAGGACCATGATATCTGGAAGAAGAAAAACAAAACTAGCTGAGTCCTATGATTGCCCAGTTTCCCAACTGGAGGCCATTTATGAGCTGCAGTGTAGGTCAAAGAAATCCAAAGGACGTCCTGTGGTCTCACTAAGTTGATCAGAACTCAGAGTTTGGGGAAGCCAAGGCAGCTAGAATTTGTGGTGCAGAGAAGCTCCAGACAACTACAGAAGGGTCCCCTCAAGTCTTCGGCTTATGATCTGCTTTTGTGCGGACCAAAACCTCATGAGGCGGAGGAAATTATCACCAGAAAGAATAGGCAAAGCAATTAGAGTTCATACAAAGCTGGAGATAGTGCCCATTCCAGCAACCAGAACAGAGAGAGATTATAATACACAAGACATTGGGCAGAGTTCTTAGAAGGGCAATCCTTTAAAGTTTGCTCTGGACCCACTTCATCAAACTTAAAAGCAAGCTTCTAAAGGAATAAACATATCTTCTAGTAATTTAATCATATTCTAGGACAAAAATCCAGCATTCTTTAAAGGATTACAACAATATCCAGAACTCAACATTGTAAGATTCACAATGTTTGTCATACCATAAGGAATTACCAGACATCCATAGAGATAGGACAAAATGACCCATAGCCAGAAGAAAAATAGATCAATAGAAACAGATTTTAAAAATGAGAAAGATAATGGGATTAGAAGATTAGGACCTTGAAAAACTATTATAAATATGCTGACATATGTAAAGATAAACATGAACATAATGAAGAGTAAAATGGAATATATAATAAAGACCCAAGTAGAACCTCTAGAGATGTAAATGAGATGGAGAAATCACAAAAGCAAAAAAAAGGAGTGAAATTGAAGGCATACTAAGAGAAACTGCCTGAAACACACAAAGAAAAAACAGGAAAACAAGAAGTAAAAAGCCTCAGTGGACAGCAGACCACTTATAAATTGCTCAAGTCAGAAGATAGTGCAACACCATCTTTAAAATGACAAAAGGATTAAAAAAAAAGAAAGAAAGAAAGAAAGGAAGAAAGAAAAGAAAAGAAAAGAAAAAGCCAAACTTGATTTATATAGCCAGGGAAAACATGTTTCAAAAATGAAGGCAAAATAAGCCCTTTTTTCATCTGATCATAAGCCAAGGGAACCCATCATCAGTGACCTACATTTAAAGAAGTCTTAAATAAAATTCTTCAGGCAAAAGGCAAGGGATAGCAAATGAAATTTTCTATCAATAGAAAGAAGTGGAGAATGCTGAAGATGATGGCTATGTAGATAAATATAGAAGGTATCTTTTCTCATATTTTTAAGTCTCTAAAAATAATTGACTAATTAAAGCAAAAATAAAAATACTATATTGTAGAATTAATAAAATATGTACTAGTAAAATGCATGACAACAAAAACAAAGGAAAAAAGAGGAAGTGGAAATATAGTGTATGTTTTTTACACTGTGGATGAGGAAGTAAAATATTATGTGAAGGTAGATTGTGATATGAAGATAGATATTGTATATCCTGGAGCAATTTCTACTTTTTTTGTTGTTGTTAATACCAGAATTTATTTATTTTTTCATTTATTATTTTTTTAAATGTGATTTATTGTCAAATTGGCTTACATACAACACTGAGTGCTCATCCCAACAAGTGCCCTCCTCGATGCCCATCAACCCACTTTCCCCTCTCCCCCCACGCCCCCCCATTAACCCTCAGTTTGTTCTCTGTATTTAAGAGTCTCTTATGGTTTGCCTCCCTCCCTATCTGTTTGTAACTATTTTCCCCCCTCCCTTCCCCCATGGTCTTCTGTTAAGTTTCTCAAGATCCACATATAAGTGAAAACATACGATATCTTTTTTTTTTTTTTTTTTTAGAGAGAGAGGGCATGTGAGTTGGGGAGAAGAGCAGAGGGAGAGAGAATCTTAAGCAGGCTCCATGGTCACTGGGGAGCCTGATGCTGGGCTCGATCCTATAACCCTGGGATCATGACCTGAGATAAAATCAAGAGTTGGATGCTGCAACAACTGAGCATAAAATTAATAATTTATATTTCAGTGGCACCTGGGTGGCTCAGTTGGTTAAGCATCTGATATTGGCTCAGGTCATGATCTCACAGTTGGTGGGTTTGCGCCCCACTGACAGCTTGGAGCCTGGAGCCTGCTTCAGATTCTGTGTCTCCCTTTTTCTTTCTCCCCCTCCCCCGCTTATGCGTGTGCTCTCTCTCTCTCTCAAAAATAAATAAATAAAAACTTCTTTAAAATAAAAAAATAATCTTATCTTTCACCTTACAAAGCTATGAAAAGCAGAGCAGGTTAAACCTGAAGTAATCAGAAGGAAGGAAATAATAAGGACAGAAGGATAAAAATGATACAGAAAAGCAACAGAGGAAATCAATGAAACCAAAAGCAGCTTTATTTAAAGAAACCAAAATTGATAAACTTCTAGCCAGCCTGATAATAAAAGGAAAGGACAAAAAGTACCAGTATCAGGAATGAAAAAGGCAGAATCACTACCGATTCTATAGACATTAAAAGAAAAATCAGGAAATATTATGAAAATGTGCATGTCAATATATTCAACAACTTAAATGAAATTAAAAACTTGAAAAACACAAACTAAGAAAGCCCACTGAAGAAGAAATAAATAAATGGGAAAGTCATATATCTATCTAAAATTTTGAATCTGTAATTTCAAACCTTCCCACAAACTTCAGGTACAAATGCTTTCACTGGTGAATTCTATCAAATAATTAAAGAAGAAATAATACCAGTCCTACAAAAATGCTTTTATAAAGCAGAAGAGAAGGAATGCTTCCTAACGCATTGGTTCAGTATTATTCAGAAGCCAGATGCTATTAATAGAAAACTATAAACCAATAGACTTCATGAACATAAACGCAAAAATCCTTAACAAAATGTTGACAAATTGAATCCAGCAACATATAAGAAAGAATAAACAACATGGCAAAGTGGAGTTTGTTTCAAGAATGAAATACTAAATTAATAATCAAGCAATGTGATTCATCATATTAATAGACAAAAAGGAAAATCATACAATCAACTCAACAGAGGCAGAGAAAGTATTTGAGAAAACTCACAACTCATTCATGGTTAAAAAAAAAAAAAACAACAAAAAACCTCTCAGAACACTGGGAGTACCTTGGAACTTCCTCAAACTAATAACTGGAATCTATGAGAAGCCAAGAGCTAACTTCATATTTATCAGTGAACAACTGTGTGCTTCCTCCTTAAGACTAGAAAGAAGATAGGGATCTCTGCTTTTTTCACTTCTGCTCAACAGATATAGTCTTTGGCATTATAGTAAAGTAAGAAAAGGAATTGGGGGAAGTAAATTGGAAAGGATGAAATAAAACAATCTTTATTTACAGTTGGTATGACCTTGTATATACAAAAAAAAAAGGTAAATCTATGAAAAAGTGAAAAAGGTGAATAGAACTAGTTAGTTTAGCAAGATTGCACAATACAGACAATACGATACACAACATATCAGTTGTATATCTATGTACTAGCAATGAATAATTGCCTTATTTACAATAATGTCAAACAACAAGAAATACTTAGCAATAAATTTAAAAAGTATGTACAAAACCTTCACACTAAGAATGGTATGTTTATCGACAGAAGACTCACTCAATATTAAGGTGACAGTTGACCTCAAATTGTTCTATAGATTCAACACAATATCAAGCTGATTGCTAAATTTATATGGAAACTCAAAGGTCTTAGAAGAGTCAAGACAATTTTGAAAAAGAAGAAAATTTGCACGGGCTTGCACTACCTGATTTCAAGACATATTAAAAACTACAGAAAGGGCGCCTGGGTGGATTTGTCAGTTAAGCATCCAACTTCGGCTCAGGTCATGATCTCACAGCTTATGGGTTCGAGCCCTGCATCAGGCTCTCTGCTGACATCTCAGAGCCTGGAGCTTGCTTTGGATTCTCTGTTCCTTCTCTCTCTGCCCCTCCCCTGCTCATGCTCTGTCTCTCTCTCTCTCTCTCTCAGAAATAAATAAAAGTTAAATTTTTTTTAAAAACTACAGTAATCAAGTATGATCTTAGAATAAATATAGAAAAGAAAATCTAGAAATAGACATATATATATATATATGATTTTTTTTGTCAAAGTTGCCAATTCAGTGATAGTCTTTGGAACAAGACTATCCAATAGTATTGGAACAATTAAGCATAAGGGAAAAAATTAAATTTGACTCATGTCACATCATACATAAAAAAAAAATTCATGGGGCGCTTGGGTGGCTCAGTCATTAAGCATCTGACTTCAGCTCACGTCATGATCTCACAGTTTGTGAGTTGGAGTCCTGTATTGGGTGAACCCCGCCTCTCTCTCTCTCTCTCTCTCTCTCTTCCCCCCCCTTCTCTCTCTCTTCTCCTTCTGGGATTCTCTCTCTCTCTCTCTCTTTCTCTGCCCCTTGCTCACTTGTGCCCTCTCTCATTCTCACTGAAAAAAAAAATACTTTCTTGCCAAACTTCCTGTTCTTTAAAAAAAAAAAAAAACGGAAAACAAAAAAACAACTCACAACATCATAAACTTAAACATAGAGCTACAATTTTAAAAGTTTAGAAGAAACCATAAGAGAAAAACATTGTCCCCTTGAGTAGGTAGGTATAAGTAGGACACAAAATACAAACCAAAAATACTTATGAACTGAGCTTTATCAAAATGTAAACATAAATAAATAAAACATTTGCTCTTGAAAAAATAGTGTCAAGAAAACAAAAAGGTAAATCACAGTCTAGGTAAAAATATTTGCAAAACGTGTATCTGAGAAAGGACTTGTATCCATAATAATAATAATAATAATAATAATAATAATAATAATAAACCTCTCACAATTAAATGGTAAGAAGCCAAATGACTCAATTAAATATGCAAAAGACTTAAATATATAGAAAATAGGATATATAAAGAAAATATGTAAATAGAAAATAAGCACATGAAAAAATGCTCAACATCACTTAGCCATTAGGAAAATGTAGATTAAAGCCACAGTGAGATGCGGTTACCCATTACACCTCTGGTATGGCCAAAATGAAAGACCCTGGCAATATGAAGTGTTGACAAGGATGTGGGGCCACTGGAGCTTTCATCCATTGCTGGTGGGAATACAGAAACAATACAACCACTTTGGAAAACAGTTTGGTAGTTTCTCACATTTCTGTAAAACCTTGGCACCCCCACTCTGACACATGTATCCAACAGAAATGAACATACATGTCAACAACAAAGACTTACTTGGACGTGCATTTTCCCAGCAGCTTTATTTGTAATACTCCTACACTGGAAACATCCCAAACAATTAGTTAATAGATAAACAAATGGTGAAATATTCATTCATCGGAAGACTACTGACTGATACACGCAACTGTGTGAATGAATTCAGAAACATTATGTTAGTAAAAGCAGACACTAAAGACTACAGTGTATGATTCCATTTATATGAAATTCTAGAAAAAGCAGGGCTAGTGTGATAAAAAACAGAACAGTGGTGCCTAGGGGCATGGATGTGAGAAGAGATTGATGGTAAAGGGGCATGAGGGAACTTTGGGAGGTAATGGAAATGTTCTATCTTGCCTGTGGAGGTGGTTACAGGGTATATACATTTGTCAAGACTCATCAAACAGCACTCTTAAAATGAAAAATGGATAAATAGTGGAGTATTACTCACGAATAAAAAGATACAAACTACAGGTACATGTAACAACGTGGATAAATCTCACAGATATCATGACAAATGGAAGAACCTAGGTACACAAGAATGCATAAGGTATTATTGGAATTATCTGAAGTTCTAGAATAGGCAAGAAAAATCATCTATGCTGAAAAAAATCAGAGATGTGGTTGCATATGAAGCAGGGGCTGGGGAGTGGCCTGATGTAATTTTTTTGGGTGTGGGTGGTGGTAATGTTCTGTATTTTGATTGAAGTGTGAGTTACACAGGTGTATACATTTGTCAAAACTTATTGAACTGTACACTTAAGTTCTGTGCATTTCATTGTGTATAAACTATAGCTCAGGAAAATGTTCTCAAAAATTAGAGAAACACCAGGGCATCTGGGAGGCTCAGTTGGTTAAGCATCTGACTCTTGGTTTCGGCTCAGGTCACGATATCATGGCTTGTGAGTTTGAGCTCTGTGTGGGGCTCTGTGCTATCACTGTGGAGCCTGTTTGGGATTCTCTTTTTCTGCCCCTCTCCCCTCAAAATAAGTAAACAAGGGGTGCCTGGGTGGCTCAGTCGGTTAAGCGGCCGACTTCGGCTCAGGTCATGATCTCGCGGTCCGTGAGTTCGAGCCCCACTTCGGGCTCTGTGCTGACAGCTCAGAGCCTGGAGCCTGTTTCAGATTCTGTGTCTCCCTCTCTCTGACCCTCCCCCGTTCATGCTCTGTCTCTCTCTGTCTCACAAATAAATAAACGTTAAAAAAAATAAGTAAACAAAAAAAAAAATTAGGGGCACCTGGGTGGCTCAGTTGGTTAAGCATCTGACTTCAGCTCAGGTCATGATCTTGTGGTTCGTGGGTTCCAGCCCTGTGTTCTGCAGGCTCTGTGCTGACAGGGTCCTGGACCCTGCTTCGGATCCTGTCTTCTCTCTCTGCCTTTCCCCTACTCATGTTCTCTCTCTTTCTCTCTCTCTCTCTAAAGTAAATATTTGAAAAACTAAATAATTAAAAAAAGCACTTTTGTATGCATTATTTCATTTGTTCTTCCCAACAATCTAAGAGGGGAATGCAGTGACCCCTCCCAACACACACATATTTCACATTTCAAAAATCCAGTGTTCAAATGAAAAAATATAGGACTTGCCTGAGCTTACACAGCGAGGATAAGAATTCTGCCTTTCCACTCCTTTTCTTTCTATTACATGTGCTATTGAGTGGTTTTAACTGAGCCATGGAACACAGTGTAAATCGGTCCTTTATAAATAAGCATATGAAATACGAGTCTGCGGATCCAAACCAAACCTGTATGTTTTCCGAAACAATAGGACTCAAATAAAAACGGAAGCATCAAGACATCCTCTGCGGCGATAATTCACGTGGACATGGCACAGTGTGTAAATTGCAGTCCACATGCCAGGGTTCTCTCCACCCGTTGTTAAATTGTAAAGCAAAACCACTCAAATGATAACAGATAGCAATTGCTGGTTGACAACTTCCAGTCGATCAGCAGAGTTGCTGATTGCTGCTGTTACCCAGCGGGTTTGTTAGGAACTTCAGAGACGTGTGATGAGACACAAGTCACTCATTACTGCAGGTGTTTTAGTGAACACCCCTTGGGCCTCAGTCCTTCCTCATGAATGTTTCTCCCGAGGTGGGCTCATCGTGGGAGCAGTTGATTTCCTCGGGCAGAGAGGTATCATCTCCTCACTGATCTGATAGGGTATGATATGATGTACGAAAGGATCTAGAATCTCCTACTAAATTCTCAATGTCCGATTGTACAAAGTCACAAATATTTGCAGCTCTGTTGTAAAAGAGGAACAGCAACTTACACCTTGTAAGGTCAGAGATCAGGGGGCTCGATGGTGTTTTATTCTGATTTTCCCATAAAGAATTTGAGATACACTTTTCATTATTAACTGATTCCTAGATATTGTTATTAATTGGGTTCTTAAAAAGGCGCCTTTGGCGTAAGTTCCAGCTTTGCCTGGTCAGTGGTTTATGTCTGTGGCAAAGCTTCGAAATGAGTCAATTCCTGCATCTTTCTACCTCTAGATGGCGCTCTTCTCATTCCGTCTCAGATTTCATAGTTTCCAAAAATGCCAGGGAAGATGATGGCACAGACATTAATTGGCCTGCACTCTTCTTTTTGTGAAGGTTCTCACACAGAGAATAATCCTCCCTCCCTCCCTCCCTCCCTCCCTCTCTCCCTTCCTTTTGTTCAACGAATGTTACTGAGCACTTACTATGTGCCAGGCATTGAAAATGCAGAGTTAATAATGGCAAGTCCTTCCCCATAAGTTACATCCAAGAATGGAGATAGATATGTATCCAGATAATCATAACACAATTTTCAAGTGCTAGATGCGAGAAGATAAACCTGGAAAGTTAGGTCATGACCTGGGGCGCCTGGGAGGTTCAGTTGGTTAAGCGTCTGACACTTGATTTCGTCTCAGGTCATGATCCCAGGGTTGTGGGATAGAGCATTGTCTCTGGGTCTGTGCTGGGCATGGAGCCTGCCTAAGATTCTCTTACTCCCTCTGCCACTCTCCCCTATGCTCACACTAAATAAATAAATAAATAAATAAATAAGTAAAATAGATTGTGAAGGGACTTGTGTGCCATAGAAGGTGGTGGATTGTTCCCCTTATGTGTTTTAAGCAGGGGAGGAGTCGGGATCAGATCTGACTGTTGGAGAGATTACTCTGGCCTCAACGTGTAGGACAGATTTAGGCTGTGAAGATTAGAGCCTCCTTTGCTGGCTCTCCCTTCTTTTCCTGGCCTCTGCCACTGGAGGGTGTCAAGGCTCAGTCCTGGACTTTCTCTCTTCTCCCCTTTCCTTCTCTAGTCATACCCTGTTCCACTGCTGTGTCAGATGATTACACTTAGTCCGGCTGCTTTAAACAAGACCTACTGAGCGATGACTATCAATTTTGTGTCACAGCCCAGACATGTCTCCAACCTACAGCAGCTAATACCTAAAAGCCTCTTCCACCTCCACTTGGTTGTCTGGAACCTAATCTTTCCATCATCTTTCCTACCATGGAAAATGTCACCACCACCCATCCGGTTAGCTACCGAGGACATCCCATCAGACACACTCTTTTTCCATAATGTCCCATGCTGATCCATTAAGTCTGCACCATTGCCAAAGTATATCCGGATTCATCCACTTCTCTCCATTTTCCCCACCATCACTCTGACCCAAGCCACCATGACCCCTGTACTGTTACACCAGCTTCCTACCTGCTCTACCTTCCTTTCACCCCACCCCCACCCAGTCCATTGACTGGACACTAATCAGAGGGATTTCCAAAAGACACAAGTCAGATTATGTTACACACCCCCCACCCCGCTGCTTAAAATCTATCCATCAGTACCTAATGCACTTAGAAAAAAAAATTTCCCAGCTCCAGTCTGAGGACAAAGGGCTTTCTGTTATTTGGTCTGATCAGCCTTGCTCTGAGTCATGAGCTTGTGCTCACTATACTCCAGCCTCCCTGTTCCTTAGTCCCTCCAACACTTTGCACTTACTCTGGAATGCCCTGGGCAAGGCTGGCTTCTTCTCCTCAGCTCCCACATTTCCTCCTCTGGAGTCAGCCCCCCTCTGCCCTCAGTCTCCTTCTCACACTCACATTGCTCTGCTTATTCTCTCAGCAATATATATATATATATATATATATATATATATATATATATATATATATATGGATCTTATTTAGTGCCTTTCTTGTCTGGCTCTCCCACTACAATAGAAGCTCCGCGAGACTAGGGACTTCTCTCTTACTCATCACTGTGTCCTCAGGACCTAAAAAAGAGCCTGGTGCAAAATGTGTGTCTTGAATAAGTGACAATGGGTGATGTAGGGGGGCATGGCAACAGTTCAGATGAGCAATTATGAAGGCTTGAACTAAATCAGTGACAGGATGGGAACCAGAGGAGGTTACAGTCAGTGTACATGAAGATTGCATCAGTGGTGACTGAGAGAATGGTGGGTGTGGGGACCAAGGGTAAAAGATATTTCTGCTCTGGGTGGATAATAATGCCATGATGTAACGCAAAATTCAGAAGGAGGAGCAAGAATGAACCAGGCATGTGTAGGAGCTGTGAGGCTGGAGAGGATTAAGAAAAACAATGACTTGATCTGTAAAATTGGCTAGGGTTCCAAGACAATTTTACAAGTAGAATTAGATTGTAGATACATATTTTCATTTGAAATCCAGACTTGTGCAATTTAGGCATGTATTAAGATATTTTTGAATTGGCTGATTTTTTTCTACTTCCCAATTCCGTGTCTCCTATTCTACTTTTAAAAATGCATCGTGTGTGTGTGTGTGTGATACAATCAAAGAAAATGCCAGCAAGTGAATATCCCCACTTAACTGTCTGATCAAGATTCTGCTATTTTTTCCCATTTAAAAAATATAAAGTGTTTTGAGTTCAAAACATTTAAAATCTCCTGAACAACTTAACTTTTTCAGATCCTTAACGTACTTTGAGCCCAGGTAGCAAAATTTACTAAAAGAAATGGACAGTTTTATTTACTTATCTTTTTAAAGTTTATTTCTTTCTTTATTTTCAAGATAGAGCGCGTGCACACATGCATGCACGAGTGGGGGAGGGACAGAGAATGAGGGAGAGATAGAATCCCAGGCAGGCCCTGTGCTGGCAGCACAGAGCCTGATGCGGGGGTGCATCCCACGCACCATGAGATCATGACCTGAGCTGAAATCAAGAGTTGGTCACTTAACTGACTGAGACACCCAGGCGCCCCAGAAATGGACAGTTTTAAAGGTGGATAGGACTTCAGAGGTCATTTAGTTTGGCTAAGGAAAAAGGTGCCCAAGTTAAATATGGCTCATCAAATGCGTGAATCAGGAAGAGAACCCAGGAAAATGTAGGTAATTAAATCCACTGAACGCCCTGAATTTGAACTCAGCTTTCTATGGCAGCAGCAGAAATCTTCAGAATACTGGTCGCATGTTTGGTGCTGCTGTCCCTTGTCCCCACATCAGCTCAGTTTGATTTTCCACCTTCATAGACGGCACCAAACCTCATCAGTTTCCATTTCAGGGTTGTTCCAGCTGCTGCTGTGGGAGTTGTGGAGAAGTCACTGCCTTTAGCAAATGTGTGTTCTGTTGTTTTAAATGACAACACTAGCCTCCCACCCTCATCCCGCCTAATAGCCTAACAAGTCAGCCGTCCAAGTTATTATTCCATCTCTCTATTCCTTCTGATAGATGAACCCCTTCTCTCCTTTTCCCTTCTGCTTCCAATGCAGGATGCCTGGCCTCAGCAGGTGTTTTGTACCCACTGCACCAGCCACCCATGTAGTCTCGGAAGAACCCTCGGAGTGAGAGCTGAATCACGTCTTCCGCGTTGTCAGACTTCCCAAAGTCTTCTGACATTCCGCCTGGGGCTGCATGTTCCTCCACGGGGTATTACTCAAGACTCTGTGTGTACAGTGAAATAAACAGTGATCAGACAGACCTGAAAACAGCATGGCGCACACCACATGTGTGTCTACTGTGGTGCTAGCAGTGGAGACAGCCCGCCTGGTATTTGAGACACTAGGTGGGACTGCCCACCCGCAGGGACCATGTGCTGTGCAAAGGCCATCCTCATTTTCTGAGTTCCAGAGCAGACTGACTTCTGAGCAAATCATGCCCTTGGCACCTCTTGGGGAGGCCAGATCTTTTCTTCAGGAGCCAGACACTGTTCCAGCCACACAGGGCACCAAAAGGCAAGAATTCGTTTTCTGCTCATGACCTCCCAGAAACCACCAAACTCTCCAGTCTCAGTGTGGATGGGACGGAAAGGTTATCCAGTACAACCATCCATATTTTCCTCTAGTAACTTACGGATCTTATCCAGGTACAGCCTGAGCCTGTGCCTCCATTGTTTAAATGCCTTTGAGTCATGAGAAAGCTAACATTACCTGTCTGGAGATGAATCAAAATCTTCACTGGGTTTCAATTTCCCACTGCTCCCCAGCGCATATTCTGCATTTTGACCAAATGATATTGTGTGCTTTCCCATTTATACATTGTGTGAATTTCCCAAATACACATGGCGCTTTCCCATTTCTACAAACCTCTTCTTCGAGGCACATATCTTCTCCCTAGCTTGTATTTCCCCCATTCCTTCAGCTCTGCGGCTCAAAGTTGTATCCAGCCTTAATGTCTGATTTCAATAACTCTCTCCATAAAGACTTCCCCATTTGTTCCAGCTAAAATGCTCTCCCCTTCTTCAAAACTCCAATAGCTCAGTTTTTATCTCGTTACCTAATAGTTTAGTTATTTGAGCACATAGCTTATCTACCTCCTGCTTTAATTAGACTGTAAACTACCCAATGGCAGGTCATTCTCTGCTATCTCTGTATCCCCCATAACATCTAAGATAGTCCTTTGCACCTAATAGGAGCTCAATAAACATCTTTTGGGACATGAATGAGAATCAAGAAACGAGTAGTTCAAGGAACATAAAATGAGTAGTTAAGACATTTTGGGGCCCTGAAAAACTCAGCTGGTGGCTAGGTCCAGAGTAAAAGAGAAAGGCAAGAGCAGGAAATGTGCTGGTTTGATCGCTCTTTGGAGGCAGCCAGCTGCAGCCCCAATGAAATACTTTCCTTAAGAAACAAAAACAAAAAAATGAAAACAAAACCAGCAAACAAAGTTGGCAGAGGAAGTGATGATGTCAACCTTCTATTCCTTCACAGATGTATCACCCAAGTAAAACTCCACAGCTCAGACACTAAAGTATGACATCTCCTCATCTTTCACCTAGGTTTTCTGGAACACACACACACACTCATTTCAGGTGGACAAACATCACCTATGTTTTAGAACCTTGTATTCTTGTAGGGCAGAAGGTATCACCCAGAATATGTGTATATTACATATATTTCACTTTTTTCTTTTTTGCAAAGGCCAAGATAGTGGTCAAGAATTGATTTTTGTTAGATTTATAATACCCAGGGACTCCTACTGGTATCAGAAGTGTCTACATATTGTGATGCTGCGAAATATTGAGCAGGTGGCTGGAAACTTGGCATGCTGTTCCAGAGATCCTGGCAGTGGAATATGAGTCCATGGGGACAATGGACAGCTGGGAAGGACATGACCTGAACAGGAACAGCTCTGGCTAAGGTCATGGTGCCTTCAGGAGGGGAGGCAGGTGAGGAGAGAGATTTTGTGTCACAGCAGGATGGTATTATCTACACACATAAGAGGTTTGTCACTCTGGGCTTCGATCTTCCAGAAGTCGTGTGTCTATTGCTAAATTGGTACTGAGCATCAGATTTCCTTTTGTTGTAGATGTATTGAGGTATAAATTACAGACCTTAAGTCATTCATTGTGAGTATACAATTTAATTATTTTTTTAACTTTTTTTTAACGTTTATTTATTTTTGAGACAGAGAGAGACAGAGCATGAACGGGGGAGGGGCAGAGAGAGAGGGAGACACAGAATCAGAGCAGGGCTCCGCGTCTGAGCCATCAACCCAGAGCCTGATGCAGGGCTCGAACCCACGGACCGCGAAATCGTGACCTGAGCTGAAGTCGGACGCTTAACCGACTGAGCCACCCAGGTGCCCCACAATTTAATTATTTTTAATAAATTTATAGAGTTTTGCAACCATCATCACAATCCAGTTTTAAAACATGGCTATTATCCTAAAATTCTATTAAGTTTATATGCAGTCAATACTAACTCCAACATCCTGCCTCAAGTATTCACTAACCTGCTTTCTGTCTCTATAATTTGCCCTTTCAGGGCATTTAATATAAATAAAATTATATAATAGATATAGTCTGGGTTGTTTAAGTATATTTTTTTCAGGTTCATCCATGTTGTTACATGTACTAGTATTTCATACCTTTTTATTGCTGAACAGTGTTCCATTGTATGGCTATACCACATTGGGTTTAACCATTCACCAGTGGGTAGACATTTGAATTATTTCCAATTTGCGACCACAATTTGCATTGTGAACAATGCTGCCATGAACACCCACTTATAAGTCTTTGTGTGGACATGTCTTCATTTCTCTTGGATAGATTCCTTAGAGTGAAATTGCTGGGTAAGTTTATGTTTATTTTTTTAAAGATTTTATTTTTAAGTAATCTCTATACCCAATGTGGGGCTCAAACTTCTGACCTCAAGATCAAGAGTTGCATGCTCCACAGACTGAGCCAGCCAGGCACCCCAGTTTATGTTTAATTTAACGAAATAACCAAATAACCAAACAGTTTTTCAAACCAGATGGACTGTTTTTGTTTCTGCCAGGAATGTATGAGGGTTCCCACTTTTTTATACCCTTATCAATACCGTCCTCTTGAATAAAGCAGTCCACTGAGTGTGTAGTGGATTCACATTTGGATTTTAATTTGCATTTACCGATAACTAATGATGTAGATCACCTTGTCACGTGTTTATTACTCATGTATATTTTCCTTGCTTATTCAAATCTTTTATCTGTTTTTAAATCAGGTTGTTTGTCTTCTTCTTGTTGAGTTGTAAAAATTTTTTTCATATTCTGGGTATAAGTCCTCTCTCAGATATATGTTTTATAAATATTTTAGCCCAGCCTATGGCTGGTCTTTCTACTTTGTTGAGGTTTCTTGAAGAACAAATATTTTAATTGTAATAAAGTTCAATGCATCCGTTTTTTTACAGCTTCTGTTTTGGAGCCATGAAGACTTTCATAAAGTTTATTAAAGATTTTTCTTCTACATTTTCTTTGAAAAATTTCATAGTTTTAGCCCTTGCACTTGGAGCTATGATACATTTTGAATTAATATTTCTGTATTCTGTGAGAGAAGGATCCAAATTCATGTTATTGCAAATGGATATCCCCTATCCCAGCCTATTGTTGCAAAGATTATCATACCTACAGTGAATTGCCTTGTTACTTTAGTTGAAAATCAATTGACCATAGTAACATTTTATTTCTGGACTCCAAATTTTGGTCCAATAATCTATATGTCCATCTTGATGCCAATACATCATTTCATCAATTACTGAAATTTCTAGTAAATTTTGTAATCATGTAGTGTAAATTCTTTCACTTTTTCCTTCTTTTAAAAAATTGTCTTGGTACTCTAGGTCTTTTGCATTTCTCTATAAATTGAGAAATATCTTGTCATTTTTGCCAAAGAGCCTGATAAGACTTAAACTTTTAAAAATTTTATTTATTTATTTATTTATTTATTTATTTATTTATTTATCTTTTAAATAATCTCTATATCCAACATGGGCTTGACCTCACAACCCTGAGATCAAGAGTTACATGCTCCACCAACTGACCCAGCTGGGAGCCCCTAGATTTTAATAAGTTGCTTCTATGTAGAACTTAACAATATCAACTCTTCCAATCCATGAACATTTCATCTTCATTTATTAAGATTTTACTTCAGATTTAATTTCTTCTTATTTTTCTAGTTTCCTGAGGTGGAAACTTAGATTACTGATTTTCCATCTTTCTTCTTTTCCACTATATGCATTCAGTGCTATAATTTCCCTATAAGTACTGCTTTTACTGCATTCCACACATTTGGATAAGTTGTATTTCATTTTCATTTAGTTCCAAATATTTTTAAATTTATCTTGAGATTTATTTCACCCATGTATTATTTAGAAATGTGTTATTTAATCTCCAAGTATTTTGGGTTTTTCCAGCAGTCTTTCTGGTATTGATTTCTAGTTTAATCTCATTGTGGTGGGAACATACTTTGTATGACTTCTACTTTAAATTTGTTAAGGTTTCTTTAAAGGTTCAGAATGTGGTCTGTCTTACTGAATATTGTATGTGAGTTTGAGAAGAATGTGTATTCTGCACTTGTTGGATGAAGTATTATATAAATGTCAATTAGATCCAGCTGATTGTTGTGCTATTTGTGTGCTAATTGTGCTATTCAGTTCAGCAATATCCTTATTGATTTTATGCTGACTAAATCCATTATTTACTGATAGAGGGGTTTCAAGTTTCCAACTATAATAGTATATTTGTCTATTTGTCTTTGCAGTTCTATCAGTTTTTGCTTCATGTATTTTGACACCCTGTTGTTAGCTGCATATATATTAAGCATTGTGTTCTCTTAGGAAATTAACCCTTTTATCACTAGGTAATGCCCTTTTTTATTTTATCACTGATCATTTAGCTTGTTCCACAATGTGTTTTGTATGAAATTAACATGACTAATACAACTTTCTTTTGATTAGTGTTATTTCACTTCTTCAACTTATCGGTGCCTTCACATTTAAAATGGGTTTAAGCTTTTTTACAGTTTATTCATTGTAAGAGAGAGCACAAGTGGGGTAGAAGCAGAGAGAGAGGGAGAGAGAATTCCAAGCAGACTCTGCACTATCAGCCCAGAGCCCGACACAGGGCTCGAACTCATAAAGAGTGAAATCATAACCTGAGCCGAGATCAAGACTCTTAACAGACTGAGCCACCCAGGCGCCCCTAAAATAGGTTTCTTAATAGAGAACATATAGTTGGATATTATGTTTTTATCTGTTGTGATAATCTCTTGTCTTTTAATTTCTGTATATGTCATTCATATTTTAAGTGATTTTGGTATAGTTAGATTAATATTTACCACATTTATAACTGTCTTATATTTGTTGCACTTGCTTTTTTCTTTCTTTTTTAAAACCTCTCCTCTTTTAATGCCTTCTCTTGGTTTTTATTGAGAATTTAATTTTTATTATTTTATCTTTTTTAATCTTTTATTTTTAAGAAATCTCTGTACCTAACGTGAGGCTCAAACTCACAATCCTGAGATCAAGAGTTGCATACTCCACAGACTGAGCCACCTAGGTGCCCCTTATAGAGAATTTTATAATATTCCATTTCTCTCCTATCTTAATATCAATTACACTTCTTTTTGAAACATTTTAGTGGTTATCCCAGAGTTAACAATATATATTTACAAATAATCTAACTCTACTTTCAAATGGGTCTATATTTTTAATTTTCAATTCCTCCCTCATGTTCCTTACAATATTGTAGTCATTCACTTGGCCAAATGCTATACTCACCCTGTATATTGTTTTATTATTATTATTATTATTATTATTATTATTATTATTATTATTTTAGTTGTCTATTAAATCAATTAAGAATAAGAGAAGTAAAAGATTTAATTTTATTTATTATTTTTTAAAATTTTATTTGGTATTTCACTGATTCCTTCTCTGAGGTTCTTCTTTTGATTATATAGATCCAAGTTTCTAAATTATATCATTTTCCTTCTATCTGAAGAGCTTCTTTTAAAACATTTCCTGCAGGGAAGGCCTACTGGTGATAAATTCCCTCACCTGAGAAAGTCTTTATTTCTCCTTCATTTTTGAAGGAAAATTTTGTTGGACATAGAATTCTATGTTGGTGGGTTTTTTCTTTCAGTGGTTAAAATATTTTACTCTACTTTCTTGCTTGCATGGTGTCTGAGGAGAAGTCCAATGTAATTTCCATCCTTGTTCCTCTGTAGGTAAAGTGTCCCTCCCCTCTCCTGCCCCTAACTTCTTTGAAGACCTCCCTTGCCTTTGGTTTTCTGAAATTTAAATATTAGATGCCTACATATAGATATTTTGGTATTTATCCTGTTTGGTGTTCTCTGAGTTTCCTGTAGTTTGGTGTCCGTCATTAATATTGGAAAGTTCTCAGCCATTATTATGCAATTTCTTTTGCTTCTTTCCTTCTTTCTTCTCCTTCTGTATGCCCACTACACATATGTTATACCTTTTGTAATTGTCCCACAGTTATTAGGTATTCTCTTCAGATGTTTTCATTTTTTCTCTCTGCATTTCAGTTTGGGCAGTTTCTATTGATGTATCTTCATTTTCATTGATTCTTTCTTCAGCTGTGTCCAGTGTACTGGTGAGCCCATCAAGGGCAGTCCTCATTTGTGTTACAGTATATTTGATTTCTAACATTCTTTGTGATCCTTTCTTAGAATTTCTATTTCTCTGCTCATGTTCTCTATCTGTTCTTGCACATTGCCACTTTTTTATTAGAGCCCTTAACATATTAATCATAGTTATTTTAATGTTTATTTATTTTTTAGAGAAAGAGAGAGACAGAGAGACAGAGTGTGAGTGGGGGAGGAGCAGAGAGAGAGAGACATAGAATCCCAAGCAGGCTCCAGGCTCTGAACTGTCAGCACAGAGCCCAATATGGGGCTGGAACTCATGAACGGAGAGATCATAACCTGAGCTGAAGTAGGATGCTTAACTGACTGCCACCCAGGCGCCCCTAATCATAATTATTTTAAATTTCATATCTCAGAATTTCAAAGTCTGTGCCATATTTCAGTCTGGTTTTGATGCTTGCTTTGTCTCTTCAGATTGTTTTCGCTTGCCTTTTACCATGACTTATAAGTTTTTGGTTGAAAGCGGACATAATGTATTAGGCAATAGCAACTGAGGCAAATAAACCTTTAGTGTGAGGTTTTTTATTTTTTAATTTAAAAAAATGTTTGTTTATATTTGAGAAAGAAAGAGACAGAGAGACAGAGAGACAGAGCCTGAGCTGGCGAGGGGCAGAGAGAGAATCAGAGGCACAGAATCAGAAGCAGGCTCCAGGCTCCCAGCTGTCAGCACAGAGCCCAATGCAAGGCACAAACCTGTGAACCGTGAGATCATGACTTGAGCTGAAGTCCCACTCCTAACTGACTGAGACACCCAGGAACCCCTAGTGTGAGATTTGATGTCAATCTGGCTAGTTGCTGGGCTGTATTTAGTGTTTACTGTAGCTGCAGCTACCAGAAGCTTCAGTTACCTCCTGTGTCCTTGTGTTTTTCAGCCCTTTCCATTGCACTCTGCTTTTATTATACCAGAGCCCTGTTGATGTGCTGGTAAGGTGTTGAGGAGGGATGATTTCTATAATCTTATGGTTAAATCTCAGTATTTTAGTGTGCCTGAGTCTCTGGGCTATGACCTTTGGAAGTTTTTCTTTGTCTTTTTAAAAATTTCCTTAAGGTGAAACAGGAAGTCAATACAGAGCTAGAGCTGGCTTCCCCCAGGTAGATGAAGCTCTGATAAAGTTGGCCCTTTGGAGAGCAGATTTTTGTTGTGAAGCATATATTAAAATGGTTACTTTCCCCCTCACTTCTGCTGGAAACATGAGGGAGTTTTTGTCGGATCCTCACCTTGAGACTTTGGTGGGGTTCCTAAAGGTAAAGACAATGTAGGTGTGGGGGCTTTCCTAACTGCCCGCACATCCAGGAGCTTCTCACTTTCCAGCAAATCCACACTCACCCTCCAGCAATTCATCAAAATATTTAAGTATTCCTACCATTTTATGGCTGTAGTGGCTTTTCCTTTAGGTAAGGCGATTGAGGCTGTGAGTCTCTGTATTTACCCTGTGTCTCCAGATGTCAGGCTGACACTTTGCCTTGTGACATCAGTTTTCTGATGGGTCTTAGAACTAAGTCATTTATCTTTGGTTTGTTGAGCTTTTATCTTGTTGAAAGGATGGAAGTGATGAATTCGAGCTTTTTATATGTCATAGTTGACTTTCAATCTCCTTGTTTCTTTCTTTCTTTCTTTTTTCTTCCTTGTTTCTCTGAATCTAAGCTGCTTTTCTTGGAGACAGCATTGAACTTGGTCTTGCTCTTTTCTACTCAGTCTGACAATCTATGTCTTTTGAGTGGAGTGTTTTTTTTTCCCTCACACCACCAAGCAATTCTTGGCTACCAGTTGCATGTTCTACAAGTCAACTCAATTCTGACACCTATTATCTGGAGACAAGCAACATCAGATTCCGTAGGTCCAGGGTTCAGTCCTATAACACTGCCTCCTGCTTCAGACTTCAACTGCAAGCCTAAGTTGTTGTCTGGTGCTTCCCACTTGCTGGATGGCAGTTAGAAGTTCCCCTGACCCCCTTCTTGGGTTTGATTACTAGAGTGGCTGACAGAACTCAGGAAACCAGTTTACTCACTAGATTCCAGTTTATTGCAAAGAATATTAAAGGATATGCATCAATAGCCAGATAAAGTGATACATAGAATGAGGTCCCACATAAAAGAGCTTCTGTCCTCATGGTTGGGGCCTGACATGGTGACATGTGGAAGCATTCTGGCTCAGCAACCTGGAAGGTCTCCAAACCCCATCCTTTTTGGGTTTTATGGAGGCTTCATTACATAGGCATGGTTGATTAAATCATGAGCCATTGATAATTGATTCAACCTTCAGCCCCTCTCCCCATCCTGACAATCATGGGTTGGGACTGAAAGTTCTAACTTTCTGATCATGGTTGGTTGCCCTGGCAACCAGCTCCTCCTTTCCATCTTGAGGGGATTTCTAAAAGTCACCTCATTAACAGAAACTCGGTGGTGGTGGAAAGGGGATTGTTATGAATAACAAGACATCCAATTCACTTTTGCGGCTTGGAAACAATTGCAGGAACTGAGGACAAAAGACCACATATTATAATGAAAGATACCACCATTGCTCTCCTCACTTAGGAAATTCCAAGAGTTTGGGGACCTGTGAGCTGAAAGCTATGGACAGAGACCAAATCTATACTTCTTATTATAACTCACACTATCACAGTAGACCGTATTTATATATATTTTAAAATTTTTTTAACATTTACTTATTTTTGAGAGAAAGAGACAGAGCGTGAGGGGGAGAGGGACAGAGAGAAGGAGACACAGAATTGTAAGCAGGCTCCAGGCTCTGAGCTGTCAGCACAGAGCCCAATGCAGGGCTTGAACTCACGAATCGTGAGATCATGACCTGAGCTGAAGTCAGACGCTCAACCGACTGAGCCACCCAGGCACCCCTAGACCATATTTATATCTAGTGAATTACTGATAGGGTTGGACTTCCATCTGCTATTTTGCTACTTGCTTTCTATTTTGTCTTTTTATTCTTATTCTCCTCCTTTCTTTCGTTTGTGTTGAATAAATAGTTTTAGTATGTCATTTCAATTCTTCTGGTTTTTTTTCCTTTTTGCTGTACTTTTTAGGTTACTTTCTTAGTTCTTGCTCTAAATATTACAATATGCATTTCAACTTATGACAATCTAATTCAGAATTCTAATTAATAATAATGATTAATTCTAGAAACTGTTTTGTAGGGGCAGAAAAATGTTTTCTTTTTCCCTTCTAGGTTCTTTGGCTGATCCAATAATTAAAGTGATATAAGATGGATTAGTAGCAGAATGTATAGGAGTCCCATAAAAATATGAGCCCCAAAGGGCAGCCAGGTAATTAAGGCTTATAGAACATCCTGAGCTAAGGAAAGGTACCGGAGTCTGGGGATAGAAAGAGAAGGATGGCCATTCACAGGAAAGTGAGAGATGTTTGAAAAGTAAATGTTGTCCTGTTGTGAAGATAAATTTCTTAGGTAAAAACGGTATCTCTAGCAATAGCTCTTTTCCTAGCATATAAGGAGCAAATAATGTAAATTTAGGCCACTGAGGGGTGGGGAGAGGTAAAGAGCTTTTCCTTAATTTGAAGTTTCTTGAAAGTAATCAACCTAAAATAATCCTGATGACAAAGAGACATATTCTGCTCCCCTGCAATACTGTCTTTGAAACTTCAAATAAGAAGTTTCACAGTCCAGAAATTAAGTTGACAGATTGCTCCAAACCTCCTTGAACCAGACTCAGTCTTGAGAATAGATCAGTTCAGTTTAAGAGTTGTCTCATTTTGGGAAGCAGTCCTGCAGGTGGGCTCCCAAAGTTAGGCCTCTGTTGTGCAAGCAATCAGGTAAACAGAAGAAAAACAAAGGTTAATGGTTGCAGCAAATTATAAACCTAGTGCCTGAGTCTTGAAAGCTGCCAGTCAAGAATATTTCTAAATGCCAGGCTTGAAGCATCTTCAGATGGAATGAAGGCAGACAGGGACAATTTGACTGATTTTCCTGGTTTGCAGTTTGAATGTCTCTGATGATGTCATCAGGTATACTGTGGTAGGGTCACCACCCTAAGGAGAGAAAAAAAAAAAAGAGATAGAGAAAAGGAAAAAAACCAACAACCTTCAAGGTAACGTGATTATGCACCTATGTGACAACAGCCCTCATGACCTTGTAAACTGAGACCACTTAATCAGACTACATGTTTGTGTGTGTTACCATATATGGGAGACAAAGAAATAGAAAAGGTATTAAAAAAAACCTGCCACATGACGTTCGGTTCTCAGTTCTTCGGGTATGAACCCAACTGAGCGGTGCTGGCACAAATAAAGTTGCTTCCTGGAAATTAAAAAGCCTCGGTGTCACGAATCTGAGAGAGAATCCTGCTATAGTACTGGTCAGCTTTCTGTGTGGCCCATTCAGCAATGGGCATGAAGGTTGTCTCAACATGAGCTATTGTGGAAATTTTTCTGAAGTTTATATCAACTCGTCTAGCTTCAGTTTGCAGGGCTTCAGGGAAAAGTTCTCAATGATTCCAAGTCAAAGGATGGGAAAAAATTGGAAACATTAGTTTAAAGATCTGTAGCCCGATATTTGAGGAGAGTAGAAGAATTCAGGATCTAGTCCAGTTTACAGATAAATAAAACCTCAAAGGCAATGGACAATCATGAAATCTAATAGCCACAAAGGTGAGCTACTGAAACATAATTTTTCTCTCTAAAATCACTTTCATTTTACAGATATATAGATATAGAGATAGAGATAGAGATATAGAGATACAGATATAGATGTGTGTGTGTGTGTGTGTGTGTGTGTGTGTGTGTGTGTAATTATGTATATACGAATTTTAGTTGGTTAACATACAGTGCAATATTGGTTTCAGGGGTAGAATTCAGTGATTCATCATTTATATACAACTCCCATAAAATCATTTTTATTTTTACCAAAGATAGCCAAATTAAGACTATTTTGTTTGCAAAATAGGTCTACTTTCAAAAAACTTGGCCTGATTATTTACACAAGCGTGGCAAGAATAGCAGTTGACCACATAGACTCTTTTAAATCTGCTTTACTGGAACTATCATAAGGAATCTCAGACTGAACTTTTAAAAGCCTCTCCAGGCTAGGAAGCCAAGCCAAAGGCTTACCATCAGACTTTGCCTACAATACCATAGATTTGGGTAAATTCCTGTCTTTGAGGTCCCAAAGATATCCTGAGGTTCCTTCATCTGCCAAGAAGTGACCTACCTTACTCACCTATTTAGACTGTCAGGAATCCTGTAAGCAAGGTACAAGCCTGTTTTTCCAAGGGGCATTACTGGCTGCATAAAAGGCAGCCTGTGTTCCTTGAAGCTGTCCGGCATATCTGATTCTATGCACATTTCTCTCAAATATGTCATTCCAGTCAAAGCCTTGGTAATATAACAGATGTTTCCAATTTTGTCCTGTTACAAGGAGAGCAGATTCTTATTGAACTTTTGCACATAACTCTATTGCCATGAACATAAGAATACTCACTCACTGAGAGTTTCCAAATCCTGGAGGGATCAGGTAGGGAGAAAATGTGATTGTTTCATCTTTGATTGCAAAACTACACTTTACCAAAGTTGCTGTAAGACATAGGTAGCTTAAGAGAAAATTTTCCTTGGGGCATCTGGGTGGCTCAGTTGGTTGAGCATCTGACTCTTGGTTTTGGCTCAGGTCATGAACTTGCAATTCATGGGATCAAGCCCCCCCATGAGGCTCTGTGCTGACAGCATGGAACCTGCTTGGGATTCTCTTTCTCTCCTCTTTCCCCCTCTCTCAAAATGAACAAACTTTAAAAAGAGAGAGAGAGAGAAAATTTTGCTTAAATCTGGAAAAGCAAGACAGTTTCAAACAAAAAGTCATAAAAATTATAATCATCTTCATCAGTTTATTCAGCCCATGTTATTAATTCTTGTTCTGCTTGAATCCAGTTTTCCTACTAGTTCTGGAAAATTCTTACCCATTCCGTTTTATGATCAGAAACCTGTGCTTGTCAGAGTCCTTTCCATGAATTCGCTTGAAGATGAAGCACTTTTGTGGGTATGGTTTTGTAAATGCACCATAGTAAAACAATCACTGTAAATGACAAAAGACTTACAAATGGCCAAAGCTAAAAATCTGAAGAGAGTTCATTATAATACTATTGATAAAGAAATTTGGTTATTTCTGTGACACACATATTGTAAGATAATAACTGGAATTACAAGTTGTACTATTACACTAGGACATACTAGAATTTTAGGCATTTCATACAATTCTGGAATGGTTTTATATCTAAACAAATACAACATAAAGAAGACTTACTGTTACTTCTTATTTGACAATGTTTCTCATGTAATTTAATATATTAAAGAAACCTAATTAGTGCAATATTTTCCTATTTATAAAGAGAGAGAACAAACCTTTTTAAGATGTTCTAGGGATCCTCTGGGAAATTCCACAGTTGGTTCAAGGTCAAAAAAACTTCATTTGGAATTTGATTTGGTAAAGTTTATCACAAATATCAAAAGGTTTAGATCCTTGATTAATAAGGATCACAGATCACTATGAAACAATACTTAGTTGTCTATTTAACCAAAGCGACAATACAAAATTTCAAAGGCAAACACAGAAGGTCACACAGTTGTGAGCAAAACTTAGATCTTCTAATATTGAGAAGTTTCTGTTTTCTGGAGTGCTAAAGACCTGATTAAGACAACATGAAGCACAAGAAATTATTTTGATAAAACATAAACTCTTTTCTTCCTAGGCAGATTACTTAAAAGGTAAAGAGGAACTTTTCATAATCTCTTATCAGGAGCAGACCAATAGTCCAAGAAAACTTTGTCCTTTTAGCAGATGAGAGAAAATCAAGTTTTAGTTTTATATAAGAACACCACTGATTTTAAAACTGAATTTTATAACCATTATAATACATTTATTCAATCTAAGCCAACTTGACCATACAAGGTTAGATTCTCTCTCTCTTCCTCTCTTCCCAGCTTTCTATCTGATTTGTCCTTGATTCTTTCCTTTCCCATTTGATATTTCACTTTTGAACCAAATTAGTTTCTTTTCCCTCTATCTCTATTTCTCAACTGTTACACTGGCATTCTCTATGTTGGCAGATTTATGAATTCATTTCATAATTTTTAGAAGGCTGTGCCCTTTTTTTCTTTGCATGTGTCATTTATAATAACACAATCTCTGGCACAGGGCATGTTTGCAAATAGTCCCAAATATCTTTAGTTTCTTTGAAATAGGAAGCCAAAAGTATAAAAATCTATGCTCAGTAATTAATATTTTATTATTTTTACCTTATTTGAAAATGGTCTAGATATTCAATAATTTTGTATTATTTAACTTAACTTCACATAACTCTAAAGTTTCAAGCTACCAAAAAGATTTTGGAAGCTATTTTTAAGTACACATACCATAAAATGCAACTATTGCTAAAAATTTCACCTATAAATTCTTATCCTGTATGCATCTAAATCACTGTTCCCAACAATTATGTGTATGCTAATTATAAAAACTTCATGACACATTGGACAAAGTCAGCCGTCATCCAAAATGATTTTTCTTGCTGACAAATTTTATAAGAGATAACATGAATTTGACTAGTAAACCCAAGTCGAATAAAAGTTACTTGTGTTATAGTTAATGTTGATAAATCTAAAGACATGTATGTTTCAATTAAACCAATGAACTTAAACTGGCTTTAATAGTGAATATTTTTCCAGATCATGCAAACCTGAAAAAATTTTGGGTCAGTTTCTGTTATATTTCTGAGACCTTTAGGATTGCTCTACTTATAAGCACTTAATTTTAAGCCAATTAAATAGAGCTTTTTCATAAGTTAACTTGGCAATACCATCCAAGGTGGAAATGAGGTGGAAAAGGTCACACATCTACTATATGTACATCCAGAGACATGGAAATGTGAGAAGTAAGGGAGATGATCCAGTTTCAGAAATACCAAATAAAATGTGCTGTCTAGTTAACAGTAGGTTTACAACCTATTGGAAATATGAGTGAACCCCCTACCACGATGGAGTCCCAAAACTTTAGACACTTCCCTTCCTGGTTCTTCTTCCCCTCTCTTGTTTCTCGGGCTTATTTTCTCTGGCTTTGCAATGAGCATGTGCCAAAAAACAAAGGGAGGAGGGACTGAAAGTTTCTGCATCACCTCAGGGAATGATGCACATTTGTTCCCATCAGACAACTTTTTGCCTTACATGGGCACAGGCAACTTCCGGTAAGGCTGTAACCTCTGTAGTACTCAGCCACTGAGGAACCAGGGGAGGGACTTGCACACTAGGAGATAAATGGTCTACCGTGACTGTCCCTTAATATGCCTTTCAATCAGACACCCCCTCTTGCAAGAATGTTGATTAAAGAAAGCCTCACTTCACTGTGTTCTGAGTCTCTGTGTCCCTCCTTTGATTGGGCTGGTGGGCTTATTTCTTACAGTAAACTTACATAAAGACAGACAGAGAGACCTTATAGCTATTGTTTTAAATTTTTAGCCATGAGTCCGGTACAATAATCCAAAACTAACTGGTTTATAAAATAATAGTTGAATCCAAAATTTGTTTTGCCAGTTGGAATAAATTAAATTCACCTGCTCAGATAGCTAAAGCCTTTAACTCATATTTGCCGAGAAGACATTTAAGATTTTTTCATTAGCCCAGTTTCCAAACCAGTCCTTCTTTTCTCCCCTCCTTCTCTTGAGAAACTTCTCCCTTAAAGCTTTCACTTCAAAGAATGGCTCTTAGTCTTAGAGAAGATGGAGGTAGAAAATTTACATCACAAAGGCACATTTTCTTTAAGGAATTTTGGGGTATATTTGCCTATTATCAGAGGTCTAGAGTAATTACTTTTAAAATTTTTCCTTCTTTTTCTTAAGGGCAGGACAATTCTGTTTGTAGTGACATGATCTTCTACAATACCTAACAAGCATTTTGAGATGAATAGGAGAGGCTTGGGGATTGGTAAGGATAAGTGAGGTTTGCATTGCTTCTAGAGTTACATTTATGGTTTTGTAGAGATTTGTAAGACAGTAAATTGTTTCTAAGTCCTCAAAGAATTGAACTGCAGCTTGAATATCAACAGAACAACCCACCTATCCAACCAGACTTGCTTCTTTGTATCAGAGAGATTTCCAACTAAGATGGAAATCAGAGACTTCTGTGTTTTAAAACTTCAGGATTAACTTCTTTAATGCAGAATGCCTTTTTAATTTTTTTAATGTTTATTCATTTTTAGAGATGGTGACAGAGTGCAAGCCAAGGAAGGGCAGGGAGAGGAGGAGACACAGAATCTGAATCTCCAGGCTCTGCACTGTCAGCACAGAGTCCACGCTAGAACTCAGGAACCAAGAGATCATGACCTGAACTGAAGTTGGACGTTCAATGACAGCCACCCAGGTGCCCCCACGATGCCTTTCTAAAAATCTGTGTAAATCAGGGGTGCCTGGGTGGCTCAGTTGGTTAAACCATGAGGGGCTCAGGTCATGATCTCACGGCTCATGAGTTCAAGCCCCACATCAGGCTCTCTGCTGACAGCTCAGAGCTTGGAGCCTGCTTCAGATTTTGTGTCTCCCTCTCTTTCTGTCCCTCCCCCGCTTGCACTCTCTGTCTCTCTCACTCTCTCTCAAAAATAAATAAACATTAAAAAATTTTAGAAAAAATCTGTGTGAATCATTCAACGAAGGACTTCGAGTGCTCTCATTCTTTCTGGGTACACAATTCAACCTTGGGTCAATTCACCTTGGGTAGGGGGGAATAATTTAATTTGCTTTTATCAGTCCCTGAATATCGGCCTCCAGCTGATCCATTTCCTGATCACTTATAGGAAGGCTTGGGAGAAATTCTAGTTATCCTTTGGGGAGAGGGCATTCCCCAGGGGGCTATCTGGCTTGTCTGATAAGTATAGTGTAATCATGCATTGAGAGAACATCCCTTAACAGCGAATTGGGGTCTCAGTGAGTGGGATTGTGAATGGCCACTAATCTTTTCAACCCTTGTCTAAATTTGTTAGGTTATTCCGAAAGTGGAGGTAAAAGGGTTTTATCATGTAGAATACCTGCTGCTGTCCAGGGGACATGAATTCTTTGCAAGATAGGGGGGTGTCCAATATACATCTGCAAAGACATTGCATAGGAAGGGCTGATCTTGCAGAACCAGATTACAGAGTCCTAGAAAGTAGGAGTTAGAAGGGACAGAACAGTGAGCCTTACTGCCCATCTCAGGTGCTTCTGCCAAATTACTTTCTTGATTTTCATATTTATATGGGTAACCTGCATACCCCAGGCCTGGAGTATGCTGTTCATAAATCTTGCAAAGAAAGGGAAGTCAAACCAAGCAGCTGGGTGTTGAAAGGATTTTCTGGGAAAACTGGAGGAATTGGGGAGGATCTAAGGGAATTTGATGAGGTCATAGGCTAGATTTGAGAGAAAGGGCCCAGTGACCCAAAATATCTTCTGGAGCTTCAGGGACAGGGAGCTGGGGATGAGGAGAAGGGAAATTCATGTTAGATGTGGATTTTGATTTTCGTTTTAAGTACAGTTTCTATTCTTCTGTCTTATTAAGGAAGCTCCTAGGGTTAGCCCTCATACTCTTTTGTGTCCAGTTTTAACTTGATCTTTCCATAGCTACTGTTGGAGAAGTGAATAAAATATGCCAAAGATGGCCGATGGGGCTAAAACAAACTCTGGTCTCTAGCTTAGAGACCCCTCCTCCAGTTCTTCTTCCTTTGCTGAGCGTGTGAAAACCCCCACAGATATGGAAGCTGACAACTATAAATTACCCTTCCCACTTGCATTCAACGCTCAGGTCTTTGGAGAAATGGTCTCCTCTGAGCTCACTGGTGTTAAATAAATCTCCGATCCACCAAGATCTCCAAGTGTCGCTTGGTTTTTTCACCAGCGGTCCAGCCTGGTTCTGTAACAGTACTAGTGAGACAATTGTTTAGGATGAGTGTTCTCTTGAAAAATTTGTTTTTCTTTGAAATATAGGCAATTCAAAGGATCCATCATCTGGCAGTGAGTGAGTAGGATCTTACAGGGACTCAAACCAAAAAGTTTTTTTATGGCTTTACCATGAACACAAGAGGCATCCTTCAAGGAGAGTGCGAAAGATACAGCCCTCCCCATTTCCACAAAGTTCCACAAATTTCACTCTCAGGGTTAGTGTAAGAAAGATCTAGCCACAAATGGGATGCAACCCACATTTCTGTCTTACCAAATTAGTGAAGTGCTGTTTCCCTTTTCCCATGAGACTAATGTGGAAATGAGGTTGAGACAACAAAAGTCCTGTATGTGCCTGGACCCATTATAACAAATCCCCCACTGTCCAAGAGTTGGGAGTCAGACAAGAGAGCAAGTGCATGTCAGTATGTGCATCCTCTGGTTGGTGGAGACAAGAGAGAATATACTCACTGGTCATAAAGCCAAGCTCACAAGACATAGAGCAAGATGAGAGAGGAAGAATCAGTTAAGCATCTGACTTTTGATCTCAGCTCAGGTCTTGATCTCAGGGTTGTGAGTTCAAGTCCTGAGTTGGGCTCCATGCTAGGTGTGAAGCCTACTTAACACACACACACACACACACACAGACACACACACACACACACGGAGGAAACTGTTCACATTAACAGCTTTAGTTAAGCCTTGGGTTTCTTAGCACCAAATTAATATCTGAGAGCGATGTGCTGCTGGGTCTGGGATTGTGTGTTGTTTTACAGTCTACTTTGCTGCATAGAAATTTTATTGAGGTTGACAGGCGACCCAGTGTCAGTCTAACCCATTTTGTGACCAACTTATCTTAGCTCAGAGACATAGCGTTAGGTAGCCAGAGCTCTATCAGCTTTGAGGTGCTGATTTGACCACCACACGCTTTCACTTCCAAGATTGCCTTAGCAATAGCCTTTACCTCATTTGCATGTTCACTCACAGCAAAGTTTGTCTAAACAGACATCAGTCTGGAAGAACCATGAATTCACCAGTCTGTAAGGCTGGTCTGGACAATAGGCTATAGGACCTATGCCTGTCTTCTACCTATGGTTTTCCTCCTTATGACAAATGACACAAAAGACAGAGACAAAGGAAAAAAATGACCATCTCTGGGACAAAAGGGATCAATACAAAATAAAGTGCTCATAACAAATCTTTTTGAAAAGTTTATTTATTTTGAGAGAGAGAGAGAGAAAGCAGGGGAGGTGCAGAGAGAGAGGGAGAGAATCCCAAGCAGGCTCTGCACTATCAGTGTGGAGTCCAATGTGGGACTTGAACCCATGAACCATAAAATCATGACCTGAGCCAAAACCAGAGTCAGATGCTCAACCAACTGAGCCACCCAGATGCCCCCATAACAAATCTTTAGCAGAGTTGCTGTCCCCAAGGAGCTAGTTCACACAAATATCCTTTCCTACCAATCTAACTTTACAAAAAGAAGAGGACTCTCACCACTCTCCCCTCCATCAGACCCTGTAGACAGGGATCCAGGAGACTGACATGGTAAGAATTCTTACCTTCTGCCAGCTTTTGTCAGAGGCCCCAGGATCTCTCAGCAGCAGCAGCAGCCCCAGAACCAGCGGTGTCCAGCCAGTGAAGATCCCTTTCACAGTTGCCAGATGTAGGGGTGGAAAAAATTTCCATTCTTCTCTTCCAGGTTCTTTGGCTGGTATAATTATTATATTGATGTAAGACAGATTAACACAAGAAAAAGAAGCACATTTTATGTCACGTATGGTGGCCTCATAGAAATATGAGCCCCAATGGGCAGCTAAGTTATAGAACATCCTAAGTTAAGGAAAGGCGTTAGGGGTCTGGAAATACAAAGGAGAGGCAGATCGTTCACAAGACGGGAGGAGACGTTTGGAAAACAGGTTGTCCAGTTACACACATGAGCTTCTTAGGTAAAAAGGTATGTATCTTTGATGATAGCTCTCTTCTAGTACAGGCCTCCTTTCCAATGTAAATTTAGGCAGTTGAGGGGGAGGTAAAGAGCTTTTCCTGAATCTACAGTTTCTTAAAAATAATCAGCCTAAAATAATCCTTATGCTGGAGAGGCATATTTTTGGGGTGACAAATTTTGCTCCCCTGAAGTTTCAGTATATTTTCTTTTCTCCCCTCCTTTGTTCCATTATTATCATACCTATTTCTACATATGTTATATAGTTAATACAGCGTCATAAAAATTTTTGCTTTGTAAAATTTATGTTTTTTAAACAAGTTAGGAGGAGAACTACGAAATTATACTTATAGGGTCTTTTATATTTACCCACATGTTTATCATTTCTGAAGCTCTTCATTCTTACTGTGGATTCAAGCATCATCTGTTATCACCTTCTCTCAGATTAAAGGGTTTCCTTTCATATTATTACAAGTTGTGTCTGCTAGCACAGCACTGTCTCCGTCTTTCATTATCTGGGACAATCTTTATCTCACCTACATTTATGAAGGATGGTTTTGCTGGATATAGAATTTTCAGTTGACAGATATTTTCCAGCACTTTGGAATACGTCATTCCACTGCTTTGTGGTATCCATTGTTTCAGGATTGATTCATTTGTATAATTTCTATTTTTTTATTAAGATTGTTTTTATTCATTGAACTGTTGTCCTACTTTCTTTAAATTTTTGAGTAATTTTGCTTTGTTTTTTGTTTTGTTTTGTTTTTTTTAGTTCCTAAAACATATTTATAACAGTTGCTTTAAAGATTTAGTCTGATAGAGCTGACACCTTAGGGACACATGGTCCCTACTGACTTTTTTTTTTTCTGAATAGGGTCACACTTTCTTGTTGCTTTGCCTGTGTTACAGTTTCTTTGTTGAAAACTGCATATTTTACATGGCATTAAAAGAGGACTTCAACTACTCTCATTTTGACCTCAAGCTTTCGATTAAGTTCTTTTCAGCTTATTTCTTATCCCAGGCAAAAGACTGTGCAAGCAAACCATCCCCTGATGGGAACCAAAACTATCCCCTCAAGCAGTAAGGACTTCCCTGAGCCAGCAAGACCCCAAGACAACAATCAGATTGACCTTCATTGCCGGCCTGCATGTACCCACCCACCGTTGTCCCACATTTTCCTTATATAAACCCAAAAGTATTTTGGGCACTTTGAAGTCCACTGTCTTCCTGTGGTTAGTATCACTGAAATAAATCATTTTCCTGTCTCACCTCCACTTATTTGTCTTTTCTCTTTCTCCCATCAGAGGGGGAGAGAGAGGAGCAGAGAATCTCAAGCAGGCTTCATGCTCAGAAGGAGCCTTATGTGGGGCTCAATCCCACAATCCTGGGATCATGATCTGAGTCGAAATCTAGAAATCTAGAGTCAGATGCTCAACCAACTGAACCACCCAGGTGCCCCATCATTTCCATTTCTTTGAATTTTTTCCAATGGCAAGTGGCCAAACCTCATCTGTTTTGAACCCCTAGAACCAGGTGCTCTTGCACCCCTGCACCCCAGCTACAGTATATTGTAGTAACTACATATTATAGTCTCCCCCCTGAGTGCTGTTTTGTGTGTGTGTTTAATAACTTGCCTCAACTAAATCGGTGAAGTCTGCCTCCCCTGCAATGTGCATCCACAAATATTTCTGCTGCTTTGTTCCTCTTGCTATTTATTCAATAGGCCCTTTGACTTTTATTTTCTCAAATTCCAGATTATCAGCTAGTATAACTTTCGATATATAAAATCTAGCATTGGTTGACAGCACCAACAATTTTTTTTTTCCTTTACCAAAACAAAACATCTTCCCAAAATAGCGACGTTCCTAACAAGCTGTAGATGGTGGACGAATGAGGTAATCCGGAGCCTCCCACGGTGCACGAGGCAGTAGCTTCCTTTTGTTGTCCCTGCTTTTACAAGGGCGCTCCATCCACCAAACTCGGCTTACAAACATTTCCTGGTTTCCAGAACCCTGCTTAACTTTCCCGTGTTTCTCATCGCCCTATTTACGACGTTAGTATCCAGGGTAAGGTGGGTTTTGCATGAATGTGTGCGCATGCGCGAGAAAGCAAACTCGTGAGGACAGAAGAGCTGTCCTTTCCTTTTTGAAACATTTTATAAATAGCAAAATAGTAGATATAAAACATTAATTTAATCATCCCCACGGAGCTAATTCTACCTGAATTTTCCTGTACTTTTTTGGGTAACATATTACTCATGGTAGACTCTAACTTTTTTTTTTTTTTTTTTTTTAGCAGAAGTAATGATATGGTTTCTACTGTCCTTTAGGAAACACGCTTGACTATATGGTGCCTTTTCTTTCCTTGCCCCACAAATGTGAAATTCAGAAATGCCTGATAGAAAAGTACAACCTCCTACCCAGGGTGGCATCAGAGGCCACACTTAAAGAGGGTGGAGGTGGGATGACATCCTGCATTCACAGCCAGGAGTGGTCATGTCACCACTGCCATTGGTCAAGTCGCCCTGAACCACAGTTACCCTCTTTATGATAGATGGGATTGGCTCTGTGACTCTAGTTTTCTTCCAGCTCCCTAACTACAACCCCATCTGAATGATGAAGCCCATCTTGCTGCAGGAGGGAGGGCAGAAAGCCATTGCTCATGTCTTGCTTGACCTGCTTCTGAAGGATTCCAGATTGGTGAACCCCGCAGGGGAAGTACATGCCTTTCATAAATTTCCTCAAGGAGACCTCATTTTTCCTAACTTCTGGCTTTATGCTTCAATAACAGCCATGAGCCTGACTTGGCCCCTGCAGCCTCATGGAAAATGTCTTTCCTCTGCAAAGCCCAGCATTTTCAAAGAGGAGAAAGATGGCAGATGTGGATACTGGGCAACCTTCCCTGGAGTCCACTTACTCCAGTCGAGCTCACTAACCCTCTGCCCCCTCAGCAACTGTTTGCTTTGGACTTTGCTGGATAGGCTCTGGGAAGTGGGGCAGATGCTGCCATTCTGCATGGCGCCGCCCTGGAGAGTCAATATTGAAAGGTCTGTTTGTTTTTCTAGCCTCCACCTGTTGGAAACTCCATAATTACAGCCACTCGTAATCAGGAAGAAGGGACAGCAGGGGAATTCCTGTACTGGAACAGTGAATGTTTCCACTGTTCTCCTGGGGGGACCAAGAGAGACCAACCCGCCTTCAGTTATAGTTGAGAACAGCGTGTAGGCAAGAAGACACAGAGCTGACAGGAGGAGGGTGCCATGAAGCTTAACAGTGACTCCGGAAGCACACCTCCTGGAAGTGTCCCGTGCCCTCTAAGCCTACTTGCTACTTTCCCTTATTGGGTGTCCCCCCACCACTCCCCCAGCAAAGGAGGCAGCAACTCGCAGCATAAGTGTCTAAATGCTACCCACCCCATTGGCTTACCCCAGACCCTCCAACCATCACCTATTTTCCTGTGTTCTAGAGAACTTGGGGAGTCACCCAGGACATCCCTCCACCTTCCTCTTGGGCCTCACTCCCCACCCTTACCCACTGCTATCTTCTTCCGCAGTCTCTGGGACTTAGGGGCTTCCCCACCCCCACCCGTGCTCTCCAGGCCCTCCTGTCTCTTCTGGAACCAGGGCCTTTGACCCCTCTGCTCTCCCCATTCCTTCTTTCTTCATCAGATTCTTGACCTCGATCTAGAAACACTTTGTCTCCTTTACATTTCTCTCCCCCTCCCTGCGCACTATCTCCTTCCCTCTGCTGCCAGCCTCCCTGAGAGGGGCCCCTCCTCACTCCTCTATTTCCTCACTTCCCATTCACTCCCAAACCATAGTGTTGAGGCATTCAACACTCCTCCCAAATAAAAACAAAACGCAACACAACACAACAAAACCCCTGTTGTAGGACCAGAGGAAAGGGAGAAAGGGGGTGCTGGTATGAGCAGCACCAGAATGGTGCACCCAAAGAGAAGATTCAGAGGTGTTCTACTGGGGTCAGTGTCTGGGGAAGGATTCCAGGAGAAGGGGACATTTCAGCGGGGCCTGGATGCATGAATAAGAGTTCCAAACTCAGACAAGAAAGGGGAAGGGTGTTCCAGGCAAAGCAAGAACTCCCAGAGGCTGCTGTTTGGCAACAGCCTGGGTGCCTAGAGCCGGGGTGCATGTGTGTGTCTTGGGCAGACGGGTTGAGGCTGGAAAATGAGCGTGTGGCCAGTTTGCCCAGGAAGGTTTTATATCCAGGCTGAGGGTCATCCGTCAGCCTGAACCTTGGGAGGCCTCTGGAGATTTATTTAATGCTTTATTAATACATATGTATTGGGTGTTATTATGTGGGCATCTATGCCCACAGTTCACCTTATAGAAGAGACAGGAGAGCATGAAGGACAAAATCCAGGCAGGTTGAACAGCAGGGGTGGGCCTGGGGTGGACCTGGAGTTTTTCAGGGGTGCATATCCAAAATGAGAGAAAAGCAGCGCCCTACCAGGCTGTCTGTAAACATTCTGAAACCTGGGCGAGGGGCCTAGGGGCACTGGAGCAGAGGGGCCCGGGAAGTCTGACCAGTCAGGCAGGCTAAGTCAGCAGCAGCCCCGCCCTCACCACCCAGGCTCCCGGGCTGGCTGAGGTCTCCTCCCGCCGGCCGAGACCCCACCGCGCGGCGAGGGCGGATCCTGGAGGGCGCCCAGGGGGCGGCGGCGCCGGCAGCGGGGGTGGGGGTGGGGGGCTCCAGGCACGCCACCGCCGCTTCTCTGGCGCCGTGGGCTGGTGCTGCCGGTACGGGTCGGGGCGGAGAAAGTGGAGCAGCCCCGCCTGGCAAGAGGCCACCTGACAGCTGTGAACTGAACCCGCGGCAAGGGCGGGTCAGAGGGAAGGCAGCGAAGCCCAAGGTACGGTGGAGGAGGGTTGAAGGGTCGAGGGGTGCTTGCTCTCCCTTCCCCGCTGTGCGCGGTGCAGCCCGGGAGTCGGCGTTTCCTCTCTGTACCCCCGGGGGCAGCCAGGTGTGCGCGAATGTGTGCGCAGCACATGGAGTTGGGGGGCAGGGGAGGCTGTGTGTCCCGGAGGGGAACAGCGGGACTCCCTCACTCCTGCCCCCACACTGTGCCCGGCCCTTGCTCCCTGGTTGGGAAGATCCCTGAGAGGGACTGGAGGAGGGTGGAGAAGCACTAGGGTTGAGATCCAGAAGGCCCTCAGGGACCCTTTTGCCACACCCAGCCTCTTCGTTTTACAGAAGAGGAAACTGAGGTTCAGAGTGAAGTGACTTGCCCAAGGTCACAGATCTAGAAAGGAAAACTCCTTACTTGCATGTCAGTGCTGTTATGAGCTCTTGCCACGTGGACCAGGACAAAAGCATGGCTGTTACCTTGAGTAAACACAAAGCACTGAGAGAGACAGAGAATCAAAAGACAAAGAGACAGAAAGAGAACCTTCCAGAGCAAAGGAAGAAGGTCAGGAAATGGGCTTATTACTGGGGCTGCACTTCCTCCCTGGGCCTGTTCCTGCTGTGGTCTGGCCACATGACTCAGCTGGTGCTGCAGCTGTGGACTAGGTGTGTGTGCGTGTGCGTGCATGTGTGTGTGTGCATGTGTGTCTGTGTGTGTAGGCACATGTGTATATGTGTGTGTGCACACGTGTGTATGTGTATATTAGCACCAAGATGTAGTGAATCTCGCCAACCATTTGGAAAAGCCTGCTGAGTCCATATGTCCATCCACTTATACACAGTGAACTTGTTGGGGACTGCCCTGTGTTTGACTCTGAGAAGGTTTTTATAGACAGGTTCTGGCATTGAATGGACCATTTTAAGCCCGTATTGCCTTTATTTCCTTTAAACAACACACGCATACACAGAATGGCCCATTATTTCCACTCATCCATCAAGTGGTCAAGTAATTTCCTTGACATCTCAAATTGTTTCTTTTCCTTTAAGAGACATTTGGTTAAGGCTTAGCTTAGTCAGAGCCAGAGGGTGTCCCATCCAAGTGTGCATGGTCAGTGAGAGCTGTCAGTCAAGTCAGAAGGTACCTGTGTCCACTGCCAGCCCCCGTAGGCACTGATGGGGGGAAGCAGAAAGGAGAGGGTGGTTGTGGGAGAAGAGGAAGGAGAGGGAGGGACACAGTGAAGAGAAAAAGGAAGGAAGGAAGAGCTAAGTCCATGGCACAGACAAGTCAATGGCATGGGCAGAGCTATGTTTGGGGATCTACACTTCAGGAACATGCTCCCCAGTACTTAGAGACGGCACAAAGCCAGGAGATAACCAGATGGATATAAAAGAAAAGACAAGAGCTAGTCAGCCTTAGAATTTATCGTGCAACCCATTCACTTATGAGAGTGAAAAGGAGAGTGTTAATAATGATGCAGGACACTCTGGACAAATTGGTCTTCCTTATGACAGCAAGTACACATATGCTTCCTGGTTGACGCTTCACTAACAACCCCATCACTCTGCTGTCATACTTCTTTTTATAGAAAAAGTAACTGAGGAACAGAGAGGCAAAGTATCGTGCCCACGGTCACGCAGCCAGTAAATGGTAGAGGCAGAATTTGAGTGCAGGCATTTGGGCTGTTCCAGAGCCTGGATCTGCACCATCACATGACCCTGGCCCTCCACCACCAGCACTAAGATAGAGAGGACTCCCCTGTCCCCTTCCAGAACTCAGCATGTGAGCTTTTAGGTAGTTGTTTCCTCTTATATCTGCTCTCAACCGTCAGCTTAGCATGACATCAGCTGGATAGGAAGCCGAGCTGTGGTCAAAGCTGTAGTGACAGAGGAGGAAGCACGCTGTGGGCCTTGTCCTTACAGGCTGCACCTTGTTTAGACAGCCTTGGCCTCAGGTCTCTAGGTTCTGATTCATTCTTGCTTTGTAGCCACTCTGGCCTTTCAGACTGGGTCCCTGAGGATGTTTGGTCTGGGTTAGATGTAACAAGATCCTCTGGAGGGCCTGTGTTGGGAGTGGGTTCCTAAAGGCCCTCTACTGCCAGGAGTGACTCAAGGGGGCCACTGTCTGATGGACAAAGTTACATTCAGGGGTCCCTCCCAACTTGAGGAATATAGGATTTTCTTTTGTGACAGATTCTTATGCTGACAGGCATTCCCTTTGTCAGTTTGTTTTGGCTCCCAGCCCTGGCTTTCTCAAAATGTCAGTGGGGCTCTTTCTTCCCTGACCTGCTTGTTGACACACCCTGGATGGGCTGGCCCGGGGAGGCATTGCTGGGGGCAGCATCTTAGCAGTGAGCAGAGTCTGGCCCTGGGTGATGCTCTGGGCATTTCTAGGAGATGCAGGAAGGTGGGAGCAGACAGGCTTCCCATGTGGTTCAGGTTCCAAGAACCTCTGTCCCCACTGACCTTGTGCTAAAGACCCCTTATTCACATATCAGAGCTACCCTGCCCTGGGGGCTGGGCCTGAGAAATTGTGGGAGGGAAGGAACCTTCCTTCTTCTTCTTCTTTTTTTTTTAATTTATTCATTTTTGAGAGAGACAAAGACAGAGCATGAATGGGGAAGGGGCAGAGAGAGAGGGAGACACAGAATCCAAAGCAGGCTCCAGGCTCTGAGCTATCAGCACAGAGCCTGACGCGGAGCTCAAACCCATGAACCGTGAGATCATGACCTGAGCCGAAGTCAGACGCTTAATCCACTGAGCCACCCAGGCGCCCCCAGGAACCTTCCTTCTATAAGGGAGCTCCAGCAGTGTGGCTGGATTGGCTTAGCACCCAGCCCTTGCTCCTTGCCCTCTCCTGGGTCTGTGCAATCCTCTGCCCTCCTGGGCTTGGAGGAAAGGTGAGAAGATGAGAAGGTACAACTTAGCACCCAGGCTGGAGTGTGCCAAGACCTTCTGGGGCCATGGTGTGGGTGCCCTCCCCCCGCAGGGCCTGCATTTGCCTTTCTGGCCAGGCAACTTCCTTAGCTCCCCTTCTAACTCACAGCAGTACCAGGGAAGTATGAGCCTGGCTACAATGGCTCAGTTGCCAGTGCAGACAAGAAGACAATCTCCCATTAGCTGGGCGATGGGTTTATTTTTACTTTATTTACTTTAGATATTGCTCAGTGTTGAGCTCCAGGATATGCAGCTGGCCCACGTATTTGGATGGAGCTTTGCCACATTGAATCCACATAACCCCACACCTGTACTCGATGGGGTGGGAGGGGAGAAAGATGGACTTCCAGCAGCCCCACCCTGAGTAAACACAGAACTGAACCCCCATTTTACAGATGAGGAAGCCAAGGCTCTGAGAAGTAGAGTAATTTGCCTGAAGTCATATAGCCAATAAGAGGCCAATCTGGGGGGCACCTGGGTGGCTCAGTTGGTTAAGCGTCCAACTCCCAGTTTCGGCTCAGGTCATGATCTCACAGTTCCCCAATTCGAGCTCGAATCCGACTCTAAGCTAACAACACAGAACCTGCTTGTCATTCTGTCTCCTTCTCTCTCTCTGCCCCTCCCCGACTTGTTCTCTATCTTTCAAATAAAAGTTAACCTAAAAAAAAAAAAAAAAAGAGGCCAATCTGGGATTTGAACTTGCAACCTGGCCCCAGGGCCATGCCTCAACCATCCCTCAGCTTGCACCTCTGAATGCTGAACCCAGAACCAGAACCAGACTGGCTCTGACTCTGACCAGCCATGTGTCCTCAGCCTGAGTTTCTTCCCTCTTCAGTGAAATGGGAATAATTACCTGCCAGTCTGCCTTGGGTGAGCAAATGGATATGAAAGGGCACCGCAGTGAAGGCTTTCAGGAGCCCTTTGGTCGTGGTGTCTTTTACTGTTGAGCTCCACCGCCCAGGGCTTGTCGCTCCTTGCCAGCATGCCCATCTTAGCCCCCGCTTCCCCAGAGGACAGGGACAACTTCTCTCACCTAATCAGCATCTGTGCTTCCTGAGCTCCTCTTGGCCAGCTAAGGGCCCCCAGGGGACCTGATTTAAGAAGAGAGGCCATGTCCCTTCAGCCAGCGTTCACAGTCCCCTTGGAGGGTTAGTCTAAAAAAATGGCCAGTCCTGTTGGGGTTCAGAGCAAGCAGAGTCAAGTATATATCTTGCGGCCTCACAGAGCAAGTGGGATTTGAGCTGAACCCAGAAGAGCGGGTCAACTTTGGAAAGACACAGAGGAAAGTGGAGGCGTTGGAGGTAGAGCCTGTGACAGGGTACGAAGCACAGTGGGCAAAGGCATGCTGGTGAGCAGCAGGAGGGCCTTCCCGATTGAAGGGTCCCCACAGAGGCCTGTGTCACCGAGTCAGTGTGTCCGGCTTCCAGCAGAACTCCGCACCACATTGCTGCCCTTGTGCTTGTAATGACAGCTGGGAAATGCTGTTGGGCCCCAGTGAGGCCAGGCCCAGGCCACAGGGCATTTATAGCAGGAGTGCCCTGAGGCACAGGACAGCCCTTTACTCTCTGGAATGGTGGCACCAGGCTGGCATGCCTTGCTGCAGACACCAGTGAGGTCATGGCCAAGGGAGTTAGAGACCCTGGCCAGAGAGGCTACATGTGCCTCCAGCTAGGGTTTATATTTCTGTGGGGAAGGAGGGGGTGGTGTGTCAAAGCCACTCTGTTTATAACCTGAACAAGACAGCAGCACCACTGTCCCCAGAGAACATGGAAGGGAAGGGGTGGAGGTCCTTGGAAGCTTCCTTCTATTTCATCTGAATTATGGTCAGAAATTCCTATTGGGGAGATACCATCAGAAAAGACGAATTGTTCTGCATAAGAATCTTAGCTCTTTCTCTGATGCCATGATCCGTGGTGGCTGTGGGTTTTCAAGTCTTCTGGCAGCTTGTATGAAACAGACGTCCCGGAGGCACCTGGGTGGCTCAGTGGGCTGAGTGTTCGACTTTGGCTCTGGTCGTGATCTCCCGATTCGTGAGTTCGAGCCCCGCATCGGGCTCTCTGCTGTCAGAGCAGAACCCACTTCAGACCCCTCTCTCCCTGTCCCTCCCCAGCTTTTGCTGTCTCTCAAAAGTAAATAAACCTTTACGAAAGTAATAAACAGATGTCCTGGGTAAGGATCAGCTTCGTGCGAAAGAGGTGGTAGCCTTCAGTGTGGTGTCTGGGTGCACGGACAGTGCCTTCCCTGAGTCCCACTCAGGGACTGTTACTTTTGTTTTAATGTCTTCGGTGGGCTAAGAGTTCAGTTTTAGGATATTGTTTTATTTTAGAGTTTTTTTGTTTTTTGTTTTTTGGTAACTTGGTCTTTTTTTTAATTGGAGTAAAATATACAGAACATAAAATTTACAATTTTAACCATTTTTAAGTGTGTAGTTCAGTGGCATTAAGAACATTCACAGTGTTGGGGCGCCTGGGTGGCTCAGTCAGTTAAGCGTCCAACTCTTGATTTCCACTCAGGTCATGATCTCACGGTTTGGTGAGTTGGAGTCCCGTATTGGGCTCTGTGGGAAGCCTGCTTGGGATTCTCTCTCTCTCTCTCTCTCTCTCTCTCTCTCTCCCCCTCCCCTGCTCACACTCTCTCTGTCTCACTAAAAATAAGTAAATAAACTTAAAAAAAACAGCATTCACAGTGCTGTGTAGCCACCACGACCACCACCAGACGTGTCTTCATCTTCTCAACTGATACGGTGAGGTATCAACCCTGACCCCAGAGAGTTCCCCAGTCTTGCTGTGTCTCAGCTTCCTTTCTCGCAGTGGCCTAGCTATCAGATGCCCCCTCCACTTGGGCAATCTTTTTGCTGCTGTTCCTTGATACTTGCTGGGGTGTTGTTTTTTTTTTACTCTTTGCTTCTGCCACACGAGCTTCTGTGACACTACACTCCTTTGGGCTGGGTTCTGTGCTGAGCACTTTATACAGCACCTCATATATTTCTCCCAATGGTCCGCTATGGTATTTACTATCATTCATCCTTCGAGATGAGGATGAACAAAAAAGATGTGGTTTATAGATACAATGGAATACTACTTGCATCAGAGATGCAACATCCTGAGGCCATGGTAATGCCAGAGGCCGGGATTGACTCTGGACTCTCTGACCTTCCTCCTTCGTCTGGATGGGAATGTCATTGTATAGAATCAAGCACAGCGTCTACTCCAGAAGGTTTCTAGAATCTGCAAAACTTTGGGCATATGTCCCATGAACCATCTTCCATTAGGATTCCTCACTGGAGGCTTTAGCCAAAAAGGGTTTGCTTGTAAATAGCTTAATTACATACCATAGATAAACTGCTAATGGAATTTACCAAACTGCTAAATTAAGCTTCTCAACTAATTACACACGTACTATAAAGTGCGAGTTTAGCTTTGACCGTGCATGGGTCCCTCCCACAGCGAGATAGATGGCGAATTCTCTTTGGCCATAGGGATTTGGTCACCATGTCAGTTCTTATTCTTAATCACGAGCAGTTGTGCTTTTCTGTCCCCTCTTGGTGTTCTGATGAAGCCTGACTCTGCATTTACTCAGGCAATGTAATTTATCCCTACAACATGTTTGTCCTGACTACAAATGTGCCAGAATGTATTTCCTGTTTCTTCAGCATTCTTTCCAGCATTTTTATCTTTTGCAGTGTGTGTCTCTTTGGCACCTTTCTCCTCCTCCTCCCCCTCCTCCGCCTCCTCCTCCTCTCCTCCTCCTTCTTTTTTTTTTTTTTTTTTTTTTGCTGTACTAAATGACTTATTATTTTGTAAAAAATAATTGATTGTCAAATTGGCTTACATGCAACACTCAGTGCTCATCCTAACAAGTGCCCTCCTCAATGGGCATCACCCACTTTCCCCTCTCCCCCACCCCCCATCAACCCTCAGTTTGTTCTCTGTATTTAAGAGCCTCTTATGGTTTGCCTTCTTTTCTCTCTGTTTGTAACTAGTTTTTTCCCCTCCCCGCCATGGTCTTCTGGTAAGTTTCTCAAGATCCACATATGAGTGAAAACATGTATCTGTCTTTCCCTGACTGACTTCTTCCATTTAGCATAAAACCCTCCAGTTCCATCCACATTGCTGCAAATGGCATGATTTTATTCTTTCTCATTGCCAAGTAGTATTCCATTGTATCTATAAACCACATCTTCTTTGTTCATCAGTTGATGGACATTTAGGCTCTTTCCATAATTTGGCTATTGTTCAAAGTGCTGCTGTAAACATTGGGGTACAAGTGACCCTATGCATCAGCACTCCTGTATCCCTTGGGTAAATTCCTAGCAGTGCTATTGCTGGGTCATAGGGTAGATCTATTTTTAATTTTTTGAGGAACCTCCACAGTTTTCCAGAGTGGCTGCACCAGTTTGCATTCCCACCAACAGTGCTAGAGGGTTCCCATTTCTCCACATCCTTGCCAGCATCTATAGTCTCCTGATTTGTTCATTTTAGCCACTCTGACCGGCATGAGATGGTATCTCAGTGTGGTTTTGATTTGTATTTCTTTGATGAGGAGTGATGTTGAGCATCTTTTCATGAGCCTTTTGGCCATCTGGATGTCTTCTTTAGAAAAGTATCTATTCATGTCTTCTGCCCATTTCTTCATAGAATTATTTGTTTTTTGGGTGTAGAGTTTGGTGAGTTCTTTATGGATTTTGGATACTAGCCCTTTATCTGTTATGTCATTTGCAAATATCTTTTCCCATTCCGTCGGTTGCCTTTTAGTTTTGTTGATTGTTTCCTTTTCAGTGCAGAAGCTTTTTATCTTGATGAAGTCCATTCAATAGTTCATTTTTGCTTTTAATTCCCTTGCCTTTGGGGATGTGTCAAGTAAGAAATTGCTACAACTCAGGTCAGAGAGGTCTTTTCCTGCTTTCTCCTCTAGGGTTTTGATGGTTTCCTGTCTCACATTCAGGTCCTTCATCCATTTTGAGTTTATTTTTGTGTATGGTGTAAGAAAGTGGTCTAGTTTCATCTTTCTGCATGTTGCTGTCCAGTTCCCCCAGCACAATTTGCTGAAGAGACTCTTTTTTCCATTGGATACTCTTTCCTGCTTTGTCAAACATTAGTTGGCCGTACATTTGTGGGTCCAATTATGGGGTCTCTATCTATTCCATTGGTCTATGTGTCTGTTTTTGTCTGGCACCTTTCTTCTTGCTTTTCATCACCCTCTCTGTGGACTCTGCTGGCCCCTGCTGTGTTGCCCCACACTCAGATTTCTAGGGTTCATCTTTGCTTGGGGCTCAGGGTTTCGTTTTTGGGAGATGTGGCTTAAGTCCAGGAATGAAGCCAGCTGGAGAAACAGCAAGGTATCCAGCAGATTTTGACATGGGCTCCCTGCATAAGATAATTTATTGAGTACCTACCATGTGCCAGGCACTGTTTCTAATCTAGGACTTAGCATCCCCATTTTACAGATGAGGGGACTGAGGCTCAGAGTGGTTAAATAACTTGTCTGAGTTCGCAAATCTAATTCTAGATTAGATACTTACATCAAGGACATCTCCCCCATTGCTGCCGATCCTTCTGTATCAGAAAGGCTCCCTGCAAAGGCTAATCCCTTGGGGAGTGAGGTCTGCTGAATAACAGAGCTCTGTTAACACACCTGTAACATGGGAGTAGTTTCCTCTGACTTGGCACTAGGTAACGTGCTCCAGGCACAGGCCAGTCAGAAATATAGGGATGGGGAAGACCGATTGAAAAGTCTGCTCTAGCATTTTTTAAGGAATGTGATTTTAATACACTGGGCCGCTGCTTGAATCAGAAACAAAGACACAAAAAGGAACTGCTAAGTGAAATGAATGTTAATGAAAAAAAAAATTACTAGGCCTCCATTATGCAATCACACATTGCAAACTAAAAATATTTTTTTAAACATGCAAGCCCTATTTGCTGGAGTTAGAAATAGAATGAAGAGCTCTAATTTGTTCTGAATAACAATCACATTAACACCACTTACCACATCTGAATTTTCGGATACTTCAGGGGCTAAGTGAATGTGATTTTAGTGATTATTAATGCCAGCCTCCCCCCCCCCCAAAACCGCAAAACTTAAACAAAATGGATCAACAGGTAGTGATTAAGCACCTACTGTGTGCAGTACGTTGCGCTGGCAGAAAGAACAAAGGCCCTAATACTTGTGTTGACAGCATAGGTAACTGTTACAAAGAGGGCAAGACAGAGTGTGTACTCTGGAAGGAAATGGGCTTTAGAGAAGGCGTAACAGTGTAGGTGAGAACTGAGCTGGGCTTGCAGTGATAGTGGAATTCAGCAGATGGGTGGCCACATCGAGTCCTGGGAGGAGTGTTCCATGAGAATCCTTCAGTTCATTTTAATAGGCAGTGTCTAAGGGCCCTTCTGAATGGAAATTAAACCCACAAGACATGCTTTAACCCTGCCAATAATTTTTTTAATGTTTTTAAATTTATTTTTGAGAGAGAGAGAAAGAGAGAAGAAAGATTGAGCATGAGTGGAGGAGGGGCAGAGAGAGACGGGGACAGAGGATCCGAAGCGGGCTCTGTGCTGACAGCAGAGAGCCTGATGTGGTCCTTGAGCTCATTAACCATGAGATTATGATCTGACCCGAAGTCGGATGCTTAACCGACTGAACCACCCAGGTGCCCCAACCCTACCAATATTTTCAAGGGTTACCTCCTCCTCCTACTGGCCATCACTGACCCAGTTTACCCTCTAAAAAATGTTAGGAGCCAGAACTCTCTGATCCTTCCTCTCTCACGTGGACAGAGATGTTGTATAGAATTCAGCACAGCCTGTCCTGCCTGGGCACATGTGTGTCTACACTCGAAGGGTTCTAGATTCTGCGTGGGTGCAAACCTGTGTTATATGGACCATGCTTCATTAGGATGGAGATGTGTTCAGAACCACGCAGAAGGTTCTATAGGGCTGTAGAGTGGAAGCAGGCAGGGCCACCCACAGAGACTCACACTCTTTGTACAAAGTTATCCACCAGGAAAGCTACCCAAAACAGACAGAGAGGAGAAGCCCAGGTGATAACTCCTTTAACAATAGCCCACCATTGGCTTCTTTCATGTCTGCTGCCTGATTTCTTTTCAGCCTAGTTGTGGGGCACACCCGAGGCCTGGCAACAGCCTTAACCATCCTTTCTGCCCCTACCTGCCTGGGTCCCTTACTAGTTCACGCACCACATAGCCATGCCATGCTGTCTGCAGCTGCAAAGTCAGGGCTGGGCTGTCCCAGAGGACTTTAGAAAGAGATGTTAACTAGCACAGTGGCGGTCATGGCTGACTGTCTTGTCCTCACCCAGGGAACACATGTGTTCACGCCACTGCTCAGGGCCGTTAGCCTATAAACTCCAGGCTGATTGGGCCTAATTAATGCTCCTGAGCGTGTTTTCTTCTGTAGCTTAAGACACAAGCTCAGTGACAGAGTCATGCCTCATGTCCCCCTGAATGCAAATGCCAGTCTGATGGAAGTCCTAATGGGGTTCTCTTAGGATGCAGTTCTCTTAGGACCTGGTCCCTAGGAGTGGAAGCAGGCAGTCGGGTAAGACCAGAAAGCTCAAGCGGAGCAGTTATACTTGGCAGTAAGTGTGTGGCACTTGCTCACTGTTATTGGCCTCAGCCACCCGCCCCACTGATGGCCCCATGCCCATCACATCTCTTAGGCATGTTGTGAACAGTAGAATGAAGCAGTAACAATGGGAAACCACTTTATAAGGATAAAACCTTTTAAATGGAGGCTGCTTATATTTTTTTGCAGCCAAGTAGTCCCCATCCGTTCACCAGGCTGGGCTAAATTGACCATTTGCTTTGGAGGTCTTTAAAATAGGTCCGTGGGGAGTCGGCTCAGGCCTCAGTGCCATTTACCAATAAGGTGAGCTTGGCCAGTGACCAGAGTCCAGAGCTCCCAGCTTGCAAGACTCTCAGGCAGAAATGGGAAGGGTCCAGGCTGACTGGCGCCTCGGGGAGCCCGGGTTCCATTTCATCCCCAACAGCATAGAGATGCCCCACAAATAGAGGTGTTAATCTGAGGCTTTGTCGTCTGTAAGAAACGATCCACAATACGTCCTGATATCCGGAGCTCCTGCCCTTCCTTCACAAATATTTGCCCAGGGGTATAGAGAGTAGAGGTAGCTATGGAGAAGAAAGGATGGAGCATGGTGCCTGGCTGCAAGTGCAGGTGTGTGTGGTCAGACACCTGTCAGCTTCACTTGGTGTAGATGCAAGTTCACTCATTCACTGAGTGCCTCCCATGTACCTGAGTTACGAGACAGGACTATTACTCTCATCCTTAGCTTAGAGGTGAGGAAGGTGGAAGCCAAGCCACCTGCTCAAGGTCATCCGGGTAATAAGTGTAGAATCAGAATTCAAATGCACATGTTTGGACTACAGATCCCCGACTCCCAACAGGCTAAGACCAGTACGCTGACGATGATCCTTCCTGCGGACCAAGCTCTTTGCTCTTTGCACAGCGGTCCCATGCTCCGCTTTTAAATCTTCACAGCAGAGCAGTGAGGTGATTATAATGCTGGGTGTTGTATGCTCCACTGTGCATGTTAAATGAAATGATGCCTATGGAAACACTTAGTAAATTGTAAGATGCTCTCCAAATATGATATAATTACTGCCTCCAATTTACAGGTGAGGAGAATAAAATCAGAGAGGTTCAGTGGCTTGACTAAGGACACATGGGAACAAATGGAAGAGTAAGGATGCCAGCCCAGGTCTTAGAACTTCAGGACTGGTGTTAGTTGTTTCCTTGACACAATCAAGGGAAGATTGGTTCTGGATTTGTCCTTCCCTTCCCTGTTTTTGTTTTTTTTTCCTCAGTGTTTATTTTTGAGATAGAGCGCATGTGCACAGGGGAAGGGCAGAGAGAGAGGGGGACAGAGGATCTAGAGCAGGTTCTGCGTTTACAGCAGCAAGCCCAGCGCAGGGCTCGAACCATACGGGGCTCGAACTCAAGAACCACAAGATCTTGACCTGAGCCAAAGTCAGATGCTCAACTGGCTGAGCCACCCAGGTGTCCCTATCCCCTCCCTGGTTTTGTCCACCCCCATCCCCCATCACCACCACCCCACCCCCCCCCCCCCCCCGCTGCCTTCTAGATTGTTGCCAAATGAAAATTAGGCAGAGAACTTCAAAGGGTCTAAGCTAACTTTTCTTAGCTGCCTTTTCTCTTCTTTCGTAGTCCTTATGAAACAGCGTGAAGTCCAGGATGGAGTCAGGGAGAGTGTCTCAGCATGGGGACAGGGGTGCAGAAGCTGCAGCAGAGGGGTCATCTGTGTGCCTCCTGCTGTCTCCTGGTTGTCAGAAGAGCCCTGGGACAGGGAAGCAGGTGGAATGAACCATTTTGCCCTATGGATGGACGAACACATTTTTTATGATCTCTTAAAACTGCGAACGTAGGTTATCTTACAATTGTGAGTTAAATGGAAATCCAAAGTGTACATATCCCTGGAACGTGTGTGCGCGCACATGCAGTATTTTAAAAATAGAGATATCATATTTTGTTTGGAAGATCTTGGGCTTGATACTGAAAAGATAATAAGGAAACAGCTGCTAAGCATCAGCTCTGTAGTGCAGATTCATATGCTGTGACAAAGTGCCAGAATTGTATCTTCCACCTGAAGCAGAGGCAGTAATTCTCTGTTGCTAACAGTGTCTTCCTTCCTTGTTTATTTATTACATTTTGAAGAGATAGGAAATTAGGATTTATTTTACATCTTCTGGAGGCAGAAGCTATGTTGAGAGCATTTGTATGTGTCTGCTCATTTATTCCTTACAACAGCCTTGAATAAGTGGTATTATTATGTGAATTTTTAAATTTTATTTATTTATTTTGAGAGAGAGAGAGGGACAGAGAGAGACAGAGAGAATATGAATCTCAGCAGGCTCTGCAGGGTCAGCAAGCAGCCCGATGCAAGGCTCCAGTTCCCACAAGATCGTGACTTGAGCTGAAACCAAGAGTCAGGTGCTTAACTGACTAAGCCACATAGGCGACCCATATGAATTTTTTAAAAACATTTTATTTTAAGTAATCTTTACACCCAACATAGGACTTGATCTTAAAACCCTGAGATCAAGAGTTGCATGCTCTACCAACTGAGCCAGCCAGGTATCCCTATTATATGAATTTAATTTTTTTAAATCCTTATTTATTTTTGAGAGAGAGAGACAGACATGAGCAAGGGAGGAACAGAGAGAAAGGGAGACACAGAATCGGAAACAGGCTCCAGGCTCTGAGCTGTCAGCACAGAGCCCAACGTGGGCCTCGAACTCAAAAACCGCGAGATAATGACCTGAGGTGAAGTCAGAAGCTTAACCGACTGAGCTACCCAGGCACCCCCCTATTACATGAATTTTTAAGATGAAGATTCAAGTTTCACAGGTAGTAAGAAATGACAGCAAGAGATTAGTGTAAACATGTCTGACTCCAGATCTACGCTCTTTTGTCAGTGGACTGAGAAAATCCATTTTCGTTTTCCTTCTTCTTCATTCCTTCTTTAATCGCAGATCTTCCATCAGAATCTTTCCTCCTGTCAGAAATATACCTTTTAAAAATTTCCTTTAAGGGGCACCTGGCTGGCTCAGTTGGTTAGGCATCTGACTTCGGCTCAGGTCATGATCTCGAAGTTCATGAGTTTGAGCCCCAAATCGGGCTCTTTGTTGTCAGTGCAGAGCCTGCTTTAGATCCTCGGTCTGCCTCTTTCTCTGTCCCTCCCCCATTTGCTCTGTCTCTCTCTCAAAAAAAAAAAAATACTCTTTAATGAGGGTCTGCTTGTGGCAAACTAGAATTTTGTTTATTGGATAATGCCTTCATTTCTCTTATTCTTTTTTTAAAAAACTATTTTATTAGTTTATTTTATTATTTTTTTAATGTTTATTTATTTTTGAGAGAAACAGGGAGAGACAGGGTGCAAGCTGATGAGGGGCAGAGAGAGAGAGGGAGACACAGAATCCAAAGCAGGCTCCAGGCTCTGAGCAGTCAGCACAGAGCTGGATGCGGGGCTCGAACCCACGAACCATGAGATCATGACCTAAGCTGAAGTCGGACGCTCAACTGGCTGAGCCACCCAGGTGCCCCTTTATTTATTTATTCTTTAAGTAATCTCTACACCCAATGTGGGGCTCGAACTCACAACCCTGAGATTAAGAGTCACACGCTCTACTGACTGAGCCAGCCAGGTGCCCCCATTTCTCTTATTCTTAAAGAATGTTTTTTAGGTATAGAATTCTCAGATGACGGTTACTCTCTTCTACCATGTTGAGGGTATTTGACCACCACCTTTTGACTTAAAATCATTTAAAGGTAACTTGTCTCTTCTCGTTGGCTGCTTTTAAGATACTCTTTTTGTCTTTGACGTTCTGTAGTCTCACTAAGTTATAACTAGTTGTGGGTTTCCTTTTATTCATTCTTCTTGAGATTCATTGGCATTCTTGAATATGTGTATTGGTATCTTTCTTCACTTTTATAGCCATTATCTGTCCAAATACTTTCTCTCTCTCTTCCCTTGCTAGGGCTTCACAAAGACACATGCTAGTTTCTAGTTTTCATGTCTCTTAAGCTCTCTCCGTATTTTTCTGAGTCTTTGTCTTTCTGTGTTGCATTTTGGTTAGTTTATTTTGACCTAGCTTCTAGCTCACTACTTCTTTCTCAGACTGTATCTAATATGCTATTAAGTCTGTCCACAGATTGTGATTTTAGTTATTTATTTTTATTTGTAAAAATTCCCTTTGGTCCATTTTCCCCATATATTCTTCATTATTTCTCGCAATTTGTTGCTGTTGTTCCTTGTACATAATTTCAAGCTTGTCTTTAATTTCCTTGATTACATTATAGCCATTATTATAATCAGAACCTAGATATTCCATTGTCTGCAGAAGTCCCTGACCAGTGAATTCCTTCTTCTCTTGCCAGCTCATCATGCTCTTAGAGATATTTTTTTTAAAAAATGTATTTTGTACAAGATTTTTCAGTTGTTTTTAGTGCAGGGGTGGGGGGGGGTGGTGGTCAAAGTACTTAGCCTACTATAATGCCAGAAAAAGAAGTTTAGAGTATTTATTTGAGGAGGGCACTTGTTGGGATGAGTACTGGGTGTTGTATGTAAGTGACGAATCATGGGAATCTACTCCTGAAGCCAAGAGCACACTGTGTACTCTGTATGTTAGCTAACCTGACAATAAATTATGTATATATGAAGAAAGAAATTCTGTTAAAAAGAATTGACAAAATTGGGGCACCTGAGTGGCTCAGCCAGTTAAACGTCCAATTCATGATCTCAGCTCAGGTCTTGATCTCAGGGTTGTGAGTTCGAGTCTTGTGTTGGGCTCCATGCTGGGTGCAAAGCCTACCTAAAAAAAAAAAAAAAAAAAAAATGGCAAATTATGAGTGGGAAGAGTAACCCAATGGAGATTGGCCTCTGGGACCTAGAATTGTCCACACTGTACGGAATGTAGTTTATGAACACCCTGAACAGTGCATGTGTGCCTTAATGAGAAGCCAACCAGCATGGCTTTCCAGCCCAAGTGGTAGAGTGATGGAGGCTTGTTCTGCTCTGTGCCCCACCCCGCAAGGACACGACCCCAGAAGTAGTACAAGCAAACAAGATGAGGAGGTTTTCAAGAGACCTCCTATTTGAGGGATCATTTTATCTCTAAGGGGTTAGAGGCACCCTGAGGAGAGGAGGCTGGGTAAGACTTGTCTCCCAGTTGCTGCTATGAGTCATGGAGAGCCACTGGGGCTTGGTCTTGTCTCTGTTTGGAATTCAGGGACACATGTTACTCCAGCTCAGTGATCCTCTGGGAGTATCCAAAATGGACGTAGAGAGGACCATAGAGCACAAGCTGGCCTCAACCTCTCTCCCTATTTACCATATCCAATCCCTCAGTCCTCCTGATCCCACCTTCGAAGAAGTTCTAGAATCTCCCACCTTGGTCCAGGATGCTACCATCTCTCACCTGGACTATAATATTCCCCCACCTGCTTTCGGTACATCCACTCCCCATTCCATCTTTCCCTTACCCATTTCATTCCCCACAAGTTGGCCAAAGTTATCTTTTAAAAAACAAATCAGATTGTGACTGTCCCAAACTTTTAGACTACAATATCAGTGATTTCCTAAAACTGCTTGGATGAAGTCCCAGATCCCTAACCCGGCCCCCAGAGCCCCCTCATCCCGCATCCCTGGCCACTCCCTGCCATGTTAAAATTGTTCTCTTCACTTCCATTTCCTTCCATTTCCTGAACACATGAGAGCTCTTTCTCCTTGAGGATGTTTTCAGGGGCTGCTCCTTGTCCCCGCTCTCCATCCTCTTCCCTGGCTCACTCCTGTTCGTCTTGGGGAACTCACCTTAAACGTCCCTTCCTTTCCCTCATCTTCTGTCACTGCTGTTGCTGTCCACTCCCTAGAGCAAGCATTCTGTATGTCTTCATGTCTTCATCAGAGCCACTTCCCTCACTTGTGATTCCATCATTATTTTTGTCATGTCTGTTCATTGTGTGTCTTCCCTCACCACCTGCTGGGTGTTGGATTCATGTGTGTCCTGCTTGTCACTATATCTCCAACACAAAGTACAACGCCTGGCTGGAGTATGGTAGATATTGCTTCTCTAGAAAATAAGTCTATGAATGAATCTGGCTTCTGCCTCTATCCCTCCACTGGGACTGCTCTTTCTGAGTTCACCTGTGACCTCCCCATTGCTAAATCCAGTCTTTCTTCTCAGTCTTGACACTTGACGCTTCCTCATTGGAAGCCATTGTCAACCCTCTGCTTCTTTAGACATTCTCCCACTTTTCTCGTCCTTGGATTCTGAGACAACATTCTTTCCTTTGTTTTCTTCTGCCTCTCTAAGTTCTTCTTCTGAGTCTCCTTTGCTCACTTGCTCCAGAGTCCCTTAAATGTTAGCATCCTGCATGAATCCAACCTTCACTCTTTTCCTTCCTACACAATCTGTGATCAGCCTTAACTTTATCGTGGCCTCAGGTATCACATTTATTCAGGTGAACCCCAAACCTATGTGTCCAGCCTGGACCCCACCCCTGAGTACCAGATCCTTCTTTCTCATTGTATTTTGAAATACCTTCATTCCGATATGCCACAGATTCCTCAGTATTCACGTTTCCTAAATGTACTTAATTATCTTCCCTGCCAAACTTGTTCCTCTTCCAGCATTTCCAGTCTAGCTAAACACTTTCTCCACCTACCTAACTTCTGAAGCTAGAAGCTGTGGGAGCATCCTGGATAACTGCCAACACTGTATCCCATGTCCAGCCGTTATCACAACCTGTCTCTTACATTCTCCTCTTGCATCCCTGTTTCTGTGCACTACCACCAGCTTAGTGCAACCCCTGCTCTTACCTGGGCTTCCACCTTCTGGCCGTTTCCCCTCCGGTTCATTCCTAACACCAGTGCAGAGATCTTGCCCCAAAGAACAAAGCTCAATCATGCCACTTCTCTGCCTCACCTCCCACCTTCATTCAAAATGCCTATACCATAACGCCCATTCTCCTTAGGCTAATATGCAGGGTTCTTCAGATTTACCCCATTTTCCCTGCTGACTTTGCTTCTCTTCCCAACATCCCTCTTCCTCTGAACATTCTGAACATGCCATCCTTTCTCATCATGTGTTTATGGTGTCAATCAGGGGTTCTCAAACATTATGGGGCTTCCAGAATGACACAGAAGGCTTATTAAACACAGCATGCTGGATCTCACCTCCAGAGGTTCTGATTCCGTAAGTCTGAAATGAGGCCCAAGATCTGAATTTGTAACAGGTTCCCAGGGGCTTCTGGTGCTGTTGTTCTGGTGACCATTGTGAGAATCACTGATGTAGACGAGTCAAGAGTATGAGCCTGGGAGCACTGGCGCCAGCAATGAAATCCTGCCTCTGCCACTCACTTCCTATATCAGCCTCTCCATGCCTTACTTTGTTTTTCCATAGAATGAGGCTAATAATATGAGCTACCTGATAGGCTTTGGTGGAGGACTAACTGAGTTAATACTCAGAAAGCACTAAAAACAGTCAGTGCCTGGTTTGCTGTAAGTGCTCAGGAAATGTTCGCCGCCATCATTGTTTATTATATTTTCATCATTATTCGTATCCTTGGTTTTGAAGGTCTTTCTGCTCACCATCTTCTTCTCTTCCCTCAGGAATTAGTTTCTTTTCCGCGGTGCTTTTGCTAGCACTGCCTACCCCGAGGTCTTCCATGCCCAGTGTGCACATCCTACCATGTGCTTGCCACATGGCACTTAACCTCCTTGCCAGGGGTGGGTCTCACCCACCAGGTACCCCTCAAGGCTTCATTTTTGAGTCCTTGTCTGAAACATCATAGGGAACTCAAAATGTCTAATTAATTAAATGACCGAATTGGCATATACTGTAGAATTGATTACTGTATTGAAAAGATGGTCAAATGTGTCAAGTCTGGGGAGATGATGGACTACCAAGAAAAGGTGGGAAGATGGGGTGCCTGGGTGGCTGAGTCGGTTAAGTGTAGACCTCAGCTCAGGTCGTCATCTCGTAGTCCATGAGTTTGAGACCTCTGCCGGGCTCTGTGCTGACAGCTCAGAGCCTGGAGCCTGCTTCAGATTCTGTGTCTCCCTCTCTCTCTGCCCCTCCTCTGCTTGCACTCTCTCTGTCTCTCAAAAATAAATAAAAAAGAAAAAGTGGGAAGAGAATGATGTGGAAGTTTGGGAAGCTATAGTCAGTATGGTGAGATTGTGCTTCAGAAATATGGTCCTGTGGTTCCAGGAATGTCTGAACGCACATCACTTAGGATCATCTTAGGTGTAGGCAGTAAAAACAAAACTCCAAAACCCATTTCAGTGAACATAAACAACAGGGGTATTTATTACTTGTATAATGAGAAGTTTGGGGGTGGGGGAGTGACATCAGGGTTGATTAGTCCAGTGGTTGGTTCAATGATATCATCAAGGACCTGGGTTCTTTCTTTCTCCATTCTTCCCTTATGCTTATGCATTATGGTCACAACATAGTTGCAGAAGGTCACCGTGTGGCTGGACAAGACAACATCCAGCAGAGGAAGAGGTTGCTGCATCTCTCTTTTTAAGAGCCAGGAAAACATTTCCAGAAACATCCTCAGGAGGCCCCTCTCATGTTTCCGTGACCAGAGGGAGTGACATACCCATCCCAAACTTGCCCACAGGCAAGGGGCCTGCATGTGTTCTGACTGGATAGGGCCCCTGAGCTGGGCATAGGTCGCCTATGCTGAGTGGTAGCACAATTGGAGTTCTGTTGGAAAGGAGCAAGGGAGAGATGGATGTTGCTGAGGCAAGCAGTGGTGTCTGCTTCAAAGCCAGACTCAAAGCCCATCTGGAAGTTCATTTGATAAGCAACAGGCTAATAATTAAGTGACTTCAAAGGCCTTTTCTACTCTGAGAATCTATAATGAATTACATGAAGTCAAAGTGAAGAGACCTTTCCTCTGTCTGTTCGACCTGCAGGTCATACCCTGACCACAGCTGCCCCTCAGGGGACTGGCCTGGAGCCAAAGTCAGGTCATCAGGCTGCTTGTCAAGGGTGGAGACTCAGCCACTTGCCACTTTTCCTCATGAGCCCTGCCTGGGTGTCCACCTGGCACTCCCACGGCCACGTCTGTTCATCTCAGAGCAGCCCAACCCGGAGGCCTGGGCTTCAGAGAGAGCTCCAGGAGAGCTCAGTCCCATGTGCTGCCTCACGGACCCCAGGCGTGGAAGCAGATGCAAGGCTTCCTTCTGGTAAGGACCGGAGGTTCCTAGAGGCAGGTATAGTGGGAACCTGCCAGGGGGTTGGGACAAATAAGCAAAGGTTCTGAGTGATGATGCAGATGACAGTATCTTTGCTAAGGGTCTCTGATTTTCTATAGCCCCTCTTAAAACCTCTTCTAGGTGACCTGCCGAAGCAGACCCCCAGACTACCTGGATTTTGTGTTTCTTGCATATCAGATTTGTAGATAAGTGTAGAATAGGCTTATTGTTCATGGTCTTCCTCTTTGAACAGGAAAAGGGGGCTGATAAGAAACTGAGGGGTAGCAGACAGTGATCATGGACAGCAGTGGGCATCCGCAGTGGGCAAGAGGTTTGGGCTTTAGCCCAGGAGCAGTGGTGACAGCTTCTAGAAATTGTCTACTAGCCTGACATTCCAACACTTTCCCAGGTCTTCCGGACACACATGTCAGGAGCAGCTAAAATGAAATACAGTGGAAGATTGAGGCCAGACAGCAGTCCAGTGGGATTTAGTTGAGAGTGACTTCTGTGGCATCCACTGGGGGGTGAGATCATGCTTATTTGGCCGATATGAAATGTATTGTGTTATATTACATATATGTATTATATATGTATATAATATGTATGTGTGTATATATATGTATATAATGTGCATGTGTGTGTGTCTCCCTCTCTCTCTCTGTCTCTCTGTCTCTGTCTCTCTCTCTCTCTCTCTCTCTCTCTATATATATATATATGTATTATATTTTTTGTGTCTGTCTGACATCTTCAATCACATTGTCAACTCCCTGAGGGCAGATAGAGAACATTTTCTTTTTCCTATGTTCTTCACAAGGTCAGTACTCAGTGATTATTGACCAACTGAGTTTTTGTTGCATACCTATGCAATAAAACTTGATCAGCCAAGGTCCTAAAGTTTTCATTCATTGGAACAGAGTTGCCCTCTGTGTCTACCAAGCCCCGACTGAGATGGAACAGTGTCAGATGGCTCTGTCACTTGAGCTGGCCGGAGTGTATTTATTTCCTATGGCAGCCATAACAAAGTACCACCAACAGGGTGACTTAAAACAGCAGAAATTTATTATATCAGAGTTCTGGGGGATTGAAACCCAGTGTCAAGGTGTGGCAAGGCCATGCTCCCTCCCTAACCTGTAAGGGAATCCTTCCATGCCTCTACCCAGCTTCTGGTCGTTTGTTCGCAATCATTAGCATTTTGTGGCTCGTAGCCACATAATTCACGCTCCACCTTCGTTGTCACATGGCTTTCTCCCTGTGTGTCTATCTTCATGTGACTGTCTTATAAATACACCAGTCATACTGGATTAGGGGCCCACCCTATTCCAGTACGACCTCATCTTAGCTAGTGACATCTGCAATGACCCTGTTTCGAAATCAGCTCCCACTGGAGGTCCTGGGGGTTAGGGCTTCACCATGTCTTTATTGGAATTTACCCTGGAACACTAAGTGAGCTCATTCAGGGTGACAAGATAGAAACACACAAAAGGCTAGGGGTGAATATTAACAGAGAGAGAATCCCAAGCAGGTGTGGGACTTGATCTCACAAAACCATGAGATCATGATCTGAGCTGAAATCAAGAGTCAGACTCCTAACCGAGTGAGCCATCCAGGTGCCCCCCCTTTTGTTAGTTTTATACATCCTTCTAGAGTTTCATTTTGCAAATACAAGTCATTACAAATATATCTTATGTCTCCATCTTGTTTTTTCTCACTATACACACTTCTTTTTAACCTTGTTTTTTTTCCCTTCACTTATCTTGGCGCTCTTTTTCTATTAGTATGTTTAGAGCTTTCCCATCATTTTTTAAAAAGGGGCATAGTACTTCATTGTAGGGATGTACCCTAATTTATTCAACCAATCCCCTGCTGATGGACACAGGTTGTTTTCAGTCATTTGGCATTTATTACAAGTAATGCTGCAATGGGTAAGATTGCCATTTTGTATTGTACCTAAATGTACCTTAAAAATTCTGAAATGTCTATGAATTGTCAAGAGGACTGGAAACACTGGGTTCTAATAACCATATGCTGACCACTGGTTTGGACATTTTCCCAACCCTTATCCCCACCCCCCAATTTGTCATCTTCTTTTTCTTCTTCTTTTTTTTTCTTTTTTGGAGGGTAGGGAGGGGCAGAGGGAGAGAGAGAATCTTAAGCATGAAGCCTGACGTGGGGCTTGATCACATGAACCGTGAGATCATGACCTGAGCCAAAATCAAGAGTCAGAGGCTCAACAAACTGACCCCTCCAGGCACCCCCCCCAAAGGGAGTCTTTTTCAAGAAGAGAAGAAGAGGGTAGATTTTTGTGTGGATGTGATTCTGTTTCATTTGCACATGACAAGTGCGCTTTCCTGTGTTACTTGTCCAGGCACCTGGGTGTGCAGCCTTGCCTTGTTATGTCCATGCCATTTTATCCCAGAGTGGAAGGGAAGAAACCCTACTCACTGTTTGTTTTAGCACAGCCTGGGTGGCTGCTTGAGGACCAAGGATAAAAATGTCAAATGACAGTCAAAAGGCTCATTCTGTCACATGTACTGTCTCACCAGAACCCCATGAGGATGTGGGATTCCCATTCGCATTTTATAGACAAGGAAACAGTATCAGAGTGAAATCATTTGACAAAGATTCATGACTTGTGCTTTGTAGAAGGAGTATTTGAACCTACAAATTTCTCTGCCTCTAGAACCTGATGCTTTAGCTAATATATTACACTGCCTCCAGGGTCTTAAAAAAAAGTGTGATTTACAGTTATACCTTTTACCTTTTAAGTTTGCTGTTAGTGGTGGCATGGTGATGATGGTCATGACAGAGGTAAGAGAGCAGCTCTGAAAATGGGCCAGTTGGTGACATGCCCCAAAGAAGGCTTATAATGAGAATGCGTTTTTGTTCTCCTAACAAAGGTGATGGCTCAGCCTTTTTGGTCTGTCGCACTGTAATTGGCCCTATTGCCCCCTTTACTCTTTCAGTCCCCAAATATTTACAGTACAACTTCTGAATGTGAGGTATGGTGCTAGATGTGAGAGATAAGAGGGGTGAGCCACACCCTGGTCCTTGGAGCCCAGTTAGGACATGTCAACAGGAAGCTGCTGTGCCACCTGGGAAATGTGGTATTGGAATGCCATGATGTGTCGGGCTGGGGCCTGAATGTGATCAAAGAAATGAATTCACTGCAGTGGGGGAGCAGGGTGGGTGGTTTCCAGTTGCCTTGGGTCTTTATCATTGCTTGATGAAGGAAGGAAGTGAGGGTCCGGAAGTGGAGACTGTGGGCTAAGGTATTGAGCCATCCTTCTGCCCACAGCAGGGGGTGGGGGATGAAGCTGATGGTGACTGCAGCTCTGTAGGCTGTGGGCTCGGGTCGAAAGGTGGGTTGAAGGAAGGCTCCTCTCCCCTTTGCTGCTCCCAGCTCAGCTTTTCTCATGCTTGGCCATTCTGCTGGTGGCTCAGCTGGCCTCCCCTCACCCCCAGCTGGGACACTCACTCAGGGGGTTAGCATTCCACTAGATAGGATAGGGGGGATGGGCCAGGAGTTCGTAGGTCACTGAATCTGACCTTTTTTTTTAACACACTTTTTTTTAAAAAATATAATTTATTGTCAAGTCAGCTAACATAACAGTGTATACAGTGTGCTCTTGGCTTTGGGGGTAGATTCCTGTGACTCATTGATTACATACAACACCCAGTGCTCATCCCAAAAAGTGCCCTCTTCCATGCCCATCACCCATTTTCCCCTCCTCCCCCATCAACCCTCAGTTTGTTCTCTGTATTTAAGGTTTGCCTCCCTCTTTGTTTGAAACTATTTTTTCCCCTTCCCTTTCCCCCTGCTCATCTGTTAAGTTTCTCAAGTTCCACATATGAATCTGACCTTTTAAAGTTTGTTTATCCATTTTTGAGAGAGAAAGAGAACACAAGCAGGGGAGAGGCAGAGAGAGGGAGACAGAATCCCAAGCAGGCTCTGTGATGTCAGCACAGAGCCCAGTGTGGGGCTCGAACTCACGAACCCTGAGATCATGACCTGAGCTGAAATCAAGAGTTGGACTCTTAGGATACTTAACTGACTGAGCCACCCAGGCACCCTTGAATCTGACCTTTTAAATCACACCTCAGCAAAAGGATCTCCCACTGGAGCCTCTTGTCACAGGGAAGCTCCTTTCCCTGCTTTTTCATGTTGCTATTTATGTATCTTCTGCCTGAGTCTGCATGCAACAGCATCTGTCATCTCTGTAGTTATCATAGAACAACTGGGGTGGGGGGGTTGCTTTTATTTCTTCTTTCTCTGAGAGTGAAGCCCACCACAGCAGCTTACTGGCAGAGGGAGTGGGGAGGGAGACAGTTGCTCTTCATTCAAAAACTGGTCTTAGGCAGGCTGGCAGTGAAATTTACAAAACACCGGTGTTGAAACTCAGTCCCAGTGAGTGCTGGGGATCTATTGCTTGTGCTTCTACGGAGGAGTAATGGAACTTGTTTTTTTCTGGTTAAAAGGAGGATTCAGCCCTGAGGGAATACAGACAACGGGATTTTTTAGGGCCACAGCTGTGTATGCGTCTCTGTGCTGATGGGTGCAGATCCGAGAGAAGAATCCCAAACCCGTCTTGTCCTCAAGTAACTCAGTGACAGGAAGAGGAGCAAAAAATACAGGTGACCGACCTTTGACCTTGGTGGGCTCATTGGAGACACCGGTAAGGTTGGGTTTGGTCAGTATTTCTAATGGGGTCAGCACTGCCCCCCAGAGGAGTGCTTCCCAGGCGTTCAGTGTGCCTTTGAATCACCTGGGGAACTTGTTAAAACACACATTCCCACCCATAGGTCTAGTTCAAGGCTTCAGATTCTGCATTTCCAACAGACTCCCAGATGCTGCTTCTGGCCCAGGGACCACAGTGCTTTGAGGATGGAAGCCCCAGAAGGCATTTAGTAAATCTGTAAGGATGGCTTTGAGTTGCTACATCTCCTGACAAGGGCCCTGCAATTTACCGTGTGGGGGCTGAGGGTGCTACCCCATCAGTGAAGAATCGTCACCTGCCCTGTCAAACTCAACCCCAAACAAATACAAATCAGTCATACTTTTCTACATGTAATACTGAGAAGTTTTCAGAGACGTTATGCCAAAAGCCCAGTAATTTAGGAGATGGTTTCTGGGGAAGAGAAGCCTGACTGGAATAAAGACAAAATCTTGAAATGACTGGATAATTTCCCCACTCTATGCATTCTGTCTAGATTAGAGCATTTCCAAACATATATTTAACTGAAAAGGGTTTTAGTGCAATGTGTAGTTACTGCAAAAGCAAGGAAACCACTTACAGATTTGTAACAGAAGATTTGGGACTTCACCTAACACAGGAAGATGTAGGGCAACATATCATTAAATTAGCGGAGGCACATGAAATATTGCCATGTCAATAAACTCCTTTGTAAAACCTGCTTTTAAAATAGTTTCTATTCTCGGGGCACTCGGATGGCTCAGTCGGTTGGGTTGATTGACTCTTGATTTGACTCACAGTTTGTGAGTTCAAGCCCTGCTTGGGATTCTCTCTCTGCCCCTTCCCCCCTCAAAATAAATAAGCTTAAAATAGTTTCTATTCTAATATATGTCTATATAATCGTAGGACAATGATAGGATCACATTACGGTGATTTACTTTGGGGTTGCCTTTCTTTTTCACTCTTACTTTGATATTTCCCTTTGAGATCTATCAAACAACATTTTCCAATCTGCCCTCCTCTTCCCACTGCCTGAATGAAAAGGCTATTGCTTCCACAGCTTTTTTAATGCTGAAGACTGAATGTATGCCTCCACTCTGTGGGTGGGATTTCCAGATGGGAGACAGTGTTTTCCATGACTCTTTGTCACTGCCCTGTGCCATGTCAGCATAATAAATTATTAGGACACTATGTAAAGTTTAACTCATTCTCAAGAATAGCATCCTTCCTGGTTGTATCTGCTTTCACATTAGTAATTTCACCTGACTTGTTATCCCTACCTTTGTTAAGACTATTTCCTTCTTCCTCTTGTCAGATCCAAACCAGTAAGTGGGTTTGTTATTTCTTATCCTAACATTTTCAAAATTCTGTCGTCCCCTAGTCTTTTATTCCCTCGTACTCCTCATGTAGATGTATTCATTGTAAGCAGGTGTAAGCATTGACTGCTTCATTAGTGCGTTCCCATGCAGTCATGCATGAACACCTACATAATGAAATATTTATTTTAATATAAATTGCTTTCCTTTTTTTTCTCCTGCATATTGCAATTAGAGCTAAATTATGCATGTGTGTTGACTCACTTGTCTGGGAGTATCGTTTCAGGGAGTAAAGAGAGTGGTTGCAAATATTTGTTATAAAAATGGGGCGTGGATTGGAGAAGGTGGAGCACTAGGTCTCTGACATTTGTCCAGCATTTATTATTTTTTTTAAGTTTATTTACTTTGAGAGAGAGAGAGAGAGAGAGAGAGAGAGCACGAGTGGGGGATGGAGCAGAGAGAGGGAGAGAGAGAGAGGATCCCAAGCAGGCTCCGTGCTGTCAGCACCGGGCCCAACTTGGGGCTCGATCTCACAAACCATGAGATCATGACCTGAGCCAAAATCAAGAGTTGGACGTTCAACTGGCTGAGCCACCCAGGCGCCCCTGTGCAACATTTAAAAACCAGCAGATGGCAGTCTGATCTGAGGCTACATTGAAATGATCTTGGAGGAGAAAGCAGTCAGGAAAGTCAGTATCCCTCGTAGTGTCTGCTTGGATGAGATGCATGAGTCCTCCACACTTGAAATGGTCGTTATTCCCAGGTTGTTCCTGAGAAACTGGGAAACCCAAACAAACAAAAAGCAAAAACCCACACACATACTTCACACATTGACCCCACCCAGGGTCATTTGAAACTGAATCTCTGGACTGAGGCCCCCCCTGCCCCCCCGCCCTGGCATCTGGAATCTAAGTCTTCCCAGATGAAGACTGATAATCCCTGCCTGCAGTAAGGTGAATGGTGAAAATATAGGTCCACGTCCAGACCTACGAATGTGACTGTATCAGAAGAAGGGTCTTTGAAGATGTAAAAAAGACACAGATCTCCAGACAAGATGGTGTTGGGTTGTACACGTGGGCCCTCCATTAGAAGACGCAGAGAACAGACACTGAGAAGGGACGCCCATGTGAGGACAGAGGCACAGATTGAAGCTGGAAGAAGGAAGGACTGATTTCTCCCCTAGAACCTTCAGAGGGGGCACAGCCCTGTGGACACCTAGGATTAAGACCTTTGGCCTCCAGGGGCGCCTGGGTGGCTCAGTCGGTTGAGCTTCCGACTTCAGCTCAGGTCATGATCTCACAGTTCCTGAGTTCAAGCCCCACGTTGGGCTCTGTGCTGACAGTTCAGAGCCTGGAGCCTGCTTCGGATTCTGTGTGTCTCTCTCTCTCTGCCCCAACCCACTCACATTCTGTCTGTGTCTCTCTCAGAAATAAATAAACATTAAAAAAAAATTAAAAAAAAAAAAAGACCTTTGGCCTCCAGAACCATGAGGGAATACATTTCTATTGTTTTTAGACACCTAATTTTTTTTAAGTTTATTTATTTTGAGAGAGACAGACAGAGTGTGAGTGGGGGAGGGGCAGAGAAAGAGGGAGAATCCCAAGCAGGCTCTGCAGTATCAGCACGGAGCCTGATGCGGGGCTTGAACTCATGAAACTGTGAGATCATGCCCTGAGCCGAAATCAAGAGTCAGACGCTTAACTGACTGAACCACCCAGGTGCCCCAAGACACCTAACTTTTGATGATTTGTTATGGCAGCCCTAGAAGACAAAGCCCCTGCCTAAACGGTGGATGACGTTTGGTAGGAGGGAAGGGACATAGGAGAGTTTTAGATATGGCAGCAACATGAGTGAGAAGGAGTGGCTGGAGGGAGGATGGGTGGCAGGAAGAACAGAAAGGATTCTTCAGAGAACCCACCAGAGAATCCTTGGATGTAGATGATTCCTTTTCCTAAGAAAAACACCCTCCCCTCCAGGCTGGTTGTCCTACTTCAGGGAACTGTCTATGCAGCACCTCTTAGGACCACAAAGAGCCCCAGAAGCTCAGGAAGCGAGTTCACTCCTCCTTTGGCAAATGTGGAAACCACTGAGGGGTTCAGAGGAGGGAGTGACAGGGTGATGTTTTAAGGGTACAGGCCTGTATGGCCCGAGATCACATGCCTAAACACTAGTGTCTATTGTGAATTCATGTAATTTTTCACTGAATCCATTCCACTCTCCAGCTCTTCCCACCCCAGAAGTGCCCCCTACAGTGGGGGCTTCCCTTACAAAGCCATTGTTTCCCAGCCCTGGAAGTGTGGGTGGTATTACTACCATCATTGCCTGGATCTGCCCAGGTCTTAGACGTTGATCCCACCTCAGATCCCTAAGTGCAGTCACATCACTTCTGATGATCTCCAGAGGGACCATCCTCGGTCAACTGCGTTGGGAGGAAAGCAGCCAACCTCAAGCCACTTGTAATGCTAGCCGTGCTTCCTTAACCAGCCTGTTGTCTTGCAGAGGCATCTCGAGGGCACCGTACGATGGAACACAGATCCGTGCCCTACTTTCTGCAAGCGTAAGCAAGGGAAATCATTCATTGACAATGCTCGTGAACTCCGTGTCCTCCCGGACTTTTGTGGCTGGCACATAGGAGCTGAGCGGGGGCGAGAGTGCCCCGGACCAAGCCTCGCTGATCACATTGCTGGATCTTGCGTGTGGATCTCTCATGCATTCTCAGCAGCCGACTCAGGAAGGACCAGTAGTGTGGGGGCAGAGAGGTCACCTGAGTACAATTGTCTTCAGGGTGGAGAGGCAATCATACACTGTCTGGCAAGGACCATCCAGGGACTGCAGTGCCAAGCTGGAGGGGAGGGGAGGGGGAGGATACTGGACTGGAAGCAGAGAGAAGAATCAGAGTGGAGCAACCAGCCCACGGTTATTCTTAGTCTTCAACTGTCAGCTGTGTTGGGGAGTTAACGTTACGCACTGTCCCAGAAACAAGCAAAGGACAGAAGAACTTCATTTCGTTTTCTGGGAATGAATGTCTTAAAAGGAAGGAGGTCACTTCCTTCTGTGGACACCACCCTATGGCACTGTGAAGTCAGTGGCTACTGTTTTCATGTTGAGGGACAGGCTGCAAACTGCTGGGTGCAGGTTGGATTGGAGCTGTTAGCCTCAGGAGTTATTTGGGGATCTTCTGGACAGGATGTCCTGCCAGAGGGCCTCCCCGGCCTCCCCCTGCCTCCAGGAACCTGAGCGGCCATCCTTGCCCATTATGGATTGTGAAGGAGAAGGGCCATCCTCAAGTGAGATGTGGGGCCAAAGTTAGGGGGCAGGGATGAAGGACCATTGCTGGTGTCAAGTCTCACAGGGGCACTCAGCTGCCCCTTCCTGAGGCAGAGGACCAGGAAAAATGTTTCCAAGTTGAGCAGTGAGGTGTGCCGAGTGCAAACATACAGTTTCATCACTGTTTGAAAGAGGAACGCTCCCTTGCTCACCATCTCCTGTTTGCAAGGGAATCTGAGGAATTTTCCCGGGGTGGGCGGAGGGGTGCATAAATCTTACACTAACAGACCACGTGAACTGTGGGGAGAAACAGTGGCCCCCAGAAGGCCAGCACTGCTGGAGGATCCCTGCCGTGAGGAGAAGTCTGGGGCATGGCTGCCTTCTCTCACACAGTCCCAACCCAGAGAGAGGGCATCCCAGAAACCAGCCATCAGTCCACCTACCAGACACTGCAGCTGCCTCGTGCTCAGTACTCTAGGGAAGTGCTGGGCGGACCGCTGGGGCTGAGACGGACAGGCCCTGGCCTCAGGGGGGCTCACAGTCCAGCAGGGGAAAGAGATGGTAACTGATGACATGTAGTTATCCATTACAGTGGGGAGAGATGCTAGGGAGGGGCTTGAAGTCTGTGAGAACATACAGTAGGAATCCTGGTCTGGGGGTCAGTGATGGAGGTGGGACTGGACACCGTTCCTGACTCCCCACTTGGCTTTCATCTGGGCGGAGGAAATTGATTTACCTGTGTCAAGGCCAGCCTTATTGATATGTTCATGAAGATGTCCCAGACCGGGAACTTTTATTTTTTTATTTTTTATCATTTATTAAAGTGTATTTATTTATTTCAATAGAGAGAGAGAGAGAGGGACAGCAAATGGGGAAGGGGCAGAGAGAGAGAGAGAGTTGGGGAAAGAGAATCCCAAGCAGGCTCCACACTGCCAGTGCAGAGCCCAACGCGGGGCTTGAACCCACGGTCCGTGAGATCATGACCTGAGCCGAAGTTGGACGCTCAACAAGGGCCCCTACCCCCCCAGTCTGGGAACTTTTAGAGAAATACAGTGGACAGGAAAATGTCAGAAGGCTGCCTGGGGAGGAGCTCTTTCCACAAGCCCTGTTCTGATGGGTGGGAGCTCTTCCAAGGACAGGGCAAGTCCCATTGGGTGCTGTCTGTCCCTCTGTTGACATCAGAAATAATAAATGTGCTTGGGACACTTAGCAGCTCAGGAGCAGTCAGCCCTCCGTTCTCAGCACTGCCTCCAGACTCCCCCACCCCGCCTTCTATTTTCCTCACTTCCCTTCTCCGAGCAGCGGGGCTACCTCAGGTCCCTTCAGCCTCGAACGGGTGTCGTCTCCTTGTTTCTGTGATGTTGCTGTTTGACCCTGTCCTCCACACCGTCTTCAGACTCTCCTGGCTTCTCTGACCACTGGCTGTAAGACCTTAGGCAGGTTACTCAACCTTTCTGAGCCTTGTATGTGAACAAGGGTGGACGTAGCACACAGGATTATTGGTGGGACCAATGAAGACAATATAGTTTTGCACTTAGCATAGTGCTTGGTACATAATAACTGCCTGAAGTATGCTAGGTTCTGGATCTCATGATGACTCCTTACTACCTACAAAATAAAGAATAACCCTCTTAGAATTCAGTCCATCCAAGGAGCATCTGTAGACTCCTGTTATGGGCTAGTTGTTATGCTAAGTGCTATGGTTACAGAATGAATGAGTCACGATCCCTGACCTCCGAGACCTGAAAATTGAGTAAGGTATAGACAGGAATACAGCCATGTGTAATGTGGTATGATGAGTGGTATATTAGCAACAAACACAAAGGGCCAAAGAAACACAGAGAATAAGCAACTGAGTCTACTTGGCACAGCATTTGAGGCCTCCAGACCCCCTGCTATACTTCCCACTCTAGGTGAGTGCCTGTACTACTGTCCTCTTACTCACATTTTCCCAAATTGTCCTCCCCATCGCTTCAGCCCTGGGGGCCATTTCATGCTTCTCCTCAGCCTGAGATCATCTCCCCCAACCTCACCACCCAATTCTACCTATCCTGCGGGGCCAATGTCCTTACCCTATTCTCCACAAAGCCTTCATTTATCATCCAAATAGCTATCCTTCATAATGTGTTGGTTTTTTTCTTGAAAAACATACTTTATTTGTTTATTCATAAGCAGCATATTATTTTTAAGTAGGCTTCACAACCAACGTGAGGCTTGAACTCACGACCCTGATATCAAGAGTCACATGCTCTACCAACTAAGCCAGCCAGGCGCCCTGAAGCACTGTGTGTTTGTCATAAAAAGAACTATCTGAGAATATAGCAGATAGTATAAGAAGAGAAAAAAAATGGCCCATAAATCCAATAAACAGAGATAGTCACCATTAACATTGGGGTGTATTTCTTCCCACCCTTTTTTAGTGCACACACAAACATACTTTTCTTACTACTTTTCCTCATTCTGCCCTACATTTAAGTTTGTCACGTACATCCATCTCCATTAGACTGTGAGCTTTTGAGGGCACGAATAATGTGCTCCTCACTTTTTATCCCTGTTACGGAACACAACATCTTGCACTAAGGGCTTCCTCCATAAATGTCCGCTGAAGATATCCACCAGGTGAATTTGTTGGGCTTTGGAATGCAGCACACCGTTATTTTTGAAAAAACAGATTTACTGCCCTGGTGCTTGCTGCTTGTTTAAAACTAGCGTGCATTCCTCAAGCCCTGGTCTGCTGGGTGGCGGGAAAGGGGACAGAGATCCATAACGGTTCAACAGGTAGCTGAGACATGGGTGGGTAACTCGGTTTGCCCTGCATCGTGCGTCAGGTTGCACTGAAAAGGCAGTACTGCCCCTGGTGCCTGGCAGAGGCCCTTTTCTTGCTGTAGAATGACACGGTTGAGCCTGGTAAATCTTTTTTTATCCTTTCTGATCAAAAATAGTGTTGGCGTCTCACCCCGGGCTGGGGAGAGGTGGGTGGAATCTCCAAGAAATCCGTTTGGGCTCTTAACAACTCTTATCTTAGGTTAAAATTCTAGAGGCCCTTGGAGCCAGGGTTGGAAATGGAAATAAGACAGGGTCTTTTCCGGAAAGCTCCATGTAGGGAGGATAGGGAGGCCGGGACCAAGTCAGGAGGGGAATTCGCTCAGTGCGCCACAGGGGAGAGCAAGCAAGGCAGAGACATAAGAGGGTTTCACTGGCATAAAAGCAGCGGAAAATGTTCACACAGCATCAGGATCCCGAGTGGAAACATGAGAGGCTGCTAGTGGGTTGAGTACCTTCCGTTTTTCGAAACAAAATGTAGGGAATTCATTGGTATAGTTGGCAACGGAAGAGTAAAGGCAGATGTAAGGGAGACAAGCCCCTTTGCCTTCTGAGATTTTTATTTGAAGATGGCAGGATGTTTATTATTTAGATGTCTTAGATTTGTGGCATAGCCGAAGCTCTATCTAGAATTAAATATCTCTAAGGGAATTTCATTACAAGATCAAGGAAAAAGTCTGCAAGGTTTTGGCTTCTGATGAAAAGCATCTAAAACTAAGCAAAATCAAAGCAAACCCTTAAACAAACAAATTATTGATTTGGACGATATGAGGAAACCTCAGCGGGAGAGCCTTTTTGGGAGTCAAACAGTGGAGAGGAGAGTGGGAAAATATTTAGGGCTCAGCCTTGGAGACTACCTTCTGGGCTGGGATTTCTCCTCTATGCCCACCGGGAAAAAGAAATGAAGTTGATGCCATCTCGTGGTTTATAGAGTGGAAAAGACATGAGCCCAGCACCCGAGGAGGCCAAGTGACTTTTCCAATGCTGGGGCATCAGCGCTAACGTGAGGGAGTATGCTTTTTTTTAAAAAAAATCCAAAATCAACTTTTCTTTCTGCAACTCTATATTGCTGTGGGAGGTAAAGGGATTTAGTAGAAAGGGCATAGGTCTGAGACGCCCTTGGGTTGAATCTGGCTGTTTGGGGACAAGTTTTTAATACTGTTTTCAGACTCCATTTACTCACCTGTATGAAGCCCACACTGCTCCCCCAGACTGCCTCAGGACTGTCCCCACCTTCTCAAGCACGGCCTCCAGCTCTTGAAAGCTCTCCCCGAGGCCTCACACACTTATGGGTTCACTCATTCATTTAGGGCCCGTTCCACGTGCTGGGGACCCAGCTGTGGACCAAAGCCACAAAGCCTTGGCCTCCATGGAGCTTACTTGCCAGGCCAGTGCTATGCGGTAGACACATAACAGGAGCCATACATAATGCTTTTCAATATTCTAGTAGCCACTTCAGAAAAAGTAAACAGGGGAAATTGGTTTTATTAACCTTTTGTTGAACCTGATACACACCAAATATCATTTCAAGTGCAATCTGCAAATGTGCTAATCAGATATTTGACATTCCTTTTTTTCTGAACTACGTTATTCTTATAACACATGTCAGTTTGGCCACATTTCAAGCACTTGATGGCCTCGCGTGGTTTGCAGCTACTCTATTGGACAGGGTAGTGGTAGGGGTCAGGAGCAAGACTCCGCCGGCCGCCCCGGTGACCACAGTTGCCTGCCTGACTGCAGGAGAAGGTGCCTACCCAAACCAAGGTGCCTCCCTGGGCACCCGGGTCCACCCTGCTGCAGCACGCTGATTTCATGAAGCAAGAGGGACAATGTCTACCCCAGGAGTTCTGTCCTAGTTCATGCATTCAGGCGAGAGAATGACACAGTGCTGTCTCTGTGATAACAACAGTAACATAATCAGTACTTAATGAGTACTAAGTATGGGCCAGCCCTGTGCTACCCACTTCACATGCTCTGTGTCTTAGTATCTTCTGGACAACTTTGCAAGAGGTACTCCTATCACCCGTGTTTAACAAAGGAGGAAAGCGGCTCAGAGAAGTTACATACCTTGCTGAGGGTCACATGAGTAGTAAGGGACAGAGCTGGGACTTGAACCCAGGGCTGTCTAAAGCCACAGACTTGTGTTACTCAGAGAAAGCAGAGAATGAGATCCAGGATGAACACAGGTTCCCGGAGTCTTTGTCTAAGGCTCTCCTGCTCCACTCACAGGCCACACTGCCAAGTCAAAGTGCCTTGGGGATGCAGGTGTCATTGAGGATGACTCAGGGTCACATGGAGAGGTGACATCTGTGAGATGTGTGGGCGTTCCTGGGCCTAGGCATGTTCTTACTACAAATAAGATAGCACAACCTTTGAAAACCATGTAGCAGTGTGTGTGTATGCGCGCGTGTGTGTGTTACAAATAAGATACTAGCTTTTTAAAAAGTTATTTATTTGTTTATTTATTTATTTATTTATTTATTTATTTTAGAGAGAGTATCTCAAGCAGGCTCTGCACTGTCAGCACAGAGCCCGAGGCAGAGCTTGAACCCATGAACTGTGAGATCATGACCTCTTGAGCTGAGATCAAGAGTTGGATGCTCAACCCACTGAGTCACCCATGTGCCCCAGAAATAAGATATTAACTTGTAAAAAAAAGTGTCTCCTAACTCTTAAGTTTCATGTGAAAGTTTGCTGCCATTACTAAATATTTATTGCTATACTGTTACCGTGCAGTCACCAGTGTGTCCAGGGGGCTCACCACAGCCTTGATCCCTGGTGCCGTGATGTAATAGCAAATGGCAACAGAGAACAGAACCTGGCTTGCATATTCTGTCCCCAGTGGCTCCTAGCACCTGGAAGTTTTTGAACTTCACTTACAGATATATTGCAGTAAAACCCCATGCCCAGGTGAGCTAATTAGCCAGGTGTTCTCATTTGCCGGCTTTCCTGGTGCTGAAATCAGTCTTTATGTTCAGCCTTGGGTGGCCAGCAGCACTCCTGGCTCTTCAGAGCACAGCTAGAGAGACACTTAGAAGCCTTCAGACATGATCGAGGGCCCCAGGACTCCCTGCTCCAGTCCCTGGGCCGGTGAGAGGCCAGGAAGCCAGCCACCAGCATCTGGAAGAGAAAGTGTCCCCGAATGTGCCTCAGGTTCCAGGGCATCCTGGTGATCTTGCTAAATGAGATTACCTTGAAGACCATCCAAATCCCATGCCCTCTCCAAGGCCATTTAAGTCCTGCTTTATGTACAGAAGACTTTCCTGCATGTGCGCCCCCTCCAACCGGTAATGTCCTGCAGTCTTGTGTCACTCAGACATGGAAGCTCCTTTCCTGTATGGTTAGCTGCACATTTTCCTTTCTTTCCCATTCCCAGACTTCTGTGAGTGACCTCTCCTGGCCACAATCATCCTGTGACATGTCTGATGTTGACTTGTGACATTTCTGGTGATGTGGTTGGTAAACTCCACCTTGCTGCGGAGAAGGTTTAGTGGGTTGGTTCGTTACTGTAAGTGTGCACAATGTCCTTAATTAACTTTTCATTTGGCTTTGCCTGCCACCTCTCCATCCAGAACATGCATTCTCCGAGATTTGGGCTCTTGTAATTTTGACCTCCAACTGTATCTGCCTGACTTACCTTGGAGACTCAGCAACAATGTGTTGCTCAATACTGAGTAAAAGGCTAGTAAGTAGTACCTCAGTTCCATTCAGCTCCCTCTGATGCTAATTATTTGCATAACACTCTTTACTTTTACTTCGGTGCAGTTATATATGTATTATATTTTCATGTATTAGTTAAAGCCTCTCCCCTGCACTGGCGGTGGGGGTGGGGGCGGTTAGTTCTCCGCTCTATCCTGAGCACCTAGTACAATGCTCAGAACCTGGTAGGGACTCGGACTAGTTAGTTCAGTAAACTCACGTATGAACGAATCAGCATGGCCACTGTGGGGGGCGGGGGTGATGAAGGCAGAGAGATGGGGAGTTAGGACCTGGGGTGCTCAGAGGCTTTCTGAAGGCTTCAGCTATAAAGAGAAGTGTGGTCAGCTACAGAAGGGCATGTGGAATAATGAAAAACATACTGGCCAAGAAGCCAGGGACCTAAGGGTCAGGTATTTTCCTGCACTGGGGTTTATTTCCTGTGTAACCTTGAGAAAGTCTTGTGAGGGTTGAGGGTGATAATTTTGCAAAATTGCTTTCTAAACTACAAAGTGGTGGGGTTAGATGCTATTCACCATCCTGAGATCTGGTCCCTGCCTACTTGTCCAAATATACTTCTATTAATTTTATTTAGCTAAGTTTTTCTTCTCATTTAAAAAACTGTTTTTTTCCCCACTATTGCACAAATAATACATTGTAATAGCAAAAATATTAGAAAATACAGAAGGAGAGAAAAAAAAATCACCTCTTAAGATTACCATCCAGAGAGGCGCCTGGGTGACTCAGTTGGTTAAGCATCTGACTCTTGATTTCGGCTCAGGTTATGACCTCACGGTTCATGAGAAGCAGCCATGAGTCGGACTCTGCAGTGACAGTGCGGAGCCTGCTTGGGATTCTCACTCCCTCTCTCCCTCTGCCCCTCCCCTGCGTGCTCTTGTGTGTTCATGCATGTGCTCTCTCTCTCTCAAAATAAATAAAATTTTACATAAACTTAAAAAGATTACTGTCTAGAAATAACACTGTTGATGTCTCCGTGTATAGCCTATGTATTTTTTTTTTTTTAAATAGGTATGACCAGGAGCGCCTGGGTGACTCAGTCGGTTAAGCTGAGTCGGCCGATGTCGGCCTAGGTCATGATCTCTCCATTCCCGAGTTCGAGCCCCAAGTTGGGCTCTGTGCTGACATCTTGGAGCCTGGAGCCTGCTTCAGATTCTGTGTCTCCCTCTCCACTAGAGTGGAGCCTCCCCACTCTGGTTGCTTCTAGCGTCCTCAGCAGCGATGCCATGAGGGGTACCGAAAGGTGACTTAGGGAGGAGGGTGTCTTCTTCCAGCACTTTTTACTCTCTCAAAGTACTTACTGGATTTATGTATCTATTGTTCATCTCTCTCTACTGGAATATAAATTCCGCAAGGTCAAAAGCTTGCTAGATTTGACTTATTGCTGCCTTTTGGCACTTAAAACAGTGCCTGCATGTAGTAAATATTTATTAAATGAAGGCATGAACACCTCCGTGCTGTATTCACATGGAATAGGAAGCATTTGCTTTGGCTGAATTGTGCATATGAGCTGTATGGAAGGCCATGTTCACTGGTAAGACACATCTGGTCTGCCAGATCAAATTATAGTTGGAGACTGGGCTTAGCAGCAGTGTGATGGATAACCCCAACCCCCTCTGAGTCACCACTGCTACCTCAGTGATTGCAAGCCTGCTCTCAGACCGTGCTACTTAGCATGTGGCCAATGCATTCTGCAGATTGGACACAAAGAGCTTCAAGAGCACTGCTGGGAACTGGGGCTTTGAGAGGGCCGTCCAGTTAGCCCTGAGGCTATGCCCTTCTCAGGCACAAGGGTCTGCCCTCACTGGGCTGGACACAGTCTCCAGACTCAGGCCACTAAGCACTCAGGCCACTAAGCACTTCCACTTCATCTCCTCCTCTCCAGAATCTGGAAGAGGATGGGACTACACCTGGGTCATTGCAGCCCTGCCGGGAGGGAGGAAGTGAGGAATGGATCCTCTATTTTTCCCCAAATTACCATAAAACCCCTTCCACTGTGGTCCCCAGTGGAAAGTGAGTTGTGATTGTGATTTGTCTGTGTGTGTTTCCTAGGTGGGATTCAAATCACAAGTAGCATAAGTGCCTGCCAGACAGGAAGAGTTATCTATTCCTCCCTCACCCCTGTCTTCAGCCTGTGTTGGGGCCACTGATATTGTTTTTAGTATTCATGAGGATCATTAGCAAGTGCTTAGATTTCAGAACCTGAGTCTTCTCCCAAGCCTTCTTTTCTCCCAAGCCTTCTTTTTTATTTTTTTAAGTTTATTATTATTTTTTTAATGTTTATTTATTTTTGACAGAGAGAGAGAGACAGAGCATGAGCAGGGGAGAGGCAGAGAGAGAGGGAGACACAGAATCCAAAGCAAGCTCCAGGCTCTGAGCTGTCAGCAGAGAGCCTGACGTGGGGCTCGAATTCACAGATGGCGAGATCATGACCTGATCCAAAGTCGGACGCTCAACCGACTGAGCCACCCAGGCACCCCCTTTTAAGTTTATTTTTATTTATTTTGAGAGAGAGACAGAGCAAGCGAACATGAGCTGGAGAGGGGTAGAGAGAAAGGGAGACAGAGAATCCCAAGCAAGCTTCACACTGTCAGCGCAGAACCCTATGTGGGACTCGATTCCACCAACTGTGAGATCATGACCTGAGCTGAAACCAAGAGTCAGACACCTAACTGACTGAGCCACCCAGGTGCCCCTCTCCCAAGCCTTCTTGAGGACAGTTTCTTTCTTCTTTTTTTCCAGCTTTATTGAGATACATAGGTTAATTAACATATGATATTAACATATTAACATATAATTAACATAATTTACATAAAACATTGGTTAATTAACATATAACATTGTGTAGGTTTAAGGTGTATAACAGAATGATTTCATATATATAATTGACAAATGGTTAGCACCATTTTGTTAACATCTGTCACAGCACATAGTTATAATTTTTCTCTTGTAATAAGAACTTTCATATCTGCTTCCTCACAATAGTCACCACTCTGTATGTTACATCCTTAAGACTTATTTATCTTATAACTAGAAGTTTGTGATTTATGACCACCTTCACCCATTTCCTCCATGTCCTGTTCCCCACTTCTGGAAATCACCAGTCTGTTCTCTGTGTCTATGAATTCTGGTTTTTTAGATTCCACCTATAGATGAAATCGTATAGTATTTGTCTTTTTCTGTCTGATGTATTTCACTCAGCATAATGTCCTCAAGATTTGTGTTGTTCACAAATGACAGAATTTCTTCTTTTTTATGGCTGAGTAATATTACATTTCATGGCTGAATAATATAATATTTTATGAATATATACATATATATATATAATGTAACACATTTTCTTCATTAATTCGTCCATTGATAGATACTTGAGGTTGTTTCCATGCTTTGGCTTTGTAAACAATACTACAATGAACATGGGGATGTAGGTATCTCTTTGAGATAATGATTTGATTTCCTTTGGATATATATCTAGAAATTGAATTCTTGGATTGTATGGTGGTTCTACTTTTAATTTTTTTAATGTTTATTTATTTTTGAGAGAGAGAGAGAGAGAGAGAGAGAGAGAGAGAGAGAGAGAGACTAGGGAAGGGGTAGAGAGAGAGAGGGAGACACAGAATCCAAAGTAGGCTCCAGGCTCCGAGCTATCAGCACAGAGCCTGATGCAGGACTCAAACTCATAAGAACTGTGATATCATGACCTGAGTTGAAGTCAGATGCTCAACCAACTGAGACACCTAGGTGCCCCTCTCCTTTTAATTTTTTGAGGAACCTCCATACTGTGTCCCACAGTGGCTGCACCAATTTACATTCCCACCAACAGTGCACGGGGTTCCTTTTTCTCTACATCCCTCACCAATGCTTGTTAGCCAGTATCTTTTTGAGAATAGTAATTCTGACAGGTGTGAGGTGATATCTCATTGTGGTTTTGATTTGCATTTCCCTGATGATTAGTGATGTTCAGCACATTTTCATGTACTTGCTGTCTGTTTAAATGAGTGTCTTCTTTGGAAAAATGTTTTTTTAGATCCTTGGGTCATTTTTAATTGGATTATTTGCTTTTTTTGTTTTTGTTTTTGTTTCTATTTTGCTATTGAGTTGTATGATTCCCTTATATATTTTGAATATTACCACTTTATCAGATATGTAGTCTGCAAATATTTTCTTCCATTTTGTAGGTTGCCTTTTTATTTTGTTGTTGGTTTCTTTTCCTATGCAAAAGCTTTTTAGTTTGATCTAGTTCCATTTGTTTATTTTTGCTTTTATTGCTTGTGTTTTTGATGTCATTTCTAAAAAATCATTGTCAAGACCAGTATCAAAGAACTTTTTCCCTATGATTTCTTTCTATGAGTTTTATGGTGTCAGGTCTTACATTTAAGTCTTTAACCATTTTGAGTTATTTTTTAAAATTTTTTATTATTTTTTAATCTTTATTTATTTTTGAGAGAAACAGACAAAATGTGAGTGGGGAAGGAGAAGGGGAGAAGAGGAGTGAGGAAAAAGAGAGAGAGACACAGAATCTGAAGCAGGCTCCAGGCTCTGAGCTGTCAGCACAGAGCCTGACATGGGGCCCAAACTCATGAACCACAAGATCACGGCCTGAGCTGAAGTCAGACACTTAACCGACTGATCCACCTAGGTGCCCCCATTTTGAGTTAATTTTTGTTAGTGATATAAGATATGGGTCTAGTTTCATTTTTTTGCATATGAGTATTCAATTTTTTTAAGCATCATTTATTAAAGACTATCTTTTCTCCATTGAGTATTCCTGAATCCCTTATCAAATTGTATATGTATGGGTTTAGTTGGGGGTTTAGTCTCTACCTCTGTTTTTATGACAGTACCATACTGTTTTGATTACTATAGCTTTGTAGTATGGTTTGAAAGCAGGAAGCATGATACCTTGTTTTGTTCCTCTTTTGCAGATATGCTTTGGCTATTTGGAGTCTTTTGTGGTTCCAAACTAATTTTAGGATTATTTTTTCTATTTCTGCTAAAAAAAAAAATGCCTTTGAAGTCTTAAGAGCGATTGTATTGAATCTGTAAGTTGCTTTGGGTAGTATGGACATTTTAACAATATTAATTCTTCTAATCCATGAACATGGAATATCTTTCCATTTATTTGTATCTTCTTTAGTTTCTTTCATTAATGTCTTATAGTTTTTAGTGTACAGATTTTTCACCCCTTTGGTTAAATTTATTCCTAAGTATTTTATTGTTTTTTGATGCTATTGTAAATGGGATTGTTTTCTTTGTTTCTTTTTAAGATAATTTGTTGTTATTGTATAGAAATGCTACTGATTTTTGTATGTTGATTTTATATTGTGCAACTTTACTAAATTTATTGGTCAGATCTAATAGTTTTTTGGTGAACCCCTTAGAATTTTCTATATATAAAACCATGTTATCAACACACAGATCATTTTACTTCTTCCTTTCCAATTATTTTTCTTGCCTGATTGCTGTGGCTAGAACTTCTAGTGCTGTGTTGAATAGGAATGGTGAGAATGGGCATCCTTGTCTTGTTCCTGATTTTAGAGGAAAAGCTTTTAACCCTTCACCACTGAGTATGATTTTAGCTGTGGATTTTTCATATATGGTCTTTATTAAGTTGAGGTACATTTTTTATGCCCAGTTTTTTTTAGAGTTTTTATCATGAATGGATGTTGAATTTTGTCAAATGCTTTTTCTACACCTATTGAGATGATCATATAATTTTATAATTCATTTTATTAATGTAATGTGTCATATTCATTGATTTGCATATGTTGACCCATCCATGCAACCTAAGGATGAATCCCAATTGATCATGGTGTATGATCCTTTTAATGGTGCTGTTAAATTTGGTTTGTGTCTATATTCATCAGGAATAGAGTACACAGTTTCTTAAAAACTAGATGACAGAAGTCAGTTCTACTATATTAGGGTAGTTACATTAGTGGTAGTTCCACTACAAATGTAAACATTGTTTTAACAATGCCTCGGCAGGAGAAAGTTTTGTCACTTTTACATGGTGACATTACATGCCATTTTAACATAGCTCTTTTACATGGGAACGAGAAAGCCTAGAACCTTTGCTGGCTGCTATGATTTGTTGTTCCACAGTCACTTGTCACTTACAGAGCCAATTCCCTGGCAGAGCATGACCACAGTCTTTTACTTTCCTCTCTCTGCTCTATGACCTCTCCCAAAGCAATGATAAGGATATATTTGTGTTTGTATGTAGCATTGCTATTCACTTTCACATCCAGTGTTTCATCTGACACTCCTCTGATGGGACAGGTGAGAAACAGTTATTCCTACCTTTTCAGAGAAATGAACCAATTTTCCCAAGGTCACAGGTGGTGAAGCCAGCACCTGAACCAGATTTTTTTTTAACGTTTATTTATTTTTGAGACAGAGAGAGAGCATGAACGGGGGAGGCGCAGAGAGAGAGGGAGACACAGAATCGGAAGCAGGCTCCAGGCTCTGAGCCATCAGCCCAGAGCCCGATGTGGGGCTCGAACTCACGCACCGTGAGATCGTGACCTGAGCCGAAGTCGGACGCTCAACCGACTGAGCCACCCAGGCGCCCCCTGAACCAGATTTTTTGATGCCTGGTCAAAACCTTTTAGGACACAAGGGGCGCCTGGGTGGCTTAGTCGGTTGGGTGTCCGACTTCGGCTCAGGTCACGATCTCACGGTCCGTGAGTTCGAGCCCCACATCGGGCTCTGGGCTGATGGCTCAGAGCCTGGAGCCTGCTTCCGATTCTGTGTCTCCCTCTCTCTCTGCCCCTCCCCCGTTCATGCTCTGTGTCTCTCTGTCTCAAAAATAAATAAACGTTAAAAAAAAATTAAAAAAAAAAAAAAACCTTTTAGGACACTGTGGTTCCTGCCAGCCTCTTGATGGAGGAGCTTGAGACAGAACAAGACTTCTCCATTGAGAAGGAAGTCAGACTAGATGTTTGATGAGGGAAGGTTAGGAACTGTTAGCTAAGTTGCCAATTAGGCTTATCTCTGCAGTGTGGATTCATTGTTGTCCTTACTCCCCTTTCATTTTCTACCAGCCACTAAAGTTCATGATAGGACGATGCTGTCCAAACTCATCGTGATTCCTGCAGGACTGTGACCTGGGAGAAAATGTGTGACTTTAGCTCTTTGAGTGGCTGTTGTAGAAGGTGCATTAAACAGTGGTTCTTGGTTTTCTTTTCTGCTTCAGATTAAATCAGAAAAGAGAACATGGGCTTGGATTTTTTTTTGTTATTATTTATATATGTTCATTCACTTGGCTTTGATAGCGAGCCAGACATTTTGCTAAGTGCAGGAAATAGGATATGATCCGTTCTCTCAAGGCATGTGCAGGTGGTATGTATGTGTGTGTATATGTGGGGGAGAGAGAGAGAGAGAGAGAGAGAGAGAGAGAGAGAGAGAGTATAAGAGAAGGATGGGGGAGCACAGACAAGTCAATCTCTACCAGGAATAATTCCTGCAGCAGACGTAAGTCCTGGAGACTGTGAAAGCCCAGAGGAAGAAGTCAGACTGTGCTGAGGTCAAGATGATTTCTCAAATAAAGTGCCCCTTAAATGGAATTCTTAAGTGTTCATAGGACTTAGCATAGACAAGGAGAAGGGCATTCCAGGCAAGTAAGTGGTATGTTTGAGATGCTGAGGCATTAAAGAGATGTGAGAATAGAAAATCATTTGGAGGGAAGATAATGTGGAGAAGATAACTGTAAAGAGGTGGTGGCAGTCCTGCGTATTTAAGAGTTATCCTGAAAGCAGTAAGGAGGCATGGTCAGGTCCCCCGGGCAATGCTGCCATGGCTTGGCTAACTGGTCTGTTTGGGTAGTATCTATTAAAAGCCATTAAAATATGCGTACAAAATGCCCTTTGGCTCAATAACATTACCTCTGGGAATAATAATACTTACCACCTACTGCATAGTGCTTACCATACCAGATATTTTTGATATATTGTGTATGTTATTTTTAAAATTCTTATAACAATTCTGTAAAGTGCAAACCATTGGTCCCATTTTACCGATAGAGAAACTGAGGTTTCAAACAGTCTGGTTTAGGATTGAATTCACACTGTGTCATTAATTACCTGCTTTCCTAAGACAAACTACTTACCCCTCTGGAGCTGTTTCCCGAAGAAGTACTATTTAAAAAAATAATGCAACCAGAATTAAATGCAAGGTGTTCTTTTTTTTTTTGGTTATCCATTTATTTGGGTTATTTCTGCCAGAGCTGACCTCCATTTTCTTAAATATTTACGATTAAATAGAAGAGCCAGAATTGAGTGGCGTGAGTGGTGTGGACAGTCGCCTGGTTTGGGGGGACCATTCTGACAGTGGCTTGCTCCTGCAGTTTTTCTTTTGTGCACCCATGCAGCTCTTATCTTCTACCTCCTTTATTTGTATCTTGTCCCCTGCAAAATTATAAATTCATTGAAGAAAGGATGGTCTTAAGTACATCTTTGTATCTCTCACACCATCTGCCTGGTTCAGTGCTTTCCATGTGCCCAAGAGAGCTCAAAGTTTAGCTTTTTTTTTTTTTTTTAGTTTATTTATTTATTTTGAGAGAGAGAGAGAGAGAAAGAGAGTGTGAAAGCAGAAGCAGGGGAGGGGCAGAGAGAAAGGGAGAGAGAGAGAGAGAGAGAGGGAAAGAGAGAGAGAAAGAGAGAGAATCCCCAGCAGGCTTCACACTGTCAGCCCAATGTGGGGCTTAAACCCATGAACCATGAGACTATGGCCTGAGCCAAAACCATGAGTTGGATGCTTAACTGACTGAGCCACGCAGGCACCCCAAGATTAGCCTTTCTAGAAGTAATTAGAACATAATGATTCAAGGAAAAATAGGGGCTCTGAGAGTAAAGAGACTTGATGGCATAGGGAAGGACACAGAAAAAAAAAGAAGATATTTTGGGTTGGAGACCTGGAAAGGAAGGTTTGGAATTAGGGGATCTGGGAGAATGTATTTAACAGGAAACATGCAAAATGTTCTCATTAATGCTGAGTCGAGAGAGTTGTCTTAGTATGGGTTCCCCAGAAGGAGATCTTGAGGGGAGGGGATCCATGTGCAAGTGGATGGAATTAAGGAAATGCTCTTGGGAGAACCCAGTAAAGGAGAGGGAAGGAGGACAGGTGTAGGGGAAATAACCAGAGTGTCAGGTGGAGCTCCAGCCTCAGCCTTGTCCTACAAAAGTGTTCCAAACTGTAAAGTACAACTCAGAGTTTGTCCTTGCTTGGGCTTTCACACTTCCACCCCAGCCAGTCATTGGCTATCAGCTGTTTAGAGGTGACTGGGAAGCCCCAGGCACTTCTGTCTCCGTCTATAAGGACAAAGCCACTGCGGCAGCCCAAGGGCCGGCCTTCGAAGAGGCACAGGTGCAGGGAGTTAGAAGCAAAGGCATGTAGATGCTGGTGGGGGGCGGGGGAGGGTGCACAAATATCCGAGGGGATGTGGGTGGGGCATCAGTAGTGTCACCTTGATAATTCCTGTCTTAACTGTGTCCAGCTGTACATACTGATGTCTGCCTCTGAAGTCCACTTTGCAGCTTCCTCACCTACAAAGCGGGACAGTCTTATTTTGCTTTTGCTCATATCACAGAACGATTGTCAAAACAAAATGAAATGAGACAGGGTACCTAGAATCATGTTGACATCAATAAGCCATTATACAAAGCCAGATGTCATTACCGTATCTTTCTTTTCTAGGCCCAGAGGATATATTAACTCCTGGTCCTCACTGGGCACTTGTCTTGCAGGCATCGATGCTGACAGCCTTTGAAAAGAGCTTGTTTGTGTTGGGAAAAGCAGGCGCTTTTTTAATGTTGTTAAATTTTGCAGCAGTTTCTTTAATATATACCAGCCGCCTTGAACTACATCTAATTAACCACCAGATATCATGCTGTGGCAATGTTTGGCTTTGATGTGCTCATCAGCATCAGCAAGAAAATATTGGAAAGCTAATCATAATAGGACTTAGCTCTTATAAAATGCCTTTTATCTTCAAAGTGGTTTACAACCACTAATTATTAGAGGAATTGGGGTGAACAGCAACCATCTCACGGAGACCTCAAACCATTATCAGGACCTTTAATGTATCTTATAATAGAGCAAGAGAAGTGTGAGGGGGGATGTTTAATAATAGTTGTCCAGACCTGGAAGAGTTATTTTATGGAGGTAGGAGACAGCTGTTCCCTGTCTCCCTTGAGGCGAGAACAAGGAAATTGGACCTAATTTGAGGGAAGAGGAGGCAGGATGTAGCAGTTGCATAAGCGACAGCAGGCAGCAGAGTGGTAAGATTGCTCTCCCAAACGCTCTCCCGTACACCTGCCCCTTTATTTAGGCTGAGGAGGCATGTGGCCTTCTTGGTGGCCCGGGGTGGGTGACATCACACCACAAAGTCCCACCCAGCTGTGGCAGCCAGGGGTAGATTTAGGAGTTTCTTGATTGTATATATTCATGTAATATTTTCTTTGTTTTGTTGCTTTTTTGCTTCTTAGTTTGCCCTGTTAGAATTTTATCTGGGGTGGAAGAAGCCCACTTGAATTCCATAATAGTAAGAATAACCGTAGCTAATATTTTACAGATGAGAAAGTGGGGCACGGAGAGCTTAAGACACCTGTTTGTGGCCATAGAGCTAGTAACTTGGGCGGGCCAGCGTTGGAATGTGTGTTCTTATCCACCACAGTAAGAAGCCTGTCAGAGAAGGGGAGGGATTGGTCCAAAGCCCCCTGCACCGTGTGTCAAAAAAGTAGGTAACAATTGCGTTTTCCATACGCAAAGTCTCATTTCCAGACTGGTCTGGTTCCTGTGCTAAATACTTTAATCCTGAGCAGTGAGTGGTGAAAGGGGCCCTGCAAAGCAGCTCAGCATCTTTGTTCCTCACTGCAAGGAGGCATGTACCTGCCTCAGTGTCCTGAACACACCACAGCGTCTGCCCCAAGGCCGTGGAGAGGAGGGGAGGAGTGCGGGCATGAGTAACAGGCAGCCACCCGTGAAACCCTGAGGTTTGGTTACAGAACGTCTTCCCCAAGTACCAAGATGCATTTGAGATGGGCTGTGCCCCTTAAGTCATAATGTGGGGACAGCGATAGGAGGCATCAGCTACCATCGCCTGTGCAGACAGTCCTGGGGATGCAGAGATCAGGACACCCTGGGCAGAAACATTAGCCTCATGATTCCTTTCTCAGTGAGGGCTGATTGTTGGAAGCTTGAAATGGGCCGTGATAGGAATACTGACGTTATAGGAACAGGCAGATGCTACAAATCCCCCCTCCTCACCCTGGAGAACTGGTTGCCGGATATTGCGGTGTCTTTTTTTTTTTTTCAGCACCATTTCTGACACAAATGATTCAATTCAATTCTGATGCTAACTCCCCAGAGTTAGCATAGACCCGTGGTTGAGGGCTCCTTCCTGTAAGACTGCCCCCCTTCAGATCCTGGTCTCAAGTCCCCAGTTGCCACCCATATGTCCAACCGACCCGCAGGAAATTCCGGGCTTCTCACAACCCCTCCTCACATTCAATAATTCACTAGGACTCACAGAACTCAAGCAAGTGCTTCACTTATATTTACTGGTTTATTATAAAGGATACAACTCAGGAACAGTCAGTGGAAGAGATGTGAAGGGCAAGGAAAGGTGTGTGTAGGGGAGTGGCATGGTGCTTGCATGCCCTCTCACCTCCTCCATGCACTCACCAAGGTTTGGAAGCTCCCAAACCCCGTAGGTTAGGGCTTTTCATGGAGGTGTCATTATCAAGACATGATTGATTCAGTCATTGGCCATTGGTGATTAAACCTAAGCATCAGTCCCTCTCTCCTTCCTGAAGGTCAACCGTCAAATCTCCTGGTTGTTTCCTCTGGCAACAGGCCCCCATTCTGAAGCTTTCTAGAAGCCCACCAAGAATCAGCTCTTCCCCATAAATTCAGGTGTGCTCAAAAGGGGTTCATCATGAATAGCAAGAGACACCCCTTTCATTTAAGAAATTCCAAGGATTTTAGGAGCTCTGTGCCAGGAACCAGGGGCAAAAACCAAATATCTATTTTTTCATTAATCACAAATATTTACCACTCTCAGCCCTCACTGTCGATGGTCAGTTAAGAAGCCAACACATATTTCTTAGGCACCTGCCATATGCTAAGTACCAGACTTGGAATTGGCAGGACATTTGTTTATTTAAATATTCAAATATTAATTTCATACTCACTAAGATTTATTGGGATGGCACTTCTGCCTTCAAGGACGAAGTAAGTCATATCATGTACGCTTGAAACTCTAGGCAACTAGACCAAGCTGTATATTCTAATGCTGAAAGCATGATAGAGTCAATAAGAATTCAGAGGGACAGCAGCCAAAGCAGTCCAGACTGGGCAGCCAGAAAGACTTCTCGGAGGAGGTGGACTTATACCTGGGCCCTGAAGGCATACCCAACACTGAGAGTCGGAACAGACCTATATAGACTGTTTTTATAGGATGAAGAAGGAACTGGAAAACTTGCCTTTGTCAAGTCCTAGAAAACACTTCCCATCTGAGGCCTTGATTCCTCCTTAACTTGCTCCTTCCCCGGGGGGCCCACCAGTGTCATTCCCTCATGACATCCCATCCACTCATGTTGCAGTTGTGTTTGAAAGCCTTTGCTCAGCACCCCTCCTATGCCCTCTGCAGTTTGACAAGACCTGCCTACCTCTGCCTCCTTTTGACACTGCCCACTCACAGTGAATGTCTGAGACTTTGAGCGGCTGCTGCATACGGACAATGCCTCTGGCGAAGCCTGGGTAATTAAAGAGATGTGAACAGATCCTGAAGATGCCTTTGTGCTTTTGATTTCCCAACTTCCAGGCCTGCAGGAGAGATCCAAGCGAGATCAGGGTGATTTAGTGGCTGCTTTCAAGTGCACAGCGGGTGTGGTATGTGTTGGGGAGTGGGGGCCAGCTGCTCTCTATCTCCACTGAGCCCTGAGTAAGGGGGTATTCAGCTTAGAGCCCCTAGGAGGGATTTAGGTTTGATCTATGACCTTTCTGATTATAGCAGTTACTAAGCTACTGGAATTACTGTGGAATTCTGGGAAGTGTTCCTGGAAATGTTTGAGGGCTAGATAATTTCCATCTGTGTGTAAAGGCTTTTCAGGAAGCACTCTGGAGGGAGAAGAGTGGTCTGCAGGTCCTGATAGAGAAAGGAAGATGAAAAGTGGTGTCATGGCTCCCCTTGTGATGGTGGTGGCATTTTCCCTTTCCCTCTGGAATATACCCCACAATTTTCCCTTTTATGGCTGTATGTTAATCTAAAAAATATTTAAGGCAGAAAGTTGTGTTAGGCCCTGAGCCCACAGCAACCATGGGCTTCACCCAAATGTGAAACAGCCCAGCCAGTCACAGGGCTTTGTTTTATTTCTGAAAGAAAAGTAGAAACACTTCTGTTGTTTTGTCTGCTGTTTCCCTTGGAAAACCCACAGATGCTGTTCGAAGATCACAGGCCAAACCAGAGGGGGCTGGCGTCACAGTAGGGGAACGGTCTGCCCCATTCCCTTACTGCCAGAGTTCACTGAGCTCTCTATGGTAAGGGACTGAGGATTTTCACAGAGAAATAACTTGATTTTATGCCATTTCCTGCTTTCCAGAGTTGAATTTAGAAGGAAGAATCAGGCTCCTGGGGATAAATACAGTAGGTGGGGTCAGATTTGCAAGTCGGGAGATAGGAGAAGGTTCTGGTCTGGGCCTATTCTCTCTCTCTCTCTCTCTCTCTCTCTCTCTCTCTCTTTTAATAGATCTATTTAGCTATTGACATATAATAAACTGTACATATTTAAAGTGTACAATTTGGTAAGTTCTAATATATATTTCTACATACATATGTATGTGTATGTAACTATATGTGTGTATATATGTGTATGCATATATAACTATATATACACATATATACTCATATACATACATACATACATATCTGTATCTATCTATCTATATATATAATTTATATATATCCATGAAATGATCACAATTAAGACTGTGGACATATCCACACCCCCAAAAACTCTCCTCTTGCCCATTTGTAATCTCTCCTTCTCACCCTTCTTCACCCTCCCTTATCTCTTTTCTGTCACTATAGATTAGTCTTCATTTTTCTAATTTTATATAAATGACATCAAATACTATGTGCTCTTTTGTCTGGCTTTTTTTTTTTTTTTTTTTGCTCACATGATTATTTCAAGATTCATCTGTTTCGTTGCTTAGATCAATAGTTGATTCCTTTTAATGCAGAGTGGCATTCCATTGCATGCATATATGACAGTTTGCTCACCCATGTACCTGTTGAGGAATATTTGTGCTGTTTTGGGCTACTACAAATAAAGCTTCTATGAATGTTCATGTACAAGTCTTTGTGTGGAAAGAATGCTTTTATTTCCTTGGGTAAATATTTAGGAGTGGGATGTCAGGACCGTATGGTAGAAGTTTGTTTGACTTTTTAAAGAAACCTCCAAATGTTTTCCTAAGGGGTTGTAGCATTTTACATTCCCACTGGCAGTGTGTGAGAGGTCCATCCAATTGTCCACATCTTTGCCAATACTTGGTATGCCGATCTTTTTTTATTTTAGCCATTCTAATAGGTGATTGGTGGTGTTTCAGTGTGGCTTTAGATTGCATTTCCCTTATGACTAATGATGTTGAACATTTTCATGTAGTTATGTGATATCCATATATCTTATTTGATGAAGTGGCTGTTCAAATGTTTTGCCCATTTAAAAATTGAGTTGTTTGTTTTCTTATTCATGAGTTCTGAGAACTTTGTATATATTCTGGATCAAAACCCTCTATCAGATACAGGCTTTGCAAATATTTTTCCCAATGTGTAGTTAAATGGTGTCTTTCAAAGAACAGGAATTTTAAATTTTTATAGAGTCCAACGGATCAGTTTTTAAAATATGCTTTTGCTATTGTGCCTAAGGAATCTTTGACTAAGCCACAGTCACAAGGACATTTTCTTCTTGTAGTTTTATATTTTTAGACGTTACAGTTAGGTCTATGATCCATTTTGAGTCAATTTTTGTATGTGGTATAAAGTATGCATTGACATTCTTTTTTTTGCAAATGGTTATCCAATTATTCCAGTCCCATTTGCTGAAAAGATTATCCTTTCTTCACTGCATTGCCTTTGCATTCTTGTAAAAAAAATCAGTTATATATATGGTCTATTTCTGGATTCTCTATTCTTTATTTTGTTCCATTTATCTTTTTATTTTTTTATTTTTAATTTTTGATCATCATGCCAATAGCATACTGCCTTTTTTACTATAAATTTATGTTTTGAAATCAGATAGTGTTAGTCTTCCAATGTGGTTTGTCTTTTTCAAAGTTGTTTTGGCTATTCTAGGTCCTTTGCATTTCAATATGAATTTTAGATTGGCTTGTCAATTTCTACAAAAAAAAAAAAAAAGCCTGCTGGGAGTTTGATTGAGATTGAGATGAATCTTTTGATGAATTTAGGGAGAAATGACATCCTAGTAGTACTGAGTCTTCCAAACCATGAACATGAATATCTACCCATTTATTTTGGCCTTCTTTAATTTCTCTCATCAATATTTTGAAGCTTTCTGTGTACAGGTCTTACACATTTTTGCCAGCTATCTCCCTATTTCATATTTTTGATGCTATTGTAAATGATATTTTTATTTCAATTTTAAGTTTTTGTTGCTGCTGTACAGAAATACAATTGATTTTTTAGAGAAAACTTCTATCTTTTAACCTTGTCAAACTCACTTATTGTTCTAGTAGCTTTTTGTGAATTTCACCAGATTTTCTACATAGATAATCATGTTGCCTGGGAATAAAGATGATTTTACCTTTTCATGTCTGATCCGGATGTTTTTTATTTCTTTTCTTGCCTCATTGAACTGGCTAGAATCTCCAACACAATGTTAAATTGACTAAACACTTTTTTATATATGTAATTTATTGTCAAGTTAGTTAGCGTACAGTGTATACAGTGTGCTCTTGGTTTTGGGAACAGATTCCCATGATTCATCGCTCACATACAACAGCCGTCCCAACAAGTGCCCTTCTTAATGCCCATCACCCATTCCCCTCCTCCCCACCCCCACCATCAACCCTCAGTTTGTTCTCTGTATTTAAGAGTCTCTTATGGGGGCACCTGGGTGGCTCGGTCAGTTTAGCGTCTGACTTCAGCTCAGGTCATGATCTCATGGTTCATGAGTTTGAGCCCCGCATCAGGCTCTGTACTGACAGCTGAGAGCCTAGAGCCTGTTTCAAATTCTGTGTCTCCCTCTCTCTTTGCCCCTCCCCTGCTCACTCTCTCTCTCTCAAAAATAAATAAACATTAAAAAAAATTTAAGAGTCTCTTATGGTTTGCTTCCCTCTCTGTTTGAAACTATTTTTCCCCTTGCCTTCTCCCATGGTCTTCTGTTAAGTTTCTCAAGTTCCACATATAAGTGAAAAATATGATATCTATCTTTCTCTGACTGACTTATTTCACTTAGCATAATACCCTCCAGTTCCATCCACATTGTTGCAAATGGCAAGATTTCATCGTTGTTGCAAATGGCAGGATTTCATTCTTTCTCATTGCCAAGTAGTATTTCATTGTATATATAAGCCACATCTTCTTTATCCATTCATCAGTTGATGGACATTTGGGCTCTTTCCATAATATGGCTATTATTTATAGCCCTGCTATAAACATTGGGGTACATGTGCCCCTATGAATCAGCACTCCTGAACTCTGGATAAATTCCTAGTAGTGCTATTGCTGGGTCATAGGGTAGATCTATTTTTAATTTTTTGAGGAGCCTCCACATTGTTTTCCAGAGTGGCTGCACCAGTTTGCATTCCCACCAACAGTGCAAGAGGGTTCCCATTTCTCCACATCCTCGTCAACATCTGTTTCCTGAGTTGTTAATTTTAGCCACTCTGGTGTGAGGTGGTATCTCAATGTGGTTTTGATTTGTATTTCCCTTATGATGAATGCTATTGAGCGTCTTTTCATGTGTCTGTTGGCCATCTGGATGTCTTTCTTCTTTGGAAAAGTGTCTATCCATGTCTTCTGCCCATTTCTTCACTGGGTTATTTGTTTTTCAGGTGTTGAGTTTGGTAAGTTCTTTATAGATCTTGGATTGGATACTAACCCTTTATCCGATACGTCATTTGCAAATATCTTCTCCTGTTCCATCGGTTGCCTTTTAGTTTTGTTGACTGTTTCCTTTGCAGTGCAGAAGCAGCAATTTCTTGCTCGACATGTCTCTGAAGGCAAGGGAAATAAAAGCAAAAATGAACTATTGGGACCTCATCAAGACAAATAGACATTTTTGTTTCTTGATCATAGGGGAAAACATTTGGCTTTTTACCATTTAAGTATGATGTTACCTGTTGGTTCTTTTGTAGATACCCTTTTTCAGGTTGGGCAAATTTCTCCCTACTGCTGGTTTTCTGAGAGTTCTCATCAGGAGTGGATTTTGGGTTTTGTCAAGTGCTTTTTCTGCATCTACTGAGATGATCATAATGGTTTGTCATTTTTAATTTGTTAACATGGTGAATATATTGTTCATTTCAAATGTTAAGCCATTCTCTCATTCCTGAGTTAGAACTCCACTTGGTCAGGATATATTTATTCTTTTTATATATGGCATTGGACTGAATCTGCTAAAATTTCCTGAAGAATTTTTGCATCTGGGGCACCTGGGTGGCCCAGTCGGTTGAGCATCCGACTTCAGCTCAAGTCATGATCTTGCAGTTTGGTTCATGAGTTCGAGACTTACATCAGGCTCGCTGCTGTCAGTGCGGAGCCTGCTTTGGATCCTCTGTCCCCCTTTCTCTCTGTCCCTCCCCCATGCACTCTCTCAGAAAAAAAAAAAACTTTTTTGCATTTTTGTTCCTGGGGGATATTGGCCTGTATTTTTATTTTCTTATAATTTCTTGGTCTAGTTTGGGCATAAGGTAATCCCGGCCTCATAGAATATGTTAGGAAGTATTTCACATTCTTCAGAGTTCTGAAAAGTTTGCATAGAATTGGTATTAATTTTTCTTTAAATATTTGTAGCATTCATCAATACAGCCACCTGGGCCTTGAGTTTTCTTGCAGGAAAGGTTTTCACTATTAGTTCAATTTCTTCAATAGTGTTACTCACTTTATCTATTTCCTCTTGAGTGAACTTTGTTATTTAGTGATTTTCAAGGAGTTTGTCCATCCCCTCTAAATTGTCAAATTTATTGGCATAAAACTGTTCATAGCATTCTCCTATTAGCCATTTAATGTCTGTAGAATTTGTAATGTGCCACCTCTCAAAGTTCTGATATTATCATTTGTGTCTTCTCTCTTTATTCATCTTCTTAAAGAGCCGGCCTTTATTTTTATAAATTTTTTCTAGTGTTTTTCTGTTTTCTAGTTAATTGATTTCTGCTCAGACCCTTATTAGTTTTTCTCCTTACTTTGGGTTTCCTTTGCTCTTCTCTTTCTAGTTTCTTAAGGTAGAAGCTGATGTCATTGATTTGAGACCTTTCTTCTTTTCTATTATATGTGTCTAGTGTTATAATTTTTTCCCTGAGTACTACTTTAGTAATATCCAACCAAATTTGATATATTGTGCTTTTATTTTCATTTAGTTAAAAGTACTTTTTCATTTCCCTTTCCATTTCTTCTTTGACCCATGAGTTATTTAGAAGTGTGTTATACAGTTTTCACATATTTAAGGGTATTCCAGGGGTCTTTCTGTTATTGGTTCTGGTGTAATTCCATTGTGGTTAGGGTACATACTTTCTATGACTTCAGTCCTTTAAAATTTATTGAAACTCATTTTATGGACCAGGATATGGACCATCTTGGACCACATATTCCATGTGCACTTGAAAAGAAAGTATATTAACCCTTTGTTGAGTATTCTATAAATGTCAGTTAGGTCGAGATAGTTGACAGTGTTGTTCGTGTTTTCTGTATCTTTACTGATTTCAGTCTACTTGTTTTATTAACTATTGATAGAGGGATATGAAAATCTTTGAATATGATTGTGGATTTGTCTATTTCTCCTTACAGTTGTATCAGTTTTTGCTTCATGCATTTTAAAGCCTTGTTATTAGGTACAGAAGTATTTAGGATTATTACTATCTTATTGATGAATTTACTTCTTTATCACTATGAATTACTTTCTTTATTCTCATTAATATTCTTCCTTGTAGAATCAACTTTGCCTAATATTAATATGCAGCTTTTTCTTGACTAGTGTTAACATGGTATATATTTTGCTAACCTTTTACTTTTAACCTATTTGTGTCATAAAGTTTATACTTCTTATAGGCAGCATACAGTTGGGTTTCCTCAACTTGGAGACTCTGCCAGTCCCTGCCTGGATTTCCCCCTTCCTGTGTCATGGCCTAAAAACTCTTTATGCAATAATAGGGCTCGTTTTGTTTATTTCTGTCAGGAACAGGCTTTGGGCTAGAGTGAGGTAAGGTCCCTAGGGTGCAAAATTTAGAAAGTAATTACTCTCTAATGCACAGTTTTCAGAATGGATTTCTCTTTGAATATTGTACCTTAGGCGCCTCTTCCTTAAGAAGACACTCACTTTGGGGGCGCCTGGGTGGCTCTGGCTCTGTCGGTTAAGTGTCTGACTTCGTCTTAGGTCATGATCTCACAGTCTGTGGGTTTGAGCCCCGCGTCGGGTTCTGTACTGACAGCTCAGAGTCTGGAGCCTGCTTCAGATTCTGTGTCTCCCTCCCTCTCTCTGACCTTCCCCTGCTCGCACTCTGTCTCTCTGTCTCTCTGTCTCTCAAAAATAAATAAGCATTAAAAATTTTTTTCAAAAAAGCAGGCACTCACTTTCAGAGTTGTGCAAGTACAGGGCTAGTACCTGAGAGTAAATTCCTCCTTTAATTTTGCACTTTAGGGGCCTCATTCAGCTCACCCTAACCTGGCCATGCTGAAGGATCACTGTCCTTCATTGACTGATGTCTAGTGTCTTAGAAAGAATTTTCTTTTTTTTTTAAATTTTTTTTAATGTTTATTTATTTTTGAGACAGAGAGAGACAGAGCATGAACGGGGGAGGGTCAGAGAGAGAGGGAGACACAGAATCCGAAACAGGCTCCAGGCTCTGAGCTGTCAGCACAGAGCCCGACGCGGGGCTCGAACTCACGGACTGCGAGATCATGACCTGAGCCGAAGTCGGACGCTCAACTGACTGAGCCACCCAGGCGCCCCAAGAATTTTCAAAAATATATTTTGTTTGGATTTTTTAAAAATTATTTTAGCTGGGAAAGCAAACCCAGTCCCTGTTACTCCATCTTTTCTGGAAACGGAAATCTGAATTTGTTCTTTATGAGATAAAAATCCCACACAGAGAGCTATCTGATTGAAACACAAATGTTTTTAGGCCTCCCTGCAAAGGATGCAGCAAAAAAATTGTTCTTCCTTCATTTAAGAATCAATCAATATGCACTTACTGTGTACCATATTCTGGGATAGGAACTATGGTTAAAATCAAATAAGACATGGTGCCTATCTGCTAGTTGCTCATAGCTGGCTGCTTTAGAACTATTGGACTGGTTCTCTCATGCCATGCATTACCTGGGACATGGGTCAGGGAAGGCAGAGAGCCAGAGAAAGTCAGGCCTAGAACTGAGAGAGCATCTCTACTAATTTCCAGGCCAGAGTGGCTCAAGGGCTTACTTAGCTCACACAGGTGGTTAGAAGTAGTTGATTGCTATGTTGTCCGATTTGAGGGATATGGAGGAAGGACCCAACCTGAAATACCTTCCCTTACCAGCAGTTACCATGACTGAATTCCCACTATTTGAGACTCATTCATTAGCAGGGACCATGTCTTATTCATGTTTGCATTTTTCAGTGTTAGCTCAGAGCCTGCTAATTGGGTAGTTGATAAATAAGAATGAATGAATGATTGAATGAATGATAAATGTTAAAAGGATGAACATGCCTCTGGCAAGTGACTTAGGTTATTATCTGTTGGGGATAAGTAGACCATCAAGAGCAAGTCCATAGCTTGGAGCCATGCTAGGAAGGTAATATGGTATAGTACATCGGGTCTCTAACTATACTAGACCTTGATCCAAGTTGTTTAACCTTTCCCTAACTTAGTTACCTCATCTGTGTGATGGGAATCCTAATTTACCTAATAGAGGGATTAGGTTCCATTAGGATGAAGTATGTTATGGGGCTGGCAAGAGAAAAGCCTCAAGGAAGAACAGATATTATTCATCCAGTCTTCTGGGAACAGCAGGTGGGAATAAGGTAGGGGCTACTGGATGGCAGAGACCTCGAGACAGTCCTGGCTGGGCAGCAGGAAGACACAGACTGTTCTGCTAATGCTGTACATTTACAGAAGCTCAGATGTTACCACTTCTATTATCCAAAAGCCCTTCCTAAGCTCAGTGTTGCGATAGGTATTTTGGGCAATACACGTAAGCCATGCAAAAACAGCCCTACTCTCTTGGGACTTATAACCAAGGCCTTTAGTTCCCTCCGGGGAAGACAGAATAGAAATGTTAAGTCTGTCTATGATTAGGTGACAGCCAGTTCACACTGTGTAGGAATGGAGAGAAAGACCCGATTCCTGAGTGAAGGGCTAGTCAAAGGGATCAGGTGGGAGCCCATTGTCCAGTCCAAGTGGAGCAAGAATGTCAAGTCTCCTCTACTTTGTCCAGGCTCTGTTACACATGGTGCATTCCTGAGGCCAGAGGTCGTCTTCCAGCTCTGGGTCCACAGCTCTTGACACATCTGGTAGGTGGAAAATGTTGACCCAAATCACAGATTACTTTGGAGTTATGGTGTAGCTGAGCCAGACCCCTGGGCTCTGATAATCAGACAAACCCACCTGGTGATAGTGTGATTTTCCTCCTTTTTTTCTGACAATGGTGTAGGAGATATGATCTGTATTTCCTTCTTCACTTTTTGCATTTCCCCAAAATGCATTACAGTGTGTATCTGTATTTTAACATTTAAATATTTAAAAATTTAGACCTAGCTTACTTCCAAAAAGTTTTCAGATAGAAAACTCCAAGGATATGACTATTTCCTTTCATCACATTGACCCATTTTTTTATTAGTAACAATTTATTATGTTGAAATATCATACACTTACAGACTGTCAGAGGTAGAAGGGGCCTTAAAGAAAATAAGACCAGTCTTCTCAATACACAGATGAGGAAACTGAGACCCAGACAGGTACTGACTTATTCAAGGTCACTTAAGGAGCAACAGAGTCCAGACTAGAAGTTGGTTTCTGCATCACTTCTCCCATAGCATCACATTACAGTGCACCCTCTGAAAAAAAAAATCCATAAGGGGCTTTAAATGTCTGATCAGGACATATAATTTGTGATTTTATGTTGGCCAGAGACCAAACTAGGCCTGGCAAATCCAGTAGAGCAGGAAGCTCCTGGAGGACACAGTACACTTTCCTCCATCAGCTTTCCGCTGCATGCTCTCAGGCCCCGTAGAGGCCTGCAGTATGAGCTAAGAGCTCACCAAGAACTTGTTGATTGTGAAGGGCATAGGAAACAGTGAATCTGAGAGAAGAGAGTTCTCCACCCTTCGAAATGCTGAAGAGTCAGGACAATGTAGGATTAAGGTCAAATACAAGTTTGATGAGCTTGGATTTAAATCTGTTTTTGCATTAACTTGCTGTGTGGCCTTGGTCAAGTCACTCAGCCTCTCTGAGCATTGATAAAATGAAGATGCTAATATCTATTTCAGAGGGATGTGAGAAATAAATGAGAAAATGTATACAGAGACCAAGACATGGTGCCTGCCTCTAAGTGAACACTCAATAAATGGTAGCTGGTCTATCAGGATCTGTTTTGTTGCTGTTAGTTTAAATGGGGAGAAATTATTTTCAGGCTTCCACTACCCACCTTCTTTCGCTCTAGAAATGTCTGTTTTCTTTTCCCCCTTCTTCTTTTTTCAATGGGCTGGCTGATCTATTAGCAATCACAGCACATTTCCCCTTGCCGTTCTGCTAATGAGGAGGTGGTTGGTAAGAGAGGCCAGGCACACTGGGGAGCAGTTATGGCTGCCCTCTAATGTAATGCCCTCTCATTCTTTCTCAGCCTCACTCCATCCACACCACACCCACTTGTCTCTCTCATCTTCTGTGTTCAGGTTCTGCAAAGACTTGAAGAAATTGACAAACCCGGATGGCTACCCCTGACAGGAGAATGGTCTCTAGACCCCAGAGACCTGGAAAGGGTCCAAAGGAAAGCGGGGCCTGCCTGAGTCCCCTGGACAACCTGGAGTGTAAGGAGACCCAGGAGCTGGCACCGGTAGAGCTGGCCATGCTGAGCAAGGCACAGGAATTCTTTCAGACCTGTGACACAGAAGGCAAGGGGTTCATCGCCAGGAGGGATATGCAGGTAAGAGGCCAGCCCACCTGGAATGCCAAATGGCATGGCTCTCTCCATCTTGGGTTAGGGCCTGCCCCACTGAGGGCAATAAAGGTGCCATCTACTCTGCCCTGGAAGGAGGTGTCAGCCTCAACTCTACTGGGAGCCAGATCTCCTAGGTTCATTCCTTTCCTGGCCTTTGCTTGCCGTCAGACTCACAGATTGTTTCCCCTCTCTGACTCAGTAACTGTCAGGTTTGGAAAATGGTGATAGCAACATACAGGACTTGAGTAAGACATGGTGGAGAACCTTCTGAAACAGAGTGGGAAGGCACCAGCTTGCTACTTCACAATAAAGCTTTGAGCTATGCCGAGGTGCTGTGTGTGCCTTAGGAACACATTGACAAGTGCAACAACCAGGGAGGAAGGCATTTCTGGAGCTCCTCCAGAAACCCAACCACACTCAACCCCTCATAACTGGGTCCCAAGAGACATACTGCAGAACCCCGGTGTACCCCATTGCCTGGTGCAGGGCTCAGCAAACTTTCTTTAAAGGGCCAGACCATAAGGATTTTAGGCTCTGTGGGCCATGTACACGATCACAACCACTCAATGCCATGCTGCTGCACGAGCTGACATAGGCAATATGTACACAGGTGAGCTTGGCTCTGATCAAATGAAACTTCTATGGACACTGAAATTTGAATTTTATATGATTTTTGTGTGTCCCCAAATAGTCTTCTTTTGATTTTTTCCAACCATTTAACATTATATCTCACCCCCAAAACTAATATAACATGGTATACTAATTATCCTTGAATAAAAAATAATAAAAGTGTAAAAGCCACTCTTAATTCACTAGCCATAAAAAACAGATGATGGGGTCCGATTTATAACCCTGGGGCATAGTTTTCCACCCCTGGTCTAGTGCCTTTCCAGCATTCGTGTCAAAAGCTTCTTCTGAGTGTCTTACTTAAGTCCGTTATGTTGCAGCCGTGATGTCCTCTGACATAAACAAGATGCAGGCTCCACCAGAGCAAGCTGGACTCAGCCCTTCTCCAGCTCTTTCCAGCCAAGAGCATCTTGGGGAGGGATGCATGGCCATGCTGTTGCAAGAAAATCCTGCAATGGTCAAGTTTTCTTCTTTTTATTTTTTCATTTTATTTATTTATTTTGAGAGAGAGCACGAATGTGGGAGGGGCAGAGAGAGAGAGAGAGAGAGAGAGAGAGAGAGAGAATCCTCACTGACAGCATGGAGCCTAACACGGGGCTCAATCCCACGAACTGTGAGATCATGACCTGAGCCAAAATCAAGAGTTGGACGGTCAACCAACTGAGCCACCCAGGCACCCCTAAGCTTTCTTTTTTAAATTTGGCTTTTCAGAATACAGTGAAGTTGGGCAGTGGAATGTAGACCCTCATGGGCTCAGTCCCCTTCTGGGCTCACATGTGGGAGCTGCAAAGAGATGAGCCATGTGACCCAAGTGAAGGCCGTGGGTCTTTCCCTGGCCCCACAGGATGGTGTTTTCAGACTTTTACCAGAGCTCTTCCACCATGCCATAGATGCACGAATGGAGGGAAGAGACCCGGAGGACAGGACAGGCTTAGCCCACGAGAGAGCTCAGACCATCTGTGTTGTCAGTACTTGGCTCCCCAGTACATTTCTGTCACTGAAACTCAACCCAAGTCTTACTCTCCATGGAAGGCCAGACTCTGTGTGCTTTGAGGAAACCCTGTCTGTGAACTTCATTATTGTCCTTCACAGGTCTGTGGTGGTTGGTGGTGGTGGTTTTAATGGCATACTTAACTTTTGATCGTCCCTTCTGGAAGGAAAGAAAAGGGAATTTGACATGTACTGATGGTCAGCTCCGGGCCATATGCGTGGTGCAATTCAGCACTTTCTCTGTGTGTGTGTGTCCCAATTAACCTTCACTGAAGCCCACACTTTACTGAAGGAGGAAGAGTCATGGTGAATTTAAGCTGCAAAGTGTAAGTTGTAAGAAATCATTTGTATCTGACCCGGAATGAAGTCATAACCATCAAGTTGCAGAGGTACCAACTCAGCTACATTCCTGCTCAGTCCTTGATTGTGACCGAGGCAAGAGGAAAAGGGGGCAGACATCCTACCTAGTGGATACTTACACATCATGGCCTTTATTTCTACTTTGTTTTCCAAAGCTTCTGTGTACCTGTGGACAGTGAAGCATTTGAAATTTTCAGTTCTGTAGGCTCCGAAAGTGCTATCAAGGAAGAACAAGGCCCATCACTTAAGCGCTATCTCTTTGCTGCTTTCTCGGGTCCTATCTGGGGGAAGATGGGCTGGAAAGAGATACGTGGAGAACAGCAACCCACACATCATCAACACTGGATGCTCTGTGGAAGCCCCACGTACCCCTTGGCTCTCCTGGGGAGAACCTACAGACATCTGTCTGTTCCTTGTCACTCCCTCACGGAGCTGCTTTGCCAGGTGACCCCTTTGGTTGGTGGTCACCTCCTTGAACCTGAACACTACCACCTTGCTCACCTTTGGTTCTCAGCCTGGCCTCATGGGAACTGAAAGAAGAGCTCAGATTATGCATGCACACGAAAATTCAGCCACCAGGAGAGGCCCTTTAAAGCAGGGACTGAGGGGTGCCCGGGCGGCTCGGTCGGTTAAGCCTCCAACTCTTGATTTCCGCTCAGGTCATGATCTCACAGTTTGTGGGATCGAGCCCTGTGTCTGACTCAGTGCTGACAGTGCAGAGCCTGCTTGGAATTCCCTCTCTCTGCCCCTCTCCCACGTGCTCTCACGCTCTCTCAAAATAAATAAATAAATAAATATTTAAAAAACAACAACAACAACAAGAACTGATTGTCAAGGAAGGTGAGGCCATGGACCCGAGGGAGAGCAGATCCAGGGGCCGGAAGAGGTGGGTAAAGAAGCAGAGTCAGAACAAGACCATGCAGGGCTTGCTGTCCTTTAGGAAAAAGAGAGAGTTAAGCTCCTCCCTTGGTGCTCTTATTCTTCTTGGTCCTGATGGACAAAAAACTATTTTCAGTGGGTGAGAAAGACTTCGTGTCCATCCAAGAGGTAGGGGTGGGGGGGTGCGGGTGGGGAAGGAGACTGCTGCAGGGTCTGAGCCCCAGCAGTATGGAGCCAGCCCACTCTGAGAGAGCAGGGACCACAGAAGGAAAGGAGCAGGGTCCAGGAGAAGTTTTTTCCTTTGGGGTCCCTGGAGAAACCTGGAGGAACCAGAGGCAGGCTGCACTGAGGGCAAGGGTGCAAGCTGTCCTATGCTGGGGCTCCATATGTGGACGTTCTACTGCGGGGACAGCCGGTGTTGGAATCAACCTGTGTGAACAGATTGTAGGCAGCAGTTTGAGAAACCTCAGCTCCACCCATGGCCCCTCAGACCCCACCCCCTCCTCTATGAGGAAACTGGGTTCCATGGGGATCGCTCCAGGCAGAATTGGGGTGAAGACTGCTTTGCAGGGCAGAGTCTGGTGCAGCCCCTAGACAAGCAGAGTCATGGGGCTGAGGACCCCGAGTGAAAGTCAGTCCTGCCTCATAGGGACAGAGGGACATGAGAAGGCCAGGCTGGAAGGGTGTGAAGGGACTTCTTCAGCCCAGAGAGGGAGAGGGGGCCAGTATGGGCAGAAGATCTCTCTGAAGACACCTAGAGCCTCAAAACCCCTGCTTCCTTGACTTTTCAAAGTGAAATGATTACCTACCAATGCCAAGTACCTACCTCCCAACACTGCCTAGAGTTCCTAGACTAGCCACACTGTTAAGAATCATCTAAGAGTTGGCAAACCAAATATTGCTATTTGTGTGAGTAAAGTTTTGTTGGAACACAGCTGTGCTCATTCATTTACAACTTGCCCATGGCAGCCTTCATGTTTGTGGCAGGAGTGAGTAGCTGTGACAAAGACCAAAAGGCCCGCCCAGCCTGAAATATGTATTTCCTAGTCTTCTACAGAAAAAGTTAGCTGATTCCTGGTTTAGGTTAACTTTGGACTCTCTAAGATTTTTATAGCAAATTGCACTGAGTTTTAGCCCTGAATCTGCAATTTAACAGCATGTGAGTTTGTGTGAGCCTCTTAAACCCTCTAGGCGATAGTTCCTCATCTGTGAATTATTTATAGTACCTCCCAGGGTTAGAGAAGAATTAAATGTGCGTATGCATGTAGAGCTCTTGGCCCTGAGACTGGGACCTGGAAATCCCTCCATAAATACACTTTGTGTGTGTGTGTGTGTGTGTGTGTGTGTTGGGAGCAGGGGTTGGGGGTTTGTACCCTATATGTCCTCCACAGTGTGATTTTTAAAAATTGTGGCAAAATACACATAACATACAGTTTACTGTCTTAACCATTTGTACGTGTACAGCTCAACAGTATTGAGTACCTTCATGTTGTGCAACCATCCCCACTGCCATCTTTAGAACTGTTTGCATCTTCCAAAATGGAAACGCTGTACCCATTAAACACTAACTTCCATGGACTCCTCCCCACAGTCCCTGGCAACCACCATTCTGCTTTCTGTCTTCTTGAATTTGACTACTCTAAGTTCCTCCTATCAGCGGATCACAGGTGTCTTTCCTTTTATGACTGGTTTGTTTCACTTGGCATAATGCCTTCAGGGTTCATCCGTGTTGTCACAGGTGTCAGAATTTTCTGCCTTTTTAAGGTTGGATAATATTTCATCGTACCTGTGCACTACAGGTTGTTTATCCATTCGCTCATCGACGGACACCTGGGTTGCTTCACACCCTCGTGTGAGACTGATGCTGTTGTGAACAGGGGGGCGCAAATACTCTGAGTCCCTGCTTTCAATTCTTCGGGGTATATGTGCAGAAGGAAAATTGCTGGACCATACAGTAGTTCTGTTTCTGAATTTTCTGAGGAGCCACAGTACTATTTTCCAGCCAAACCATCATACTATGACTTTAAGTGCTCATCTCTCCCTCCTCAGGGACAAAGAAAAGGCATACCTGCTAAAGAGGGGGCCTTCCACTCATATCCAGCTGGTGCTATTGTTGTGTGTGTCCAGTCTACATGAGTGGGGCAATTTTGCTTCTTAGAGGACGTTCGGTGATGTCTGGAAACATTTTCGATGGAAACTAGATGGGGGGATGTTACTGGCACCTACTAGGTATTGTCAGGGATGCTGCTACATACCCTATAAGGCACAGGATGGTGCCCTCTTCGTCACCCAACAAAGAATTAACCATGCCAAGATTTCAGTAGTGCCAAGGTTGAGAAACCCTAGGCTATACCAAACACTCAGCCCAAAACAAGCACGTGAAAACATAAAGCAGAATAAAGGTAATCTCACATCTCAGACCTTGGATTCTCCTTATAAAGATGTTTGGAGTAGCTGAGTTATGATACAGAGAAGAGAGTTTTTGGTGCTGGAATAGAGAGGTCTGAACAGAATGCTGTAGAAGCCCCAGAAGAAGGGAGACTTTAATTCTGGCCATAAAGATGGATCTCTTCTGGTTTTCTCTTTAATAAGTTTTCCTCAGACATGTTTGAAGCTGTGCACCCATTCATTTTAAGCTGTGTGAAGCATGTTACTGGACTGGTGACCAGGAAGATACAGGGGTCTGGCTAGAGTGTAGAAGACGATGGCATTTTTCCATGGTTTTGGGAGCCCCAGGCCTTTACACTGCTGCTGCAGAATTGCTTCCTATTCCTGGTCTTGGAAAATGTCCAGTTTGTAAGACCTTGCTGAGAATCTGCAGTAGTGCTGGCCAGGACTGGGAGTATGAGAGGTCCAGACCAGTGCTCCCTAGATAGGAGTTCAGTGTCTCTTGCCATCACCCTTAGCCGTTCATTCATTCATTCATTCATTCAACAAGTATCTGAATACTCCATGTTGGTCAGCATGGGGCTACCTGAGAACACGATAGTGAGTAAAAACGAACAGAATCCCTGGCTCAGATCTCCTAGTCCACTGAAGGAGCAGACATTCATCAACTGATTGCGTCTATCAGTATATAACTACAAGCTGATAAAAGAAGGCAATGTGTTCAGGGGAAGGCACAGCCTGGCCCTGCCCCAGGGGCTGCAGAGCCTGAATGAAACAGGAGTTCAGAGCTAACTTAAGGCAGTGGAGGGAGGCTGGCTTTGAAGGAGCTGCAGAGTTTTACAGAGCAGCAGCATGAATTGGGTGAGCTGACTTCCTCCCCATTCCTCCTCCCTCCCCCGTCTGCCCTCCCAGATGGAAGTACAAGTGAAAAACAGGATCTCTGGAAGGCTAGTATGTGGTGCTGCTGGCAAGAGAGACTTTTGGTAGTAGGTGGGTAGGCAGGGCATGGTAATGCTGAGTACGGAATTCTAGAAAGAACACAGCAGAGGACACTTTGACTATAGCTGAAGCCCCAAATGAGAAATCAGCTCTTTAATCCCAGCGCTGGTCTCCACTGTGACTTTAGGCAAGTCTAGAGCCTTGCAGGCTCTCCGATCAGTGGAATGAATAATCCTGTCCCTCTTTGCTCTGCTTACCTCACTTGGCTGAAAATGTAGACAGCACCAGGTGCCCAGGAAACAAGACCAGAATGAGTTGGTTTCACATGTCTCTGCAGGCCCTGAGAACAAAGATACATAAGAGGTGATTATGGTGATTGAGACTAAAGAATTTTTCCAGTAGGGCCAACAAAGAGAGGGTCAAGAATGGTGCATGGTGCAGCGTGCAGAGAAGGCTGAAGAAGCACTCAGTACTAATTTGCCAGGACAGGAGGAGCAAGAACTACTTGGAAGATCTAATATCACTTTCTCCAGGTTCACGGACAGCAGAAAGAGGAAACCAGCCTGAGTTGTAGACAAGAGAGGCTGAGATTAGGTGATGGAGGGATTTGTGTTAGATTCAGGAATAGAGCCTAAGGTGGTGTATATTCAACAGCTTTTCCCAGTTCACGTCCTCGAGAGAAAAGGTACCCACGTGTGGGGGTGGCTTCAGTGAAAGGCAAATTGAGGGTCACACCAATGTCGGCAGACCTCTTGCAGCCCATTTGTAGCTCCAGTCCTATGTGAGGCACGTCACTGATCAGATCCAGCAATCCTAGGCTGATGGTGATGGTGGGGAGGAGGAAGGATTACCCCAAGGAGAGGGCCAGACTTGCAAGGGTTTTCACCCTACCTCCCGTGTGATGCCTTTGGTTTCAAATGGGGCTAATAAAACTTCCTGCTTGCAAAATTGACTCACTCCTCACCCCGCATACTCTTACTGTGGCTTTTGAGACAGCTGGTTTATGGATGTTGATAAGCCAGAGATTCTGCTCTGTGCTGAGCAGATGCGCTTCTAGACTCTGCACAAACGCTCACTCCCCTTGCTTTCTAAAAAACTCATTCATATTTAATTCAGTTCTCCTAAATGGCTTCCACATCATCCTGTCTTTCCACTTTGTAATGCATCACAGTCTGCCTTAATGCAGTACCTGCCAAATTAAACTTTATGGCTTATCAGCTAGAAGATTGCCATAGGATCAAGCCAAATGTTCTCGCAAGTTGTGTTATGGGCTTTCACACCTGCCGGCTCGTTTTCATTGTTCAGAGGGGTATATACCTTCCTTCCTACAGCCCTGTGTTCATTGTCTTCAGCTGTCAGTCACTTGCATACTGGCGATTTTGTGCACCTGTCCCTTGGGTAACGGGAGGAAGGAGAGGGGCAGCTGGGCTATAATGAACTCCCTTGGGGAGTCCTTGTTTGGAGACTTAGATTATTAGGGTATAAGACTACGCTTGCTTCAACTATGCAAATTAGCCTTGGCCTGGGGCCACTGCACATCAGGCAGAAGGCCGGAGGGAAGCATCAGGAGCTCAGCCACTTGCTCCTCATCCCTTGGGCTGGTCCCTGCCCTCCCATCCTCTGTGACCCTAGCCAGGCCAGGGCTCAGGTTCAGTGCTTATATGTAGCTTCCTTGCACACCATCTTGTCCAATTCTCCCTTAGAACACAAATGCTCCTGGGGGAATGACACCTTAAGCCAGTGACAGTTAACATCTTTTTGGTTGGCAGCCAGTAGGGGGCAGAAGTGGGGCACAGCCTGGTGTGATGGGTGGGGGTCACTCAGAAGAAGGGGGCTTATCCAGCTTCCCCCGCAGAGCTGAAGGACCAAAATGTGTGTCCGCCAAAACTTACAAATGTGGTGCCGGGGCCCTGGGACGTGGGTGGCCTCCATCAGGAAGGCTCCTGAGGGTGTGACCCATACCTGCATCTCAGTAGAGGAGGTACCAGGGCAGAGGACAGGGGCCTGAGGAGACCAGGAAGGACTAGACATGAAACCTGGCTCTGCCATTCACTTGCTGGGCCTTGGTGGGTCAGTGGATCCATCACTCTCATTCTCTCTCTCTCTCTCTCTCCCCCCCCCCCCCACTACCTTTTACCAAATGCTTTCTCTGGGCCAGGCATTGTGCCATGTTCTTTATGTTCACAGTCTCATTCAACTTGACAACACCATGTCCCATGGCTGTGATCCTCCCACAGGATTCAGTCCAGTACAGTTCTGGTCCTCTGTGGCTGTGAAGAGGGCCAGTTTTGGAGTCAGACCCCAGATTTGACTACTCATTGTTATTTACTGGCTAGGTGACCTTTGGGCAGGTAACTTTAACCTGTAAAATGGAGATAATAATGCCCACCTAGAGGGCTGCCACGAGAATTCAGTACAAATATACATGTTTATAAAAATATTGATAAATATTTTATTTATTTATTATTTATTATTTATGGATCGCCTAGCAAATTGCCTAGCACATTAGGAGGCACCCAATAAATAGTCAATGTTGTAACATTCAAAGGAGGAGAAAGATGGATGGTAATGGGGTCTTTTGTAGGCCAGGGCCCACTCTGGACATTTCTGGCAGAAAGCTCTGCCTTCCCAGGGCAGCCCTCTGTGACGATCCGAGTGTTAACCAGTGCCGTCTGGATTGTTTTCAGAGGCTCCATGAGGAGTTACCACTCAGCCTGGAGGAACTGGAGCATGTGTTTGACGCCCTGGATGCTGATGGCAATGGCTTTCTGACGCCAGAGGAATTCACCACTGGATTTAGTAAGTTCTGATGGATGCCGGGGCCCCAGCTACATAAAGCTATGTAAGGTGCATGCCTCCTCCCACACCACACCCATGGGTCTGTGTAGCACAAGCTTCCCTGTCCTCCTGAAGTTTCCAGGCTCCAGATTATTTGGGCCTCTTTTCTGGTGTCCGCACCAGCTGTCCACACCACTGTTCTCTCAGTGCCCACTGCACTGTCTCTGCCAGATCCCCTCCCACCTGAGAAGGGCAAGGGGAATGCAAGGGAGCTTGGGCAGAAGGCTTGACGTAAGAGGGGAGCCGAGATGAGATTTCCAGCCTCTCCTTGTCTCCTTTCCTTTCTGTGACACCAGTTCACAACAAAGTGGGATGGCTGCATGGCTCATTTCAGCCTGGGTCTGGCTGAGTCTTCCCGGGTGAGGGGAACCAGCTATCAGAGGAATTTCTAGAGGGTTCTCAAAGTACCCAGGAGGAAGGAGGACAGAGATTCATGAACAAGATAAAGAAACCAAAAATCCCATCAGATAAGATACTGGTCAGATACTTATCAGAGCAAGTACTGGGCAGCAGGCAGGTCTTACCACACATCTGCCTCATATAAGGTGCCATATAGTTTGTTTAGAAGTATCTGAGGCCTTTCCTGACCTCTAGGAGCTTCTAACTGCCTTGGGAGCATAAGACAGGTTGCTGTATATTACAGACAGTATGAGTATGGAGAACGTGCACCAAAACTGTTATGTTGCTTGTAAATGTGAAGTTCAGTGATGCCACTGGGGGAAGTGACTAGATGGTAATATGGAGCACAGTCAGCCTGCTGGAGATGGATGGAGGGGAGGCTCTTGTTGTTTAGAGAAGAACCCAATGAAGAGATGAGCTCTAAGCCAGAGAGCCACAAAGGTGCCACAGTCCTGTCATCCATTCTGCCTTTCCCAGGTTGTAGCAGCTCACTCAGAATCTCATGGAAGACGGGAAGACCCCAAATCCAGGAGCTGGTGTCCAGGAATGTTTGCTGGAGGGGGTTTCCCTTTTTCTTCCCTCAGAGGAGCCCCAAACGATTCCTGGCAACTAAGAATGATAAGGTCTTCCCAGGTGCATATTGCCTAATTCAGATCCTTGTGCTGTGCATCCTATAGGCCACTTCTTCTTCAGCCAGAATAAGCCAGGTCAGGAAGATGCAGGCGAGCAGGTTGAACGGCTCCAGGAAGAGAAGGTATATCAGTCCAGAGGGGAAGAACATGCGGGCGGCATGGATGAAGATGAGGAGACTCAGTTCCAAACACTGATGGACAAACTTGGAGCCCAGAAGGTTTCCGAGGAGTAAGTGATGACAGTGATTTGGGGAATGGAGCCCAGCCTAGGAGCAGCCCCTTCGTCTGCCCTGTGCACCATTAAAGTTTGTTAAGCACTCAGCCAGGCCCCAGGTGCTGGGCTGCCAGCGAGGAGGCTTGTTCCGTACCCCCTGCCCTTGGCAGACCCCTGTCTGTGCGCCATGGACCAGGGGCTCTGTGTCTGCTGTTACACTGTCTCATGGGAAACACTGCTAGGCCTCTCTTCTCCCACTCTCCTCACTTCTACCCTACGTCGTCAGCATGGTCCTTGGTTCCATGAGGAGTGCTGTGCAGCACGGGGCGTGCCGGGCCTGGAGGGTTTCTCAGTGTGTTTTGCTGAGGCTTCCGGTCACCACCAGCCTGTCAGTATTTCCACCTCCCCCAAAGCCAGCCCTGGGGCATCGCAGCCAGCCCCACGGTGCTGTGCTCCTGCCAAAGGTACCTTACGTGCAAGCATTTGCACACTGTATCCCTGAGCCGAACCTAACCATCAGGAAACTGAGGCAGGAAGTGAACCCATTTGTACCAGCCCACTACTTGGATAATCAATAGCTCGGCTGAAAATTTCAGATGGCTGGAACTTCAAATAAAACATAATCCCCCATTTCCCCCCCAAAATTTATCTAAGCCCTGACATTTAAAATGAAATGCAGTGGGCCCGCCTGGGTAGCTCAGTTGGTTGGGCGGCCAACTTCAGCTCAGGTCATGATCTCATGAGCCCCATGTTGGGCTCTGTGCTGATAGCTCAGAGCCTGGAGCCTGCTTCAGATTCTGTCTCCCTCTCTCTCTGCCCCTCCCCTGCTCATGCTCTGTCTCAAATAAATAAACTTAAAAAAAAATGAAATGAGATAAAAATAGGATAAAATAATTAAAATAAAATAAAATAAAACAAAATAAAATAAAATAAAATAAAATGTGATGTAGCTGGTGGAAACCAGTGGCCTGAAAAACGTGGAATAACTTTCTTCTCCCTTTTCCCATTGCATTTTGCCTTTCCGTTTCTGGGTCCCCTCGGTCCTGGGTTGGCTATGTGTTCCGGGAGTAAAAATGGCCTAATGATTGGAGCTGATGTGTCCCAGGCTTGGGAGGAGAAGGAACTGGGATTGAGAATGATAAAGAGGAAGCAGGAAAGGAGTGGTCTGCACACAACACACAGGCCAGAAAAAAGATCTGCAGCTCTGTGGAATTTTGAGCAAATGATTTGATAGACTGTGTCAGAGTTGAGAAAGGCTGGCAAAAGCCTAGGAGAGATCCTGGTGAGAGGCTTGGTGGGGGTGGGGAAGCATGTTTGACCCCAGCAGCAGGGGCAGCAGCAGGGGCAGATCTTCTGGGCGTCGGCTGGGGCACGTGGGTGTGCAGGTGGGTGGGAAGTGCATGAGACAGAGACCAGACTCAGATCCTCTAGGGGTAAGAGGCACAGCGACCACTGCCGGTGACCCTGTGAAGCCTCTTCCTGGCGGGGGGGAGGAGGGTGGTGTGGGTGAGCCGAGGAACCGTCATGAAAGAGAGGCACTTCTCCATCCACCCATTCCTTCTGGGGAAGCCCCCTTCCTGGCCAGGCTCTCAAACCAGTCTACCCAATGTTACCCCGAGGGCTCGTGTCAGAGGCCAATGCAGAACTGAGCCAGCATGAGGCATCCTGGGAAGGCTCAAGGGAGGGTTTCCACAGTGGTCACAGACATTGGTATGTAGAAGACGGTGGCCAGCACCTTCCATCCCTGTGGAAGCTAAACAAAAGGCAGAAGGCTCATGTTGCTGCATGAGGGGGGTGTCAAGACCACGGGGCCCCAGATGAGGAAACAGAGGAGGCTGTGAAGACTTCAGAGGTCTTCCAAGATTTCACGCTCCAGAATAGCTTGTGTGTTGTTCTGGAAGCAGGCAGATGGGTCAGCTGACCTCCCAGGGTCTCTTCTAGCCCTGCACCCCTAGCCCCTTCCACCAGGAGCAGAAGCAGTAGGCTGGACGTCTGGACTCCCAGCTTTTCTCAGTTGTCCAGTTGGCTGAGTGATTTGGCAGTTTAAGGGCCTTGGCTTATTTTTCATCAAGAATTGACAGATTTGTCCCTTCTCCAGAAATCTGGAAGGGAGTGATGTGGCCATGAGTAAGTGGTTCAAAGAGCTTTGGAAGAGGGTCGTGTGGGTCTGCAAATCTTACTGGAGGCTCTAGCCGATTGGCTGTCCCATATCTGTGCCCCAGGCACATGGCTAACATGCACTGTCAAATGTCACTTGTTTTTTAAACATTAAAAAAATTTAATGTTTATTTATTTTTGAGAGAGAGTGTGTGAGCAGGGGAGGGGCAGAGAGAGAGGGAGACAGAATCCATAGCCAGCTCCAGGCTCTAAGGTGTCAGCACAGAGCCTGACGCAGGGCTTGAACCCATGAGCCACGAGATCATGACCTGAGCCAAAGTCAGATTCTTCACTAACTGAGCCACCCAGGCACCCTTCAAATGTCACTTCTCAGGCAAGCTTCTCAAATATAGCACTTGTTACACAAGAACAAAGGATCTTATTCTTTATCCTGAGGGTTCCTGGTTGTAGCTCCCCTCAGATCATGGTGGTTTTAGAATTTCATGGGTTACAGGTTGGACCGCTGTTCTGGCTCAGTTTGATGGTCGGCTGTTTCTCCAGAGAGGGAGAGCATGGTCCGCGGGGTGTGCCACTGCCTCCGTCCTCCCGTCACTGATCAGTGTGGCCCTGTGAGTCTCTCCTGCTCTCCAGTGCACACCTGCCCTGTGTGCCTCTTAGCCAGGGGCAGTGGGGGTGGCAGTGGCTCTGGACATGTCACTCTGTGTCTTTATCTCTCTGCCTGCCCGCCTCCCTGCCAACTTTCTACTGGTCTTGCCCTGTGTGCACACACATCCTGCAGATTTGCACCTTCCCTTCCTTTCTCCTGTCACTCATTCCTGGTGCCACCAGACCCCAGTGGGGTGCTGCATATTCTCCTCCATTCCCCGCAGTGACAATTGCTTTCTGCCATCCATCAGATGGCATGTCTTTACCTCCCAGCTGTGAGGACCGTCCTTCCTGGGGCGACAGGCTCTCTCCTGTAGCTCCATGGCATTTGTCCTCACATGCACCAGGCTCCTGTCCTCTCTCTTCTTCCTGACATTCTGAGATGCTCCCAGCACGTGGCCTTGCACAGTCAGCACCACCAGCCCCTGGGGAAACCAGAGCGTGGAAGCAGTGGAGGGTGCGGTTAAGGAGGCGAGGACAGAAGCCAGACAGCCTGAGTTTGACTCTTGACTCTGTCATTCAGCAGCTGAGTGATCTGAGACAGCTCACCTCACCCTCTTCCGGGGGTAGTAGAGCACCAGCCTGGTAGGTTACTGTGAGGGTCAAATAGGCCGATGTACATAGAGTACCTAGCATACAGGAGGCACTCAATACATGCTAGCCACTCCTGTCATGATCATGACAACGGTGTTCTGGCTGTCACTTTCACATCTGGGAAGCTCAGTGTTTGCATGCTCTGACATCAGTGTCCCCCTTTCTGTCGCAGTGAAAGTGATATCAAGCAAGTCTGGCTGCAGCTGAAGAAGGACGAGCCTCACTTACTGTCCAACTTCGAGGACTTCCTGACCAGGACCTTCTCTCAGCTCCAGGAAGCTCATGAAGAGAAGAATGAACTGGAGTGCGCCCTGAAAAAGTGAGTACCCAGCCTCAGCCATTCTCTGTTCCTATGTGTGGCAAACAGAAGCAGAAGGTGCGCTTTCTCATATTCCATGAAGCCTCCTTGTCACTGTCTGCCAGAGTGGGGCCCGGGCCCTATGGCGGCCATGATATATAGATACTGTCAAGCCCTTGCTCACTTTTATCAGGCCCTCAACATATGCTAGGCACCATTCTAAATATGCACACCACCTCATTTGGACCATTCACTGTATTTTTTTCAAGTGCATTTATTTATTTTGAGAGACAGAGAGCATAAGTGACTGGGGGAGGGGTGGAGACTGAGAGAGCAGGGGAGGGGCAGAGAGACAGGGAGAGAGAGAATTCTAAGCAGGCTCCTCGCTGTCAGCACAGAGCCCCACGCAGGGCTCGATCCCACAAACTGTGACATCATGGCCTGAGCCGAAATCAAGACTCAGATGCTTAACTGACTGAGCCACCCAGGTGCCCCCTGGACTATTCACTGTTACTCACACTTTATAGATATGGAAATCGAGGTACTGAAAGGTGAATGACAGGCCCCAGGACATACAGCTTGTAAGTGGCAGGGCCAGCATTCAGGGTGAGATAGCCTGGCCCCTGAGACTGCACAGGGAGGGTTCCACAGCCCGGCTCTCCCCCCCCCCCCCCCCGCCCCAGCTCTAGACCTGCCCTTGGTCCCACTGAGTACCATCCTGACCACTGTCGGGAGCATCACACCCTCATGTCTCTCCTGCCATCTCCTGGCCACCAGGGCCTCTGCAGTAACTAGTGGTTTCTAGTGCTCCCCCTTTGCTTGGAGAAAGCATCCCAGCATGAACCTGAAGCCAACCTGAGTCAGCCTTGTGCCACAGCCGTGGGGCCACATAAATGCTCGTCCACCTGTGAGAATGGTGTGCCATTGGGGTACCACACTTGTCCCTACTCATCAAGTGTACGTTACAGCAGTGAGCTCACATTTTGTGAAGCCTGGTGTAACCAAGAATGGTTCCTAATCCTGAAGGTGTAGCCGAAGTACCGGGCTGGGTTTGGGCAGCACTGAAGTGGTCCTCCGGGTGACTGCACATGCTCTTGTCCCTGCCCAAAAATCACTCCTATGGCATGGGCAGCCTCAACAGTCCTAATGCAGACCACAGGCCCCTCCTTGCAAAGCTCCTGGTGCCCAGCACCACGCCCTGGGGGCGGGGCTTCAGAGTCTATACTGACATGGCCCTGGGGAAATCACGCAAGCCCCTGATTTAGAAAGAGACCACCACATGTCTGTGTCTTACTGTGTAGATCAGTTGTCCATACATTGCCCTGAACTCCTTCACATCTTGTGTCACCCCCAGATCAACTCTAAAAATTACTTGTTGGGGTCCACCAGGTATACACAGGTCTGGAAAAAAGGACCTTTAAGAGCCTGAGTTATGAAAAAATTGTGGCCAAATAATACCGGGGAAAGCACAGTTTGGCTGGAGGAGTGTTATGAATATTCTGGGCAGAGGCCCCAAGGCTCAGAGAAAAGAAGGATTGAGAGTATACTTCTATATAGTTTTTAGCTGATTAAGTTGTGACTCAGGCAGATCTGAGTTTGCATCTTGGCTTTGCTCCTTAATAGCTGTGTGACTCAGGCTAAGTTACTTAACCTCTCTGAGTCTCAGCTTCCTTATGTGTAAGATAGGGATGATAATAAAATACTGGCACATAATAAGTATTCAAAGGATGTTAAAATAATAATACTTACCATTTTAAATAAGTATGTTTGTCAGTATTAGAGGATTTGCCTGGTTAAAGTGAAGAGTTTGAGCCTGGATATGACCAGTGGTGAGGTTTAAAGATCCCTTTACCCTTCCAGACAACATGGTATACAGCCAGTAGCATTGGCATCACCTAGAACTTTCTTTGGGATGCAGAACCTCAGGTCTCACCCCAACCCTACTGATTCTGCATTGTAACAAGATACCCAGATGCTTTGTGTGTGGGTCTGAGAAGTGGGGAGCTGGGAATCAGGAGCTCTGGATTGAAGTTATGTGTGGCTCTCCAACCAGCTAGCTCTGTGACCTTGCTCAAATCTTTTGGTCTCTCTGAGCTATGGTTTTCTCACCACTAAAATAAGGGGCTGTTTTAGTTTCTGACTCTCCCTGCAACCCCACTTTTCTCTGACCCCAGCGTTGCTCACCCTGAGGAGCTACAGAAAAAGTCAGGTGGTGCCTCCCAGAGAAGAGGGTGCTCTTTTCTCTAAGGAAGGTGAGAGGAGTCACAGCCTGAATGGGCAGGCAGCGACCCAGCTCATGGCCTGGAATCTTCACTGTAGGATGCTTCTCTGCTGGCCTGCACTCCCACAGGGAGAGGCCAGCGCTCTTGACTTGTTTCAGAGCTGGTTAGCCCTCACATTCATCTTAAAGTGACCTCGTTTAGTGCTTTTGCCCTCATTTAATGACCAAGAGTTCTTGAGATGAAAGCCAAGGTCACTCTTGGCTGCATGTGCAAAACTAGCTCAGCCAAAGGTTCCAGTGGATTATCCCTGCCAGGTGCATCTGCCCTGGGTCAGCCGATGGAAGCCCCCTCCTGGCTGGAGAGCTGTGGTAGGATTAGGGGTCCCCGGAGCTCCCTAGCCCACCTCAGGGGTGTTCTCTGGGTGCAGAACCAGAGACCGCAGGCTGTAGTGAGCAGAGCACCAAAATCGCTCAGGAGAAACCCAAGCTCTTGCCCAGGCACTGCCACTGACCAGACATGTGACCTTGGGCAGCTTGCTTTATCTCTCTGTGTGTCGGTGTCCTCCCTGGTGACCTGAGAAAATAGGTGTGGTGTTTTTCTCACTTTTTGTGATTGTGAGTCACCAGAAGAAATGCATTTGACTTTGCAACTCGCATACACTTCTGTGTGTGGGTAACTGAACATTTCCTGAAATGGAGCTCATGCTTCCTGCATGTGATGTACTCTGATATTCTCTATTAGAGCCTCTTTTATTCTCTTGTCTTCTGTTAAAGAAACCAGAAAGGTTGATCACATCAGGGCTTCTGGGTTGTGACTGAAGCAGCTGATCTACAGGGGCTCTTGCAGCTCAGCTGTCAAACAAGCAAACAGGAAATCCCGATAATGTATAGACTATTTCAATGGGAGGCTTGACGAATAGCCCAGGGTGAGGTTAAGTGATTCTGAGACATCATCGAGGAGATGAATTTGGAGGTTTGGGGATGTGTGCGGGAGGGGCATGTCCAGGCATCAGTGAGGGGGGAGAATGGAAGCTCTCGGAATGGCCCGATTCAGGCTGGAGTCGGGGGGATCCTGAGGACGGTCTGAACCCCTCCCAGTCTCCTCCGCAACTGGTTTTTCAGTGTGGGGTATAACATGTTGACTCCACAAGGCCAACGAACGCCTGTCCCAGACATGGCTCAAGTCATTGCCACTGTGTGTCCCCTCCCCCCCAGGCTAGGCACCCAGGACACAGGGTGTCCTCGTAGCTCGCCTTAACAAGCACTTACTCTGTGCCAGGCTCTGAGTTAGGCAAATAGAACACAGAGTCCTCATCTTGAGGAGTTTATGATCGCACTGATAAGGTCGAGCTCATGCTCATAAAAATTCTGCAACAAAGCCAACCAGAGAATTCGTACCGTTGAAACGCTAGACAGCGCTGACATAGGCAGCAGAGGCTTTTGCTTCCTCCTCCTTTTCCAAACCACACACCTTGTTTATCCCTCCTGTGGAGCCCAGAGAACATGGGACTGACTGGTGGGGGCGGGGGGAGGGTCCTGTCCCAGCTCCCCAGGCTGAGTCATGTCCCTCAGGGATTCAGTTCTGCTGCAGTGAGTGAACCAGGTCTGCTCTGGCTTCTGGGAGGGAGGGCTGTGCAGCCGGCCTGAGCACCTAGGGAAAGCTCCTGAGAGCTGGTGTCAGGAGACCAGGGGCCCTCCTTACCTCACTGCCCTGGATTGTTTTTACAATCTGTATATTGGGAATAGGGGGAAAAGGCAAGTCTGGGAGCACTCAGTCTCTCACCCCTTGTTCCTTGGAGTGGAGCTTGAGTCAGATCTTTGATACAATGTTCGACTCTGTTGCATGTTCACTGGGAAGAAGCCACGGCCCATGGGGCAAGGTGGGGACATGGTCAAATGCACAAACCTGGGGCCAAAGCCCAGTTCTCCTGTTGAACTTCAGAACCTACAGGAGCCTCCACATCTCTCTTAGGAAGTGGAGGCCAGACGAATGGAGCCACGCTCCTTGGTCCACTGCGCAGAAGTTCAGAGAACTTCACATTTAGCATGATTAATATGGCTTAGGCTTTGGAAGAACTTCTGGCTATCAGAATTATGAAGTGCTTTGCCATGGAAAACATCTTCCCAATCACCTTTTCCTGGGCGGCCGGGCGGGGGGGGGGAAGCTTCAGCTTTCCAGGGGATGGAGAGCGATACTGTCTAGAGGCAGCAATAGATTCAGGCCTTTTGCCAGAATCACTAGTGGAAGTTAGGGCCCCACCCAGGAAAGTCTGATTTATTTGGGCTGGGTTGGGGGCTCAACGTCTGCATTGAAAAAATATCCTTAGGAATTCTGACTTTTGACCAGGGTTGGAATCTGCTGGATGCATGGACTTGATTGGCCCCTTACCAGGATCTAATCCTGAGGCTGAGGGTAAGGATGAATTAGGTGGTGTCTGGAGAGTGCTTTGAACTCTTGGAAGAAAAGTGCTTTCTAGATCAAAGGCAGGTCGTGGCTGTGCTCTGCTTACTCAGTCGTCTGCAGCTCAGTAGCCTGGAAGGCCACCCAGGCTGCCTATTTCACATCACTGGTGGACCACACTTGGCTTTGACAAACTTATCAGCACCCACCAGGGCCACATTGGAATCAGTTCCTCATCTGTACATTCTTTCTCATCCAACTGAGTCAGGCCTCATGCAGCTTCTTGAGGGCATGGGGGCCCTTAAGTTGCATCCCCTGCCCAGCCATTCTCTAGGCACTTTCTGTCCAGAGTGATTTCCCTGGGTTCTGGGACAGTGTTCAGACCAGGAGGGAATGTGTCTCATAGCCTGACAGTCTCAGCTATGATACCTGCTGCTCTGACATAAGCCTGAGAACTGGGATTCTATGATATGAAGCTTCAGGGACATGGGAGTCTCTGGGGGAAGAGGGAGTCATTGTTTCCTTGGCCTTGCCTCCAGATATGGCAGCAAATACTGCAGCATATAAATGGCCTGTGGCCCTTACATTCCATCTGTGAAGGACTTTATCTGCATGGTTCTCCAATGTTAGCTTCCTTCAGAATTACAAGAGGATCTTGGTTAAAGGTAGATTCTTAGGTCTCTCCCCCAGAGAGTTTAGATCAGTATGTCTTGGGGAGGGAGCCCAAGAATGTTCATCTTAGCATACATCCCAGTGGTTCTGATGCACGCAGGCTACACACCACACTTTAAATTTTTTTTTTAGTGTTTATTTTATTTTTGAGAGAGAGAGAGAGAGAGAGAGCACGTGTGCAAGCAAAGGAGGGGCAGAGAGAGAGGGAGACATAGAATCTGAAACAGGCTTCAGGCTCTGAGCTGTCAGCACAGAGCCCGACATGGGGCTTGAACCCACGAACCGTGAGATCATGACCTAAGCCTGAGTCAGACACTTAACCGACTGAGCCACTCAGGTGCCCCAGCACTTTGAAAAAATGCTGCTCTAGCCTCTACATTTTTCCAAAATGTATCAGTCTGCAAAAAGCACGATCCAGGGTGCCCTTCCAGTCTGGGATTTTAGTCTCTTTCTTAAGGTGAAGATAAGTTTTTGGTGAGGGCTCTAGGTAATGATGCTATGGCTTAGTCAGGCACATGTTTTTTATTGGTATATTATTATCTGAGGCAGAAGCACATTTTTATCTGAGAGCAGATTGAAAGGTGAGGACTGTTTGTGCTCTGTGTACACCCTGGGCATGATTTGTAAACCTGACTAATCAAGAATGGGTTGCTTTATAGGATGGGATAAAGCAGCAAAGTTGGTTTATACAAGGCAGGAGAATCTAATTAGGGAGAAACCATCCATCTTGAAAATCCAATTGGCAATTATAGAGCCTGCAGAATTATGTACAAATTCTGATGTTTTCCCCTCATTCAGCTCCACTCCAGTCATGTGTGTGTGTGTGCGTGTGACAGAGACAGACAAACAGACACAGAGACAGACACAGAGACAGAGAGAGGGAGGCAGTTAGAGAGACTGAGAGAGACTCTGAAGATTTTTCTAGTAAGAATTCTCTTTGCTGTCTGGAGACTGCAGCTGCCTGAAGCAGGTGGCAGGGGGCAGCGGTGAGCCTGAATCCCTCATGTACCTTTCTCATCCCAGCCACTAAGTAGGCTTCGCCTGAACGTGCTTCCATTTTCTTCTCTGGCAAATAGCAGACTCCTTGAGAATTTTCCGGCCCAGGATCTTCACTCTGTGCTCAGTACACATGGGGGAGATGGGTGGGAGACATGGGAAAAAGGGTCAGGCCCTTCTGGTGATCTTGGCCTTCTCCAGCCCTGGTGGGGGCACCTACTCTGGTTCACACTCACTCTACAATCGAAAGACTCCAGATGGGATTTGGATTGTTGATGATCCTGAGCACAAATGTATGGAGTTACCAGTGTAGACACTCAGGATGCTTGGGAAGACACTGTGGTGTCATGGATGGAACAGGAGACTGGGACTCAAGGCCTGGCTTCTCCCCTGTACTCAGACCTGGACTATCCAGATGCCCACAGACAGGTTACTTCCTTGCTTTGACCCTCATTTTCTTCATGTTAAGCTCAGTCTATGATGAGGAGGGGGATTCTTCCTCTCTTCACATCTGCCTTTCACCAGATTGTGCAAACTAAGAGACATACTGATCAGACCACTGCCCGCCCACATGGAGACACGTGAAATCAGAATGGTTAGTCTCCAAGGCCAGAGACATTTCTAAGTTCTGCCTTGAGTTCAAGCTTCTGAAATTTATTGAAAGTGTAGAAAAATGCCATTTGTCCAAGGTCAAGACTACACCGTTTAGGGAAAGAAGAAGCTACCTTTTTCCTGAAATGATTTCAGCACCTCCTGCCTAGAATCTAGAAGGTTAACCAGATGACTTTCTGAGACCCTCTGAAATCTGAAGGGATTCCGTTCCTAAGTGCAGGCAAAAAGGAACGAGGGAACGGGAAAGAGATATTTTGACCAGCAGTATTCTATAGTAGGAAGGCCTTGGCCCGTGTGTCAATAGCTGGAACCCCAGTGGTACTGAGTATTAATGCTTTCCTCCAGTGTGGTACCTTAACTCTCAGTGTGCAAATCACTTTGTGAAGGTTAATTAATTTTCACAGTCCCTGTGGGAACCTGGCAGGGTAAGTTAATTGCTAACTACATCTCGCCTTCCAATTCCCTGCAAATAATCTGTAAAGGTCTCTCTGAACCTAAGCCTTGTACTTACATGAGAATCACTATAATCCCCACCCCTACTTCCTTCCCCCACATCCCACCCTAAATCTTCAATATCACACACATGTGTATATGCACACACACGCTTAAGGGCCTCCTTTAGACAAGGGGCATCTTCTACAGTTAGACACCCTGGGTGGCATTCTGCCCACTATGCTGGACCTGGGCTTTTCATCCTGGCTTTCACTGGGACTCGTTCTTTCATATCTATCATGCCCTATGGTATCCTCAGTATATAATTGTTGCTTCTTCCCTTCACAGTTGAAAATCTCCCTTTTCTGGACTCAGCCCCTCTTAACTTGTTCCCAGAGAACTCTGTCATCCTCCACACTACTAGAGTAAGGGACTTTGTCCACTTCCTTCCAGGAAGGGCTCTCTGGTCACAGAGTTATTATCAGCCAGAGCCCAGGAAGGCATAGCAGGGTGGGGTCTACTCCACAGTATATGGCTTCTTCTTCCGTTCCTTTCCTCTATGCCATGTTAGCGTCGGACTTGGTGTTCTTAGATGCTAAAGTCCTGGTGTACAGAGCCCATTCCATAAATCTAAATTATTTTACCTAGAGTGTTACTTTACAAAGAGCTTAACAAGTACTTAATGTTGATGTCTCCCTCCTTCCATGCTTTGTCTTCTCTCCTGAGCCACCTCAGGTCTTGTCCTTCCCCAAGTCTTCTGTTCCCTGATGTTGCCCTATTCTCTCACACCCCTGTTGCTGCATCATTCCCCTTCAGTCTCTACTTGCCCCTTGGCTGAAATTTGAAGGAATTAGAAAGCAGCAGCTCTCAAAAGGGTGTCAAAAACCCCTGGAGAATCAGAGAACTCATTTACTTAGAATGTATTAAATGCATACTATCTGCTCCCTATTGTGCTAAATAATTCCACATGCATTATCTTATTTAAACCTCACAACTTCTCTATAAAGTAGGTATTAACCATCTGATTTTCCAGATACAGAAAACCTCAGGCCCACTGAGGATATGTGACTTATCCAAGGCCAGAAAGCTTGTAGATATCAAAATCAGGATTTGAACCACAGCCTTTTTACTCTGGGTCTAATGAATTCTGAGACAACCATAGCTGTCAGCAGGGGGATTATAACTTAGACTACACTGGAATATGCTAGAGGCACTATCCAGCCATTATACAGAAAGAGCAAGAAAGCGAGAATAAATATTGGTGCTCATGACTCCTTTGCTGCCTTCTTCCTACATTTGTTTCTCTGTCTCACTGAGACTTCATGTCTCTTTCTCTTCCTTTCCTTTCATCTCCCTATTCTCTGTCCCTCCTCCCCCTGTAGCTCAAAATGACTAGGCACAGATAGCAGACAGGGGATAATTAAATAAACACTGGGTTGTTGGGGAGTGTTTTAAGGATGACTAATAGAAGATAAACTGGATATTTATGCCCACAAGTTATTAATAGCTCAGAGAGCTCTATTCCAGATTGCTGCCCTTGTCTCTTTCAATATTTTTACCAATGGCAAAAACAAGGAGAGATAAGGACGAATATTTTGTAGTAATAAAAAAAGTTCCATCCACAAAGAAGATACAACAGATACAAACTTTTATGCATCAAACAACATAGCAACAAAATAGATAAGGCAAAAACTTTTAGAAAAACAGAAAATTTGATAAAAACAGACTTTAGAGGATTTTAACAAACTTATCTAGGATTTGATACATTAGGCAAAAAGTACAATATATATGTAAAATATTTAAAACTGTCAACCAGCAAGCTTAATTTAAGAGATAAATGTAGAGCTGTGTACCTCACAGTAGAATACACGTTCTCCTCATGGAAGTTATGCAAACATTGATCATGTTTTTGGCTACAAAGCAAAGGTTAATAGGTTCCCAAAAGTAGATACCTTACTAGTATATTATTTTTACTATAATACAATTATTTTACTATAATACTATAATATAAAAACAGCAGTTTTTATATTAGAAACACTCTTCTGAATAACTCTCAGATGAATTAAATTGTCAAAACCAACATATTATTTAGCTTACATTATGACTGAAATTTTTAAATACCAACAAAGCTTGGAAGGTCATTGAGTACACTAGATGACCAGTTGGCATCTATTAAGATAATGTCAGCCTGGAAAGATGGACTGAATCTAACAGAATTACATCCGAGCTCTTGTTCTGGTGTCCAAAAAGCCAGTGACAGAAACACAAGGTGGAAGAGATACGATTCAGTAGCACCATCTTTAAAAGAAAAACAATCACACAGACTTAAGATTTAGAGGTTTTAGTTGACGAACGGGTTCAGCATTCATCAACTGTGATGTGGCTGCCAAGAAAAGTTAATGTGTTCTCAGGCTGCATGAATAGATATGCAGTGTCGAGAACAAGAGAGGTATAGTCCAGCTCTAAACTCTGCTAATCAGACTTGATACACTGGGCATTCAGTCTGGGGCTCCATGGCTTGAGGAAGCTAAATGAGGGCACATTCAGAGAAAAGTAAAGAGAAAGGTGAGGGGACTTACAAAAAAGAAAAAGAAAGTCCATGTGAGACGTGGTTGGAGAAAGTGGAGAGGCATGGCATGAACCCAAGCAACCCCTTGAAGTCTTAATGCTGTTTTCAAATATATAAAGGGTTTTTATGCAGAGGAGAGATAAGGTCATAGAAAGATATATTTCTGTGAGTCAGAATATTCCAAAGATGAAAGAGCTGTTTAGAGATCCAGCCAAGTTCCCTATTGCTGGAGGTGTTTTAACCTACTTTGGGTAAATACATGGCGGGGACATTGTGGCAAGGATTTGAGCACTGGGAAAATAGGTGATTGGATCAGATGAAACTTTCAATTCTGAAATTCTTCAGTTCTTCTGGAATCTGGTATTCCTCCAGTATGGTCCTTCCATGGGCTACTGAGTTAGGTATCCCAAGTCTTAAATTGATTTTATACGCATTTTCAGCATTCACATTTTGAGCACAGACCCTGTGGGTGACAAAAATGTCTGAGTTTTCCTAACCTAGTTGAGACAGCATAAACCCAGGTGAAACAGTTTTTGAGGATTTTATTTATTTTTTTTAATGTTTATTTATTTTGAGAGAGAGAGAGAGAACATGCATGAGCAGGGGAGGGGCAGAGAGAGAGGAAGAGAGAGAATCCCAAGCAGATTCCACACTGTCAGCACAGAGCCTGATGTGGAGCTTAATCCCACGAACCGTGAGATCATGACTTGAGCTGAAGTCAAATGCTTAACCAACTGAGCCACGCAGGCGCCCCAGTTTTTCAGGATTTTAAAAGTATATGTTCATTGAAAGACATTTGATATTCTAAGAGTTCAGAGAAGAGACAGTGAGGATTAGAATAGGTGAGGAAATCCTCATAGAGAAGACTAAAAAGTGTAGGTGTGCATCAGGCAATATGAGTGGTTTTAGAAATTGTGGCAATATAGATGTATATAATAAGCAGACGTAATTGGTTGCCTCTTTCCTTTGGTGGAGGAATATGGTGTGCCCGCTGGAACAGCACATGCCACATGTGCAGACCTTTTTAGAGTGTCTCTCCCTGTTACTGTTCTCACGGCCACTGCAGAGCTCTCCGCAGACGCAGGCTTCGGGCTCAGTGGCTCCTGCTCACACACAGCCTGCGTCTCTAATGGATTGATCTGACAGGCGCTTTTATGGACGAAGCTTTCCGCTCTTCATCTTCCTGATTGCTTCTCACCTTTACCAAACCCAGCAGCACTTTTATCCTTGAAACTAAGACCTTCCTCCCCCTTGGGGAGCAATGGCCCTTGCCCTCCACAGCCATGACAGTAATTACAATAATAAATAATCCCTTATATTTATTTAGGGCTTTGCAGTTCCAAATGCTTTTCACGCCAGCTCTCTTGTTTGTTTGTCATGCCGGTGCTATGAGGCACTCCAGGCGGGTGCTCCTCTGGGGCATAACGAGGTCAGAATGCTCAAGGTCACACTGAGAATATGAACAGGTCTTCTGAGCCCTGAGCTGGTTTAATGCTATGAATGATGTGAACAGCACCATGATGCTCCCCATTCCTAGGGCTCATGTGTCTGACCCAGGCTGGTCATGAATCAGTCAGTTCTTGGGGCACCTGGGTGGCTCAGTCTATAAAGCGTCCAACTTCAGGTCAGGTCGAGATCTCACGGTTTGTGAGTTTGAGCCCCACATCGGGCTCTCTGCTATCAGCACGGAGACTACTTTGGATCCTTTGTCTCCCTCTCTTTCTGTCTCTCCCCCATTCTCTTTCTCTGTCTCTCAACATAAATAAACATTAAAAAAAAAATGAGTCAGTCTTTGTGGGATTCATCTTCTGAAAGCCTTTGGGCCTGGCCCGGGTCCCCTAGGATGCCAGCTGTATTCTAAAGCATTTCCAGAGGGTTGGTTTCACAGATAAGTCTGGTTGAGCTGGACCTAGATGCATTGAGGCCCACCTGGAACCCCTGGGCTTCTCTGCAGTGGACCCAGCCTTTGTCAACGAGGGCTAGAAGTAGGCACCATTCAGCAGCTACCTCTGCCTTCCCCCCATTTGTTTTTTAGCAGTCTGCAAAATTACTTACTTCATGATGAGTGAACTGACATGTGGGCATGAAAAACAGTTTATTAATTTAATCAAATAAAACTTAGAGCAAAGTTAATGTAACGCAGTTAATTATAGTGTAGAATTGGTTATTAAGCACAATGGTAAACAGCTTCTATAGATGACTGTAATTAGTATTACTTTATCAGAGAAAATCAGTTTTTAAATTTCTCCCATCTCACTTTATTAGGTCTTCAGTATTTATGTAGTTGGAGTCACTGTCTAAAGTTATCTAGCACCTGAATTTCTTCAAGCATAGGAAGATGATTGCAGGGACCAAGTGAAGACTTTCTTTCTGAAAGTCCCTTGAAACAATATTCATTTCTGTCCTTGAACTGTTCCTATTCAACAGCCAGTGCCTTTGCTCCTCATTTCCCTCTATATTTCTTTGTATTTATTATGGGTTAGCTCATAACCAGCTCATAACCAAAACATCTGTCATTTACCAAGAAGGGATTTCTTACTGTTAGCCAGCAAGACATTTCCTACACCCAGGATGGTAAACACAGGCTCCAGCTCATGGAAGTCTTGGAGAGCTGTCACCTTTTGTGCTCAGCAAAAGTATGGCCATTGCCATACTCACTCAAAGGATTTCTGGTCTTAGGGGTATGGCCGGGAGAGGGAACCTAGAGGCTTCTGGCCTGATATGAGTGACGTTGGCCGTGGAGACTTACACCAGTTCCTTGTCTGGGTCAGTTTTATGGTTTCTTCAGATCTAGAAGGATGTCAGTCAAAATGGCTCCTTTGAGTCATAGTCATGTGGTTTAAAGGTACCCCAGCAGGTAGCAAGTGAGGAAGGGACATCTTTTGGTGCAGCAGGGAAGGCTGGCACTGGATTGGAGTCCCAAGTGGATATAAGGCGGTAGGGGTTGAAACGAAGGTCTCAGTGTAATATATACATTCCCATCCTTAATCTTTTGTTCAGAAATCTCCCTAGTACCTCTCAGAATTGAAAACTGGAGCTATTTCCTCAATTATTAAAGTCTCCTTACTTGCGTAAAGGACAGAAAGTGCTTATCACCATTTCAGTTTAAAATGGCAAGTGCCAAAATCTGCAGTATGTGTGTGTTCAAACAGCCTTGGGAGCCAAGACATCAGCCTGCTCCTGAACCTGGGTTTCCCTTAACAGGTGAGGAAGAAGAATGGGAGGGACTCAGAGAGAGAGAGAGAGAGAGCCCTTAGCTGCAGGTCAGGGGAGAGGGGTAACTGTTCAATGCCCTGGAAATGGGAATACATTGGAGTGATAACTTCCATCTCAGTTCAAATGCTAATACCTGATCCTTCCTGTTTGAATTTGGAGGTGGGGGCTGGGGGTGGGGAGGCATTCAAAGAAGGATCTATTTGGGGAGAGAAGCAGGAACAACACCAGAGATGACCTATAGCCATAGCCATATTTGTTCCCATAGCCATATTTGTCTTGGTCTCTATATAGGAGCAGAGTACCCAGGTTTTTCCTTCCTGTCCTGTGGGGCTCTTCAAGTGTAGGGAGAAGATGCTGGCAGGGAGGAGGAGGGATGTCTCATTATCACTGCCCACCTTTAACCAGCCTGCCCCTTCTCATACTGTCTGCCTGGGGCCGTGGGCCTGAGATGGCATGAGCACTGGCCAAGTGTGGCCCCCACTTCCTTTGTAGGGGGCATGGTTTCCATGATTGTCATTGTCATGGAATCTTTTGTCATCTGATGAGAAATGTGGATCACATAGACTTAAGCACACAATTTCAGGAGAACCCTATGACAGTATACTTTAGACAGGGCTGATGGAGCCAGGTAGAGAGAAAGCATCCACAGTGGGAAGGAGATAAACCAGGAGCCCAAATAGGAAAGAAGCCCACACAACACAACTTTATACTGTCTATAGGTGTAGGGACCAGCAGACAATGAGGAGGTGCGTTCAGCAGAGGCCAAGGGGCTTGTTGTTGAAATAAAGCAGAATTAAGGAAGATAGAGCCAAGGAAGCTTCACTGAGGAACGTGTGGGTCATCTGGGACTGATGGCTTCCTCATCTAGGAGGAGGACGAGGTCCTGCTGGGCCTCTATGGTCAGCTAATCCTGAGGAACTGGTCCCACCTGACCTACGCAGTCGTCCCCACAGCCCCAAGCTCCTGTTGGGATTCTGGTGCCCAAGCTCCAGAGGATAAATACTCTGGGGGATAAATGAATTTTGGTGTAGACCTTCGCAGACTCTCTTTCTGCCACCTCTGCAGGAAAATTGCTGCTTATGATGAAGAAATCCAGCATCTCTACGAGGAGATGGAACAACAAATCAAGCATGAGAAGGAGCAGTTTCTCCTGAAAGTAAGAGTCCACACCAGGGCTTGGCTCTGAGCACCAGGTGGAAATATCGCCTACTCTGACTACCTCCCCCAGTTTAAGATTGCAGTGCCCCCACCTGAGGCACTGTGGATTCCCTGTCTCTCTGCTGCTTTATTTACATTTTTCAAGACATTTGTCACCTTCAGACATGACACTTAATTTCCTTGTTTATTTTTGTTGATTATGGTCTGTCTCCTCCTACTATCACGTAAGCACTGCAAGAGCAGGGATCTTTTAAAAAAAATGTTTATTTATTTATTTTGAGAGAGAGAGTGTATGAGCAGGGGAGGGGCAGAGAGAGAGGGAGACAGAGAATCCCAGGCAGGCTTTGCACCGTTACCGCAGAGCTCGTCATGGAACTCGAACCCACAAACGTGAGATCATGACCTGGGCTGAAACCAAGAGTCAGATACTTAACTGACTGAGCCACCCAGTTTCCCTGAGAGCAGGGATCTTTATCTTTACTTGTTACTGTATCCACAGCCCCTCAGCCATGCTTGGAACATGGTTGGTACTCAGTAAATACTTATTGAATCAATGAATGAATGAACTAATGACGAAAGGATGAAGGTGCATGTGCTTACCAGTTACAGCAGCTTGGAGACTGGGTCTGATACTGGCTGGTCCCAGACCTGGAAGGCAGACCCACCCAAATGCAGTCCATTCTACTCCATGCCCAGCAGCTCCTCTAGGGGGACCATCATTAGAGCCTATGCTTCCCATCCTTTCCCTTAGACACCTAGAAAACTTAATAACCAAGACAAGTCAAATTCCACCCTTCTCGGACCCCATGGGAGAAAATGTAGAGCTCATATACCTCGTTCCGACTCTGGCATCTAGCCTCCTAGCAGCCTCTAGCCTGCTGTTTGTCTTGGGAGGTCAGAATTGGTGAAATTCTCTCCTCTTCCAAACTAAGCAGGGTCCTTTTGGGAGCATATTTATAAAACAAAGCTACAGGAAACTCTCTCTTACCCATTTTTTCATTATCCACTTGGTGAGTTCTCAACAGAAAAGTCATTGATCTTGAATGGTAGCTTTAGGCTACCATTGAACTGAATCCCATGAACTGGGTGGCTTATAAACAACAGACATTTATTTCTCACAGTCCTGGTGGCTGGACATCCAAAATCAGGGGGCCAGTGTGGTCAGGCTCTGGTGAGAGCCCACTCCCTGGTTCTGGCTGTGGCCCTCTTGCTGCGTCCTCATGGGGCGGGGGGGGGGGGGGGGGCAAGTGCGTCCATGGGATCATCACCTTGGGGGTTAAGTTTCAACATAGGACTTCTGGGAATATAGCAGAGGGACCACGTCTTGCGCTGCCTCTCAGAACAGAACCTGGGCTGTTGCCACAACCCTTCCCTCCTCCTTAATGCAGGTTGGTTTGAACCAGTTTTTATTTATATGCTGATTTGGATTATCTACACCGAGGATCTATTTATTATCACAGATACCATTCAAAAGGAGATGAAGTCTGAATGCTTTCCAGAAAAAGCCCATCATATTCTCCAACTAGAGCCCTCTGAAGGCTTGTCTGCATTTCCAGACTCCCCCTGTACCCATTCTTTCTTAGAGCTTTAAAACAGTCTGCCTGTCCCCTGCCCTTCAGCATAGTTGGATGAGTATAAGGCAGACAGAACTCACACACTTGTCACCCAGCATACCCTAAAATAGTTTTCTGAGAACAGTAGCCTTTTTTTTCCTGCAGTAGGAGAGTCACTCCCTTTACCCCAAATGATCTACTGCTGAGCCATGACTACAGGTCAGAGGTCCTAGCTAAAAAAAGAGGCCTGCTTCCAGAAGCAAAAGGTGGGCCAAGGTGTGGGAACTGGGAATGGGAAGAGGTGGGAGGAAAAATTTCAAGGACACATTAGGATCATGTAAGGGTATATGACCACACCACTGTACCCTTCACCCCCCATTCCACTCCCTCCTTCCCCTTCTAGTACCCCAGGCCTTTCAGGCCCAGTGCCTAGGTTTTCCACTTTTGCACAAACACAGAAACTGTTAAAATGTGCTTGGCTTTGCAGACACAGGCTTTTGCCTTGTCACAACGTGAGGACAGTGGTGTGACAGTTTATGACAGCATGAGAAGGGCTGGGCCTTCTGGCTCTACATGTAGCAGTCTGTTTGACCACGAGGGAAATACTTAATGACTGGCACACTCCGGCTCAAGGAAAATAGACGCCCCCCCTCGATGCTCTATGCTGGCCGGGGCTATAAGGCACTCTGCAGGCCCACCATGGGGATGGCAGTATCCGTGCTGGACTTGTGGAGCTACCCGCCTCCCCCGCACTGTTCATGGGGCACCTACTCTGTGAGTGACAGCCAAGCTGAACGAAGCAGGTTCCCCGGTGAAGGTGTTGACAGCAGGAGCTTCCCGGTCAGATCTTCCCCCTATCGTTGCCTGTGGTTGATGTGAGGGCAATCACAGGCTGTCCCTGAGCTCCATGTACCTACCTGAGAACAGGCTGAGGACCAGGTAGTGTCTACAAAAGATGAGTCCAGGAAATAATTCTGAGCCTTGGAACGGAGGTGTCCAAAGGCCTGTGTCCTGAGAGTGGTTGTGTGCTCCCAACCCCCTGGTGCCACCATCACACCCAGCCTCATAGCCCCTCTAGTGTCCAGCATTCCAGGCTGTCCTCCAAGGCAGGTGGAACCCCAGGGGCTCCTGTCATGAGCTGTATGCACATTATAATGGTTTCTTCTCTCCCTGCAAGTTTCACACCTCATTTCTGCCTTCAGGGGAGTGAAGAGCTGTAGGGGGCCTGCATATTTTTGTTTCTGTCCTGTGAACAAAGAAACAATGATAGATGAATGAAGTCAAGTCAGCTAGGTAAGACCAGGGCTGGAGCCCCAGTCTCCTGACGCCCAGATGAGGGACCTTGTACCAGACCAGGCTCTGTGAGAGTGTCAGGCATCCAGACAGCCCACACAGTTTTCTCTTTACCCCACCCCAAGCCCTTTCTCACTGCGTCAGCAGCTTCCTGAGTGGGGAAGACCAGTTCTAGGGCAGGAGGGGAGGGGCTGTGGATCACAGAGGCAGAGCTATCACAAGAGCAAGGCTGGGACACCTCAATCATGGTGGGACACGGTGAGGACCTAGACCCTCAAGGGGAAGAAGTAATGCCCTGTGTTTCCCAAGCAAGGGGTAGTGTGAGGGAACAAATGACTGTACCCAATGTGGAACAGAATATCCACATTAGAAGGATACCCCCCCCCCCCAATTTAGAGATAAAGAGTTGGAGGTGTGAGATTCTCTATGTTCAGTACTCCACCACTAACCAACACTGTCTCTCTCTGGGGGAGCGGTGCACAGTAATTGGTCATGGTCACACATGGTGGGAGTTGGGGAGTTGGCATGACCCCTTATGAGCACTTGCTCTGTCTCTGTCCCAGTGGGCCTCCCTGACCAGCCAGGCAGGGCATCAAAGCCCTGGAATGTTGTGGGAAGGGCCCTACAATCCAAAAGGATGGGGAGGCCCTGCTGTTGAGCAGGTGCAAGGTGGGGGACAAATCTCCATCCCAAGTGCCCTGGGGCCTCACGCGTCCTTCTCTCCGGCCCGGCAGGACATGGAGAGGTTTCAGGCCTGCAGTCAGGAGCTGGAGCAGAAGCTGTTATCCAAGGAGCAGGAGCTGGAGCAGCTCATCCAGAAGCAGCAGCAGGTGCGCCTTTGCCACGGCCTTGGAGCACCTGGTTCCTCTCTCCATCCCACCCCCCCACCCCCCCCCGTTGCCCACTTTCCCTGCTATTCACTCAAGGATTTGGGTTTGTTTGTTTGTCTGTTTTTAATCGGAGGAGAACCATTTAGCTGTACAAAAGATAGCATTTTGAAACCACAGGTGATCTCAGGATAAAGCCTTTACCTCTCCAGCGCCAGGTGTTTAGTTGGGAAAAGTTGCCAAGAATTCTTCCTTGAGGCATCTGAAGACATTGTCAACCTAATTATACCCAGGAGCCGCCAGAATGCCAAACATTAATTTGTTTCCTGCATCCTGGGTAAGAGGAGAGGGGGGTGCTGAGGTACAAAGGACAGAGTCACTAATGCTTTGTGGGAGGCTGCAGTGATGTCTTCCCACTGGGATGGCCATGGATGCCTCCAGCTGGAAGAGACTCTTCAAAGATCAATTTGCCCATCCCCTGTTTTCCTGTGCACCTGGAAGAGGTTCCTTAGCCTTTTTTTTTTTTTTTTTGTGGCTATGCCCATCACCCCACAGGATGGATGCAGACACCAGATATTCCTCTGATGCACTTGAGCCCCCACGAGGCAGTCTGGGCAGTACACTGTGTAGGGTGGTGTCCAGCCACCATGGCTGCCTAATGACCTCAGGAAGATTGATTACCTAGGCAAACTTCACAATCATAGACTCCTCTCCAAGGTGAGGGCTCGTCGGGGAGGGAAGGCCAGGATGTCACTTGGCCTCCCGTTTTGTTTTGTCTGGCTCTGGAAGTAATCCAGCCCTGGACAGACCCAGACACACCACATCCATTTGTATAGAGAGGGCTATTTTCAGCAACACAGTAAAATATGCTTGAAGCTACCCCATGCTGAGGCTAGAGACTGTCCCTCTCCTGCTGCTCCCTGACCTATGTATGCATTCTGGTTTCTTTCTTTTTTTAATAAATTCTTTTTTTTTAAGTTTATTTTTGAGAGAGACAGAGACAGTCTGAGCAGGGGAGGGGCAGAGAGAGAGAGAGAGAGAGGGATCGAGAGAATCCCAAGCAGGCTCTGAGCTGTCAGCACAGAGCCCAGTGTGGGGCTCGAACTCATGAAACCATGAGATCATGACCTGAGCCGAAACCAAGAGTCACCCATGTGCCCCTTGGTTTCTTTCTCTTGCAACACGATAATTTCCACGGGAGGAACTGCCAGCTGCCTTCCCATTACCCTTCCACAGCTATCCCTTGCTTCTACTCTTTCTCCCCCTCACTATTATGCATTAAGTTCTTACCAATTAGACTTATCCCTCAAACGAATGATTACCACTCGATTTAATTACTGCATGCTTGCCTGATTACACAGGAGCCTCTTGAGAATCACACAAAATTCCTTGTTGCTGCCTCCTCTTCCCCTCACTGGCCACATTTATAAAACTAAATTTATTATGATATATTTGCCTTGGTTTGATTCCTCCTCTGGTGAGAGGGTTAGAAGCTTTGCAAAGCAGAATCACCAGCCAAGAAACGCTGCAGTTATACAAATGCAGGTTTTTTTAGTTCCTTTTGGGACATGAAAAAAAAAAAAGGTATGTGTTTGGTCTGACCTGTTTTAGCTGTTTCCTAAGAATTTCCAGGGTTTCTGGCCACCACACAACATTTCTCTAGATTAAAGGAATGGATTTATTTAGCGGAGCAAAGAAAAGGGGATACACAAATTTGCTGTCAGAATTCAAAATTAGGAAGGACAGTTTTATGAAGAATGCCACTTAGCTGCTTCCCAGGTCCATCAGGGCCGAGGGGGACAATTGGCTGAAAGGACAAGAGGGATTTAGGTTGGCTCTCAAGACTATGGATGAGATGCTAATGGCATCATTATTGTCACCGGGACTGGGGACACAGATGGACTGTTGACCTCCCTTTCCCAGCAGTCTTTGTGAATGGTGCTGTTCCCTCTAGACTGTTCAGTAGCCCTGTGGAGACATGGGAGAGATGAGATGTGCTCTGGCCATTCCTCCCTGCCTCCAAAAGTGCATCCGTGTGACTTAAGGAGCAGGACAAAGCCTGTCGAGTCCCAAGGGCAGTGAGGGCTCCTGCCCACAGGTGGAGAAAGTGAGGGGAGACTGGGGCTGAGCCAGATGGGATGGGGGTTGTTCATCATTCCCTCCTGCTCCCCCACCTTCCTTTCCAGCTGGAAGGCCAGTGCACCACCCTGCAAAATGATGAGCATGAAACCAAGGCTGAGAACACCAAGCTGAGAGTCACAAACCAGGAGCTGGCCCGGGAGCTGGAGCGGACCTCCCAGGAGCTGCAGGATGCCCGGAAACAGCTGGAGAGCCTCCAGCAACAGGCCCACCAACTCCACCAGGAGAAGGAGATGTGAGTCTGGCCCTCGTGGGTTCCTGTCCCTGCTGTCCAGCCTCACCCCCTGCTGTGAGCATGACATCGTCTCCTCCCTTGGAGACCCTGTCGCCTTGCCTAGAACGTGGGGCTCAGGGGCTCCTTGGTCCCTGAAATCTCTTCTAGGATCCCAAGGCCATCAAGCAGACCAGCACTGTAGCAAGCAGAATCTAGGATTGACAGGAAATCTACAACCCTGTTCTTGGGAAATATATCATGTGATTCAAAAGATGTGTTATCCACCCAACAAATACAGGGCGGTCACTGAGAAAAGGCTGAGTGTGTGGACAGACCACACGTGACTGTCATAGGTTAGAGACCCAGGACGAGAGTGAAGCAGGTAGGCTTCTGAGATTTAATCTGATGGAGTATATGACAGTACCCTGGAATCTTCACTGCAGTCTGCCTACTCTCTCCTACCAGTGTCCCTCTGTGTGGACACAGTGTGGTGAGCCCCACATCTCTCAGGGCCTGGTTTGCCAGTGACCTGCTCTTGGTGTGCGGCCAGTGGACTCAGCCTGCTAGGCAGAAGCACACGTAAGGAAGAATCAAGAGCTGGGTCTGCAGGCTGGGGCTGAGGAGCTGCCAACAGTCGTCTTGGGAATATTAGGTTCTGAGAACAAATGCACTCTTTGGCATGCCCAGGGATAGGAATCCCACTTATTTGTTCACACATTTATATTTGTTTACTTACTCATTTGTCAAAAATTTATTGCAGACGGCTCTGCCCCAGGTACCATGTTGTACATTCAACATATCTCACCTATGTCAACAATTTGACATTGTTTCATATGAACTTTACAGCATCCTGATGTGGCAGGTACTGTTATTATCAACTCTAAGTTATGGACGAGGAAGCTAAGAGTCAGAGGTTTTCAGTAACTCTCTAGCACAACACTCCGTGCTAGACACATCTTGCTGACTCCACACAGTGAATCATGAACCGGCCAGAAAATATGTACTCAGGAATGGGACTGGCCATCATTCACTCCTCACTCATTCATGCATTCGTTCATTCCCTTCATTCATTCTGCAGAAGGTAACGTGTGCCTTGTCCTGTGCCAGGTATTTAAACAGTGTGATTTCAGAGGAAAGGGCAGTATTACTTACCAGTGCCTGAGTGTTACATACGTTAACTGTCCTTGTTCAAAAGGGAAAGCCCTCACTCCGTCTGAATGATGGCAAAATTTGGGTCCGTTGGCCTAAATCAAATTGTTCTGCTGTCTGTCTTGTGTGTGCTGTCCTGTACTGTTTTGGACTGATTTGCCAGGGTGAAAGAGAGGAAATGTGTTTGCATGTGGAGTTTTACCCTAAAAAGACTTCTCTAGTTTTTTTATTTATTGATTGATTTTATTTTTTTTAATGTTTATTTATTTTTGAGAGACAGAGACAGAGAATGAGCAGGGTAGGGGCAGAGAGAGGAGACACAGAATCTGAAGCAGGCTCCAGGCTCTGAGCTGTCAGCACAGAGCCCGACGTGGGACTCGAACTCACAAACTGTGAGATCATGCCCTGAGCCGAAGTCGGATGCTTAATGGACTGAGCCACCCAGGTGCCCCAAGATTTCTTCAGTTAAAAAGAAAATGTATTCTGAGCAGCTGACTTAAGACAAACCCCTTCACTCCAATTCTTGGGTGACCAGGGGAGGACAGTGTATTTCATTGTAAATGAGCAAAATCAGTTCCTCCTCATTGAGAGCAGGCCAACAAGGCACAGGCATTTAACTTTACAAACAGAATTAAGGACTCAGGCTCTTAAAATTGAATCAAGTTTTAAAACAACAAACATCTGAAGGCACCAGCATTAGAACAGCAAATGGAAGTAAGCACCCAGTGCCAGGGTATCAAATCACAGCATGAGGATTAAAATCTTTCTGAAGTCTTATCTTAATTAACCAAGCCAGAGACAATCTCTGGAGGCTGGGAACTGAAAAAGGGGGTCAGGAGGAAGAGATAAATGATTTCAGGAACTTCATGACTTGTTTTCAAAAAGCGCACAATGCCTCATGCAGCTGGAAAGCATGCTGGAGCCCAGGAGAGTGTGTCCTGTCTGGGGAGGTCAGGAGAGAGGGCAGTGAGAGCCTTAGCTGGTTCCCTGTAGAACAGAGTCCCAGATCTGCAGTACTGACAGCAGGTGAGTGCTCTAATCCACCTCTTCATTTTATAAATGAAGAACTTGAGGCTCAGAGAGATGCAGTGACACAAAGCCACACAGCTAGCTAGTGCCAGAAAACAGGGACAGAGCCGAGTTCTCCCCATATCATGTGCTTCCCCCCCCAACTCACAATGTCTTGCTGTCTGATGCTGCACCAGAGCATCTGGGAAAGGAGAGGACGGTACTGGGAGATAAAAAGACTTAGTCACTTATCAGCTAGAATTCTAAATGGGCAAAATTAATTTTTCTGTTCTCCAAAGATGCTCAAGGAGGGAGAACTTGATTTTAAAATAAGATAAAGAAAGAACAATCAAGCAGGAGAGATAACATAAAGATGAAGGTCAGCTGGAAAGCAGCACCTGTTTATTTTGTTAATGAATTTTTATTTGGGGTGGGTAGTTTATGACGAGACACAAAAGGATCTATACTCAGCAAGAGGTCTGCAAAGACCCAGAGGCCACCCCTCAGGGTTTCTTGTGGATCCTTCCAGAGTGTTCTATGCATATACAGGCACACACACACACTTTTCATTTACACACTGTTCTGCATTTGCCTGTGTTTTCACTTGGCGATATATTTTGGAGATGCTCCCTCTCTCATCCCTCTCCAGAAAATAAAGCCAACAGCAGTTCCCTAAAGACAGCCATAAACCTGTCACCAGTCACTCCTATGAAAAATGGTAATTTCTTTCTCTTTCAGTCCACATAGTACCAAGTACAGACCTTTAGAATGTCTAGGTTAGATGCCTTCGTTTTTGTGAACACAGAAAAAGTCTGACAATGTGTGTGTATCTAAATAGATGCATGTTTATTAGACAAATAGGTAGACATATTTCATCAATATGTAGTGTGTGTGTGTGTGTGTGTGTGTGTGTGTGTGTGGCTCCAGCAGTCAACTCTGTTGTGTCTACAGTGCAAAGACCTGGAATGCCTTATTTCTTAGGAATCGCTCCTAAATCAAATGTTCTGTGAGAACACAGATGTCAGGTGTCCAGGGAGTGATTTCCCTTAGCAGAGGTAGAGTCGTCTGCTCCTGGTTGAGAATCAGAACCCAGGGCTGGGACAGAGGATCCACAAAGCCATCGTGGCTCACAGGGCACCGCAGCAGCAAACAGCTGTGCTCACATACTGCTCATCACAGCAGAATCCTAGACAGGGATTTGGGGACCCGGTTTGGATAATGGGAAATACATTGTTTTCCCTCAAGTTGAAATTAAATATAATTGGTAATAAAGTGTTAGGAATTGGCATCTCTGCAGGAGCTAGAGAAGTTTTATTGCTTAATTAGGATTGTCTGAGGTGAACTTAGAATTTGATTCTGTCTGTTATTGTTGTAAATTGACTTTATAATTATTCCATAAAGGGGGAAGAACCACACAGATACCTTTTAAGGAATCTATTGTGAGGTGGGCTCAAGCCTTATGGACTGAGCAAGCAGGTGCTGTTTTCGCCAGCTCAGTAATGACATTGAGGGTGCGGCAGAGGGGTGACTGTCTCCGCCCAGCCCGGTGTGTGCACAATCGGGGTAGTCTGGACAGCCTATGGAAATGGACGCATTTTGTGAGACTATAAGATGCTCCCTACACTAGCAACTATGCTGTGGTTTGGAAATGTGGAACTTTGGGCCTTTTGCAGTAACCTTAGGGGTGATTTAAACATTTCTAAAAGCACAGTGCAGAGCCCGGAGGGAAGGATGGAGGCAAAGTTGCGAAGTTCAGCAAGGCTTATTTTCCAGTGTCACCCAATTCTGCTTTCCTTTTTTTCCTTTCTTCCCCCGGTGGTGTGGAATACCTCCCCGACTCACCCCTCCCTTCCTCTCTTCCTTCCTCCATCCCTGCCTCCTTCTTTCATCCCCCACTCTCTGCCCTCTCTCCTTTTGTTTCTTACTACTATTCGTTTGTTGTTGTTGTTGTTGTTTATGTATTTATTTTGAAAGAAAGAGAGCATGAAGAGTGCACAAGCGAGGGAGGGGCAGAGAGAGAGGGAGACAGAGAATCCCAAGCAGGCTCCAGGCTCCAAGCTGTCAGTATGGAGCCTGATATAGGGCTTGAACCCACGAACTGTGAGATCATGACCTGAGCTGAAACGAAGAGTTGGACACTTAACCAACTGAGCCACCCAGGGCCCCCTGTTTCTTACTGCTTTTTGTTGACGACACCTTCATGCTGGGCACTGGGTTGCATTTAGAGATGCAGACAAACCAGGCAGTCCCTACCTCACCATCTGAGTTGGTCTCCAGACACCTCCACTACCTCTCAGCTCCTCCCTCCCCTTACTCAAAGGGTGATTGACATGATTGACGTGTTCACGCTGTGATCTAAGTATCTGATTATAATTGATACATTTGATCTCTGCTTTATGGCTAGAGATGAGAACTCCTAAGTTAAAGAAATGAATGACCAACAGAGGAAATTACAGAGATCTAAGAACGGATTGGAGACTTATCGGGGAGGATGGGGAAGGGGAAAGGATTCTTCTGGAGCTCCTGGAAACAAACGAAACCAGCTACAGGAAAAATACAAGTTCTGCTCTCACTTGCAGGATTGGGCTGGAGAGTATTGGTTCTGGGTAGGACAGGGTCACCTGGAGCCTGGGAAGGCCAAGTGATTATTATGAAGCCCTGTTCATGGGTTTGGGAGTAGGGGGCCCTAATCTACTCAGTCGTGGATTGTGTATGGGACATGGGGAGAGTTACTGGTTCTCTGTCTGTGTCTATAAAATAGGGGTTATCTCACCTTCCAAATCCGGAGTCTGTGATGATGAAGTGAGATCATAGCTGTAACCACCTGCACACAGCAGGTGCTTATCAGGGGAGGCATATCCCTCTGACCCCAGGGTGGGGTGCTACCTGCTGGTCCTACCCAGGACCAACTACAACAGGACCAACTACAACACAGCCCCTCACACCGTGGTGGCTTAAATCCCTGCTATGGAAGCTCATAAGTCTGTGTTGGCCTCTTCTTCAGGGAAGTGTACCGTGTGACGGAGAGCCTACAGCGTGAGAAGTCGGGGCTTCTGAAACAGCTGGATCTCCTGAGGTGTGTCAGCATCAGATGTGTTCTGAGAGCATATCCCACATTCCTTGGGTTGGAAGAGCCAGGCTGAAAGTCTTCCCTACCTACATTCTGGATGATCACAGCTGCTGAGAGAGTGCCCTCATTCCCCTGATCCCCAGCATATTATGTTTGGTCCCTTCACACACACACCCACATCCCTCTCCAGTTTGTACATCTGCAGGTAGGCTCTGCCTCATTCTTTGTGGCATCTCCCACAGCACCTTATGTGGTACTTGCTCAGGTAGGAGCGGAACTGAATTTCTTGAGCATCTACTCAGTGGAAGATATAGTATCCCTTTCTCTTTAAAAAAATTTTTTTTATGTTTATTTTTGAGGGAGAGAGAACGCAAGCTGGGGAGAGGCAGAGAGAAAGGGAGACAGAGAATCAAGTAGGCTCCACATGTGGGGCTCAAACCCATGAACTTGAGATCATGATCTAAGCCGAAGTCAAGACGCTCAACCAACTGAGCCACCCAGGTGCCCCTGGTATGCCTTTCATCTTCAACAAAATTAAAGAAAGGAGGGCAGTTCCTGATAGGGGAATTAACAGAGAAGGAAAATGATAGCAGAGAAGTGAAGCAATTTACCAAAGGAGACAGACACTCACTTCGGGAGTCAGACTTGAGATCTGTATCTGGCTGATTCTCTTGATTCTGCCATAGTCTCCTAATGTCTGTTGAATGAGCAAATGAGTCACAAACAGAGCATAAACAGAGCAAAGGAGTTTAGAGTTTCCTCCACTTGCTAAAACTTACTGTAAATTCAAAGCTCATTGGTCTGGAATGTGCCAAAACCAAACCCAAAACAAAACCTGTGTGTGGAAAGATGGGATTTTCACTTTTGCATGTGAGGTTTCCAAGTTACAGTACCTTCTGTCTGCCAAACACCTCTTGGGAATGGTGATGGGGCACGAGCACTTTGGGTTCTGCTTTTTATTTTTGTTTAAGCTTATTCATTTATTTTGAGAGAGATAGAGTGCTGGAGGGAGAGAGAGAGAGAGAGAGAGAGAGAGAGAGAGAGAGAAGAATCCCAAGCAGGCTCCACGCTGTCTGCACAGAGCCCAATGTGGAGCTCGAACTCACAAACCATGAGATCATGACCTGAGCCAAAATCAAGAGTCGTCCGCTTAACCGACTGAGCCACCCAGGCTCCCCAGGTTCTGGTTTTTAGAGTGCAGTTGTCTTAAATCAGGTACACTCTGACTTGTTTTGTTTTATTTGAAAGCAAGGTGAGGTCACCGTGTCTGGCATCTGTGATGCTACCAAATTGAAAAATGCTCAGAACTGAATGCATTTCAGATTTACTTCCCTCAATACATGATTCAAACAGGACTGCAAAGGCTGGGGAGATGGAAGGGGGTTCTGACATGACCAAGTTCTAATCCATTTGAGAGCAGGTCTTGAATCTTAGAAGGCTTTAGTGAAAAGAAGAGAACAGGGTGTGCAAGGACAAATTTTGATTTTTCCCCCTTTTTTCTGTTGTACTTAGAAGAAAAGGACAGATTCAAAGCGAATGAGCAGAGGAGAATGACAAGGCAGATCTCTACAAACACATGGGTCTTTTTGATGGAGACTGGCATTTGTGCAGAATTACATGCCCAGTCTTTCTGTGCTATCACATGCATACAAGCTTAGATTCTGCAGCAGGTCAAAGTCCATCCGTAGCGAGGAAGGCCCCCATGGCAGATTTTTCCTCCACAGTGAAATCATCGGGTAGTGACAGACAGCAGTGGGGAAATGGGAATCAAGGACAGAGATAATGCCGAGGCAAGGGATATCAAGTTGGAAGTTGGGGGGGAGGATGGGGGTCTGCCCCCATCATGGCAATGGCTGGGATATGACAGTGTGAGGAAGGGACTGCCCTCCTAGGGCAAGTAGCAGCAAAAGGAAACAATTTCAGGGGACTCAGTTGGGAACACGGACTTTGGGGGCCGGATCTGGGTCAAGACCCAGCACTACCCTTATTACTTTGTGTGACCTTGGGCAATTGACTTAACCAGATGGAATGTTCGTTTTCTCATGCCTGCCTCACAGGCTTCTCTTGAGAGTGAGATGATATATATATGAGTGACCATCACGACAGGGCATTAGTGTGAATTAAGGTGGACATTTATTTAGAGGGTGTAGCATCTCTTTGACTGCCGAAGCTTCTGCCTGGAGATGACTGCACAAAGCAGGAAACACCACAGCGAACTCCCTGATGGAGATGGGGCTTCCCGGGGCCCCCATGTCCTCACCCGGGTGCAGGGCTGCTAACCTCTGCCAGCATAGAGCGAGGGGCCTTCTGGAAGGAAACTCTCCCTTTGCCATTCTCAGGCTTTGCTACTATCATGGAGACAGGCAGAACCGTCACATGAGCATGTCCCCTGTGCCCATCCATGCCTACCTCCTGCCTTCTCTGTCGTGGTGGCTGAATGCCCCATGTGCCTGGCTCTCCCAAATGTGCACTAGAATGAGACCTTCCTCAAGGGCTGGTCCAGCGGGTATTGTCTCTCCTCCATGGCTGGTTGTTTCTCTTTTGGGGAGACCAACCAATGTCCTATAGCATTTCTTACCCAGCAGCTCCTGTCACCACTTACGCATCCAGCTACTTTGCATTTCTTTAATGGCTTTCAAAACCTTTCAAAAGAATTGTTTACACTTGCATTCCATCTCCATTTCCTTTCCTCACATTCTTGACCCTCCAGTCAGGCTCCTTCTGCCTCAATTGCACTGAAAGGGGAACCAGGGACCTCCATGTTGCTTGAAAGAGTGGCCAGTTCTCAGGGTGCCACCCTTGTCTCCAGCAATGTATTCTTAGCACAGCATCTGTAGGGCTCCTTTGAAAACTTGAGTCAGATCAGCACACTCCTCTGCTAGTCCCCCAACCCCCACAGCTTCATATCTCATCTGGAGTAAAATCCCAAGTTCCTACAATGGCCCACAAGACTATGAATGAGCAGGTCTCCATTTGTCCCCTCACCTTTCTCTGACCTCATTTGCTTTTTTAAAAAAATGTTTATTTATTTATTTTGATGGGGGGGAGTGGCAGAGAGAGAGGGAGAGAGAGAATTTCAAGCAGGCTCCATAGTGTCAGCACAGAGCCTGATGTGGGGCTCAAACCCACAAACTGTGAGATCATGACCTGAGCCGAGATTAAGAGTCAGACACTCAACAGACTGAGCCACCCGGGTGCCCCTCTGACTTCATTTCCTAGCGGCTCTCCTCTGAGCACTCTGATGCCCTCCTCTGTGTTCCTTGCACACCCCTGTTTGAGCCTGACTCCAGGCTTAGCCTTTGCTGTCTCCACTGCCTGTGCTGCTCTTCCCTCAACTGCTGGCATAGTGCCCCTCCGCTCCTGCAAGCCTCTGCACAGATGCCCCTCCCTGACCGGCCTTCTGAAATACCACTGCACCCCTGGCACTCTTTATTCCACGTCCCTGCTTTATCTTTCTTGAGAGCAATGAACCCTGCACTAAAACACCAATTCCCCAAGGACAGAAACTTTTTCTTTTATCTATTTGTGTAAACCTTGAGAGCTAGGACTTCACTTAGCATGTAGTGGGTGCTCAGGGGACATTTGTGGGAGTACTGCATGCATGCATGAAATGAATGGTTCAGAGAGAGAGCGCGCCCAATAGCAAGCTCACAGGTGCAGCTGCAACTGCTGGTCACCCTCTGGGGGAGGCTCCCCCTAGTGGCAGGACAGACCAGTGCATGATCCTGAAGGGTGGTGGGTGTCACAGTCATTCTATGTCCCCCCACCCCTGCCTCCAACTGATTTACACACAAACTACCCTCCATCACCCCCCCCCCCTTAGGAAAGAGATTCCACGCGCTCCCTGGGCCTTCCACATAAAGCCTTTCTCTGCACTCCTCTCACTGGCAAAGTGGCTGCTCTTGGATTTCTTGACTGCAAATACCATGTCTGAATAGACTCCCCTTTTCTGTTTGCAGGGAAAGGAACAAGCACCTTCGGGATGAACGGGACATCTGTTTTCAGGTAATTGCCCTGTGTTCCCTTTCCCGACAGGGTTTGGGTCCCCTGGCCGCCAGAGACCATGCTGGGACAGGCCCAAGAATGTCCTTGCAGTCTGGCTCACCCTTTCTGTAGAAGCAGAAAATGGCATGGATTTTTTGAAAATAATAAAAAATTCGAGGGGGCCTTCTGAGTAGCAGTGTGTTAGTTTTCCGTGAAGTAACACACTTTCTTCTTGGCATGAAGAGACTATGATGCTTGGGAGGGTCACAGATTTCTTGGACATGGACATGGTAGCTCCATCCAGGAGGCGGTGCAGTTGAAATGTCATGATCACTTTTAACCAAAACACTCACAAGTTTTTTTTTCCTTCATTAAAATTTTTATCATTTGATGAAATTTGCATTTTTCCACAATCATGGAACAAATTAAAAATGTACATTTAACTATTAACATAGCTGATTTTAAGTACCCATTTTTTATCCTGCGGGGACCCTGCTCCTCCAGACCTGAGCTCTACAGTACACACTTTCCCTAATAGCACAGAATCCTATATTTATTTACAGGTCATCATTTTGAGCCACATTAAACAAAATCCAGGATTCCGTGTTCTCCTACTCATCTTCCCCTTTAGATAGGAGTCATTGGATGCTCTGAAGGGAAGGAAAAAGAGGGAAGAATTCATTGATGCAATGTTCTAATGATCAGGATTTATCACACCATGAATTTCTCGTATGTCCCTGGGCAAGTCATTAATTTCCTTGAACCATGACCCCAACTATCACATGAGGAAAGGGAATGCCTATCCTTTTTTCCATACGATAGATACTTTTGAGGGAAAAAAAAAAAAACTCTTGGAAAGAGGAGGGTCATATGCTGTGGGCCCTTAGCTGGACAGTGGCCTAAATGTGGTCAGCACAAGGCAGCCGGTTTGCAGTGAATTAGGTCCGACCTGGTTTATAACTGCAAATCCCTGGGGGACCTGGTTACACCACTGTATCTTTTCTGTCACTGACTGGCAGCAAACTTCTCTACCGCCTACCTCTGTGTACTATTCGAGCAAGGCTTAAGCCTACACATGTTTGTTTGAGGATGATAATGGTTATAATTGTTTTAGAAGTAACACTGAATTTATTATGAAACTTCCAACCAAATGTCCCCCTAATCCTTTGACCTCACGTCCCTCCACTTGCCAAACTCATTTTGCTTTGAAAAGGGAATGGAATTAACAACCCCTAGTGGGGAATAGAAAAAAGAGGGATAAAATCACGTTCATGCTGAATAATAATTAAAGATTAATTTGGAATCATTATAGCCATACCTTCAGGGACCCTGGGAGCACTGCAGCCCCTCCTTCTCTCATTAAGAATCACTGGAAATCGTGGGGATGGTTGATGAGAGATTCTTCCTTGTGATCGAACTCCCCCTCATGTTCTGGAAGACATTTGCTGGGGAGAATTGCCAACAAGGTTGCAAGCCCTGACTCCTCCCCTCCCCCACAAGGGCGCTGGGCTAATCGATCCTCTGGGCCAGTCCCTTTCTCATTCCTGGGGCTTTGGAAGTAAAGGCACACAGATGAGTGTGATTTAAAGATGCATAGACATTTCCACGCGTAAATATTTTCCTATGCATTCCACATTATCTCTTCTTATTGTCATCTTGCAAACTGTTAGTACTCCTGTGAAGGGTAACAAGGTGGACCCCAGGCTCTAAACTGTGTATAGATTCATTCCCTTATTTTTTGGGTGGGAGATGGAGGGATCCTGGCAAGAGACAATAACAAAAGGAAAGAGTGGGTGAATGTTAACAGGGAGCATGTGAACATTGCGTCTTACTTCAGAAATTTGTTTAGAGCCTGACCTGTGAGGTGGGAAAGTTGAGCCCTTTCTGCTCAAATATTGGGACATATCAGCAGGCATGGATCTGAGGGCATTCTGTGTTTCTGCAGAAAGATAAGGCAGCCAAGGCAAACACAGCTGCTTCCAAGGCAAACTGGAAACAGAGATCTGGCTCTGTGATAGGCAAATATATGGATGGCAGAGGGATTCTTAGGAGGTAAGTTATCCTGTATTTCTTCATTAATTATGTGTTCATTTGTCTTGCACTCCTTCAGAGCTGGCTCTGAGCCCGTTGTTTCTCAAGGAGTGGCCCTGGGTGAGGAAGCCTGGAATCAGTTTCATTCATTCCCCTTGAATCTTGGAGGACATGTTCCTTCCTTACCCTACATCCAAGTGGGAGGAGGACTATGCAGAGCAGGTCCCTAGGACAGGACATCATCTTCTGGGGCTTCCCCACCCTGGTGTGTGTCTACAGAAAGGAACTGAAGAGACGCTGTAGATCAGTGGAGGAAAGAGAGAGAGGACGAGAGGGGTCGAGCAGGAGAGATGAAGCGTGGCTGTAGGTACTGTGCTCTCTGTTGAGTAGGCTGAATGCACTTGGTTTTTCAAGGACATGACTATTTGGACTCTGAAGGGAAATTAAAGTGTGGTATGGAGTCTCCAATAGTTGAACTCCTTTATAAGCAGGAATAGGGCCTGCGCTTGACAGATTCCTTTCAATGACTCATATTTAATTACCTCAAAGATAACATTTTTTGTGGTTGTTAGACAGCACATTATTGAGTTGGAGTCCCCAAAGGGGTGGCTCATTGCCCATTGAAAGAGGCAAGCCAGTCCTCTGCCCTCTCTTCTTTTTTGACATGTTGCTCCATCCACATAAAGGCCACATAAAGGTAGAGGCAACCAGACCCCTAAGTATGAAAGCCAGGGAAAAAGTGAATAGATTTGCTTATCCAGGAGATCCTGAGGACAGCAAGTATGAAATCACAATACAAAAAGGGGGAGTGACTCTGGAGATGTTGATGAGCTCATCAGTCAAGGCTTGGACCCAGTCATCCTGAATTCCTTTTCTAAATAGCTCAGAGAGGGATACAGTTGGGGATCCAAGTTTCTGCAATAAGAGTTGGCCTTTCACCAACTCAGCATTGAATATTTTCATTCAACAAACATTCACCGATGGCTTACTTTGTACCAGACATTGTTTTGAGTTCTGTGAAGATCCAAAAATAAGCTAAACATGAGTCCTGCCGTAAAATCCATTATTGAGTGCCTCCTATGTGCAAGATATTATGCTATGTGTGAAGTATACAGTGGTGAGCAAAATAGACCCTATCTTTGCTCTCATGGAGCTTATGGTTGAGTAAAGGAAACAGGCAATCAAGTAAATAACAAATTGTGCGCCATCAGTTCCAATACAGACTTTGGCAGAGGCCACTGCTCTCTGCTGCTGGTACATAGCCTTTGGTGACAAAACCAAAAATGAACACAGTCGTGCTAAGCCAAGGGTATTACAGAGTGTCAATAGTGCTCGAGAATTTTCCAAATCAAAAGCTTTTTTCAAAAAAATGCTTCATTTTAGGGCTGTTGCGGTGGCCATTTTTTTTTCCTGGCTGCAAGGCCTTTAAAAAATATGCTGCATGTGTATTCGCACACTTGCTCACATGTGCACACATGTACATACTTGGGTGGAAGCAGAGTGAAAGTGAATGGGAATACTAATTGTGTTCTAAAGTGGATAAGCAGTCAGTAGGGTTGATAGACTAGAGAAGAAATTTGTTGGAGAGAGGACAGTCAGCTTCTATTAAAAACTATGATTTTATAAATAACTGGAAAAGTCCCTGAATTGCTATAAAGTTCTTTATTTTATATCAAGGGAACCAAATTAAGTCACCATTTTTGTGAGCAAGCCTTCTCTCTTATCTTTTGGAGTCGTACTTAACTTTGGGACAATGATACATGCAGTTTTTCCTTTTTCCTTCCTATTACTGGTCCTTAGGAATAATAAATATTATAAGCTGAAGACAGGGGGGAAATGAAGGGAGCTTCACTGTTCTGCATACTCTGTGACCTTCCCCCCTGCCTTCTTTCTCCATTGGCCCTGTCACATCCTTACCTCATTCACATTCTGTTTTCTTTTCTAATCATTGCATATTTGTGTGCATGTGTGTGGACATGCATGTGTGTTTCAGTTTTGGACTCAAAATTCTCCCTGTCAAACTTCCATTTAAAACACTTCCCAGCTTTAATTGTTCACAGAGACCCGAGCTCCTGTGCCAGGAAGGGTCTGTGAGGCCTTTGCTGTCAAAACCTTCTGAAAATACAGCCTGTGCTTTCATTCTACATCTGGTTGACCAGTTCCCTCCTTTCACTTCCTGCTGCTTTTCCTTATTCTTGATGCTCAGATGCTTCTGGGAGCAAATATGCATGTAGACCTCTGAGGCCACTTACTCTTCACTCTGACTTCCAGGGACACTGAAAGAGAAAAAGAAAGGTAGAAAAAGCAGGTAGAGGTGCCCTGTCTGGCTTGCTTCCAACCCCAAGCCCATCCCCAAGTGAGCAGCTTCTTTGGAGCCAGTGGACGTCCATCCTGTGGTGGGGGCTTCTCCCAGAGCAGCAGTACCCCTCACTCACATTGCCAAGGGCTGTTTTGTGAACATGTCTACTTATGCATTGTCTTATTTGTGAGATAGGCAGGGAAGATGAGCCACATTTTATGCTGAGGAAACTGAGATTTGGAAGGGTGGAAGTGTCTTACCTAGTGGCATAGTCAGTAAGGGCTGGTATGAGACCACAGCCAAGGCCACCTGATTGTTAATTGTGGATACTTTATTTCCAGATCTTTTTTTTAAATGTTTTATTTATTTTTGAGAGAGCACAAGTTGGGGAAGGGCAAAGAGAGGGAGACAGAGGATCTGAAGTGGGCTTTCCACGGATAGCAGTGAACCCCAATGTGGGGCTTGAACTCACAAACCATGAGACACATGACCTGAGCCGAAGTCAAACGCTCCACCAACTAAGCCATCCAAGTGCCCCTGTCTCCTTTCCTCACACCCTCACTCCACCTTTTAAGCACTTCCCACAGCTTGTCGAAGTATATTTAGTTGTGCCATTACTGCTTCCACTCCCCACTACGCTGAGCATTCCAGGAGGACATGTCCACCTGTGTGTGACTATGTCATTAGCTAAATATCTGGTGGTAATCATCATCACCACCACCTTCATCATCTTCATCACCACTACCATCACCACCACCTTCATGATTGCCATCATCATCAACATCACCACCATCTTTATCATCATCATCACCACAACCTTCATCATCACACCATCAACATCATCATAATCATCACCAATGCCTTCATCATCTTCATCACCACCACTTTCATCATTATCACCACTACCTTCATCATCATCACACCACCTTCATCATCTTCAACACCACCATCCTCACCACCACCTTCATCATCATCATCACTACCACCTTCATCATCACCATCACCTTCATCATCATCACCACCACTTTGTCATTTTTATATTCACTAAGCACTTCCATAAGTGTGTTGGGTGAATGAGCCCAAGAATGCAGGGTCTTGTTTTTTCCTTTCCTGGAGCTCTCTGCCCCCAAGGCGTGATGCTCTTCAGTTACTTGTTTGTCACAGAGCTTTCAAGACATCTTGTTTGTCAAAGAGCTATGAGACATCTCTCTGGTTTCAATATTGATATATTTTGTGCTATTCTCCCCATTTCTCTTCCCTTCCCTATCCAAAAATAGCCAGTCAGAGGAGGAAGAAGATGTATTTGGCTTCTCGAGAAGGAGAAGCTCCCTGGGCCTGAGTGGATATCCCCTTCCAGAAGAGGAGCCAGGACCTGGGGGTCCACTCACCCGGGCATTCCGCAGAATCATCTCTATTGAAGAAGACCCCTTGCCCCAGCTCCTGGATGGTGGCTTTGAGCAGCCACTGAGCAAATGCCCAGAAGAGGAAAAGGTCTCCCAACAGAGGGCGGAAGGACAAAGCCAACAGGCCAGACCTTTGGAACACATGCCTACATCTCCTCGAGGGCAACCTATTGGAAAAGAAGACCTGTCTAAGGTAAGGGCACATCCTATATTGGTCCATAGATGTCACTTGTCACCTCTATACCTGTCATTTGCATTTGAGCCCAAGAGCTGCAAAAGCAGCGTGAGAAGTCAGGTTCAGCTTGGGAAGTCAGGTGCAGCTAGTTTTATGAATCATCATATTTGTGTCCTTCTGATACCAGCTTGCCCTGCTGAACTGAGTGTCACTGGGGAGACTCAGGGGTCCTGGTAAATACTCTATAACTTCTGTTGTTTTCCCCACTCCCTATGTTCTCATTTCTGATTCAGATTCAGAAGCATTTACTGAGTAGCTACTTTAGACAAACAATCTGCTTGGCTCTTAGCATAAAATTATCACATACTTTTGAAATTACACATCCTCTCTCACATTCTGTGACTGTTCCCAACAGGGGCAATCATTGCTCTGCAAAGTTTGTGTACCATCATTTTTCTCTCAGTTCCTCATCAGCTAATCATGGTTTCATTCCCAAATGCCCTTCCCATGCCTCCCTTTGGGGTGACCCTCTGTTCCCACATCCCTCCTGCACTCCCTACCAGGTATTCCTGCTAAATCTTGTGGGAGAAGTAGGCCATATTAACCATCTTCCTCTGGTTCATGGTGATGATGTTCCTCACCTTGTTGGTGATCCAGGCCCATGAATAGACTCCTCAAGCCCTTTCACCTCCCACTTGACCCTCTAAAAGGCTATAGAAATGTCCACGACAATGTGAAAGAGGCTCCCCCCTGTCCACTGGGGCAGCCCTTTAGACCTGAGCCCTTACCACTGGAGCATTTTCAAATGGCTGTGTTAGCATGTATGACAGGAAACCTTTCTGACCACTGCAGGGACCTGTTGGCATCATTGTCATTCTTGGGCCTGGCTTAACATTCATGCCTACATATCCTTTCCCTGAAGGGCCCTAAGCCAGGGGAAACTGAGAACTGGATGGCACCAGTGGTGGGTAGGAGCTCCTCCTTCCTACACGCCCTTCCATGTACCCTTCATCACAGACCTACACTTGCAGGCAGGGGGCACATAGGGGTTTTAAATATCCCAAGATATACCCCCCAATATAAAAGTGTTAAGAGGTCAGTAGGAGACCAGATAAAGGGAAAAACTAAGCATCCATGTGTGCTGGGCCATGTGATCCCCACAGTTGTCTGATGGGGTGCATCAGAAATGGCTTCTCCCATGTGACAGAGAGGGACACAGAAGCCCAGAAGAGTGGGGCCTGGTCTAGCCCCACAGGGACATGCGCCCAGGCTTCTCACCATGTGCTCTCCTGTCAGTGCTGGCTGCCCCAGGTGTGCCAATAGTTAGCCCAGGACAGAAACTACAGCAATGGGGAAATACGCTGTACAAGGAGGCAATAGCAGCTTCGGTGGAGGCTCTGGTCTTTAGAAGAGCACTGTGAGGCAGGCCCTCCCATGCAAGGCTGCTAAGGAATAAATTGGTACAGCCTTTCTGGAAAGCGGTTTGATAACAGGAATCAAGAACTTAAAAATTCCACATCCTACAAACTGGCACTTCTCGTCCAGCAATCTTTCCTAAGGAAATAACCAGATTCAGAAAAAGACTTAACTCAACAATGGTTATGTATATTTGTAAACACTTGAAAAAATGTCCAATGAGAGAAACATAAATTCAAGTGTATTAACTCAATAAATTACGTAGCACTGCTAAAAATAACATTTTCAAGAAACTTTAGTGATGCAGAAAAATATTTATAATTTAATATGAGAAAGTAGAATAAAATTGTATATAATATCTCAAATCTTTTTATTTTATTAAGTTTGTTTATTTTGAGAGAGCAGAAGAGAACGAGTGGGGGAGGGGCAGAGAGAGAGAGGGAGAGAGAGAATCCCAAGCAAGCTCCACACTGTCAGTGCAGAGCCCGATGCAGGGCTCAAACCCACAAACTATGAGATTGTGACCTGAGCCAAAATCAAGAGTCGGACACCTATCTGACTGAGCCACCCAGGCGCCCCAATATCTCAAATCTCTTTAAGTAAAACATATATTCATTCATCTATATGGAAAAAAGCCTGGAAGAAATGCATCCAAATACAAATAGTGACCACTTCTGGGTGGTAAGGTAGATTATGAGTAATTATTTTCTTCTCTACTTTTCTGTTTTTCCTAATTTTATTTTTTTATTATTTTTTTAATGTTTATCTATTTTTAAGAGAGAGAGAGAGAGACAGAGCACAAGTTGGGGAATGGCAGAGAGAGGGGGAGACACAGAATCTGAAGCAGGCTCCAGGCTCTGGGCTGTCAGCACAGAGCCCGACGCAGGCCTCGAACTCACAAACCATGAGATCATGACCTGAGCCGAAGTTGGCCGCTTAACCAACTGAGCCACCAGGTGCCCTTGTTTTTCCTAATTTTAAAAATTAGCATGTATTACCTTTAGTTTCCTAAAGCTTATTTTAAAAAAAAAAAAGTGCTAGGAAGGAGAATGAGAACAGGTCTTTCTCTAGCCCTGGCACCCCAGTCTGGTTGCCTCACTGCAGACTGCCCCCCAGAGGGGACACAGGTTACATGAGTAAACATGACTAGGAGTTCCCTGCACCCGTCAACTGGGTCCTGCCTAGAGCTGGACCATCAGTATGTTGACCTTCTTTGGCCTACAAAAAAATGTGCTCTTCTTGGAGTAGGGCCAGCACAGCATCTGCAGCCAGAACCTCCTTCTCTTGCCCTAGGCCTCACATTCCCCACCTGTCGCTGTGCCTAGGGATACACAGACTGTTGCACTGAGCTGTAGTCTCAAATAGATGACAGTTGGAGGCAGAGAGGCTGAGCAGAGACCATCAGGTTGGATGCCCTTCTGCATTACAAGAATAAAGAAAACAGGGCAGAGAGCATAGTTTATGAGTGTGCGGTTTTTTAAAGGTTTAGTTTAAACTCCTGTAATTGACCTTGAATTCCCTCCTAAGTACTACATGGAATTGATTTCTCCCCAAAAGGCTGTTAATGGCTTTTCTCTGAGACTCAAGTTCTGCTAATATCTGCTGTCACTCCATTATAGTATTTGCTCAATGAGAGGAGCTAATTCCCCCAAATCCGCTTCTAAATAGATTCAAAAGAGCCTCCTGGCTTGGGCAGGCGGTGCTGGGCCCAGAGGCAGGATTTGGGCGAGCACACAAGCAGCTCAATGGAAGGGAGGATCATGCAGCCGAGAGGACTTTGTGCCAGAAAGCCGCTCCTTACTCTGCTGCTCCTGGCAGTCCTGGAGCAAGTCCATTCCCCACTGGGCTCTAGCATCCCAGACTAAAGAGCAGGCCGGCTCCCAATCTATCTCCCTACTGCTGCTGGGCACAGGAGAAGGAGTACAGTGACTGTTTGGCTCTCGAAAGCTCTGTCCAGTGGCCTGGCATTGTGGATTTCCCAACCTACTGAGTGGAGACTGTTCCCCAGGGCAGACAGGGTCCTAAACAGAAGCTGATGAGATGGACAGAAGAGTGATATGCAGGGAGGCAAGAGCATCCTCCATTCAGTCCAGGCTTGCAATGATAGGGCAGAAATCAAGGCTCCCTAGCCCACCCCAGGCAGTCTCTGCCCCTGTGATATAGACATGCTTCCTTTTTTCTATCTCCCCCCACCCCCAGCAAACATCCCACCTGTCCTTCCCCTGCATAGAGCATCTCTGCCTCCTCTTTAAACCCCAGCTGAAAGTGTCCTCCCCTGTGGATCCTTGACTCTTCCTCTGTGCTCCTAGAGCACTCAGCAGCTTGTTTTATAATTTTTTGTTTACACGCCTGCCTCCTTCCCTCCACGGCAAACCAGGCCTGCCTCCTTGTCCCTGTGTCTTCAGGGACAACACAGGGGTCTGCAACACAGGAGGCAGACAACACATGGTTGAATGAGTGTCTCTCTTCCCTCCCACTGAAGCTAGAAGGAGCCTCTGTGCCCAGAGCCCAAAGCTACGTGCATCCAAAGCTGGAGTGCCCTCCCTCATGCTGGTCCGGGGGCAGGTCCCCACCTTCGCCTGGACACTGTAGGGACAGGTCGTAGCAGGAGGAGGGGCTGGTGACCATCCTGGCGGTTGGCCAGACTGTCTGCCATCCACAGGAGGAAGCCTCTCCCTCCATCCCAGACCGGCTCTTCAAAATTGTGTTAGTGGGCAACTCGGCCGTGGGGAAGACATCTTTCCTGAGGAGGTTCTGTGAGGACCGGTTTGCCCCAGGCCTGGCAGCCACTGTAGGTGAGTTCTCGGGTCCCACTCTGGGAAGGGGACAGTGTGAGAAGGGGGCCCAGGAAGGGACTGGGGGCCCAGCAGGAGTGACCATGGGGGCCTGGCGGGTAGGGAGGCCTGTGTCCGCTTGTTCCCCAGTGAGGCTAAAGGGGCAAGGTGAAGTCCAACTCCCTCACCCTGCACGGTGCTAGCTGCTGAGCTTGTTCCACATGGAGCGGAACCACAGAAGGCTTCTTCTGTCCAGCCTCAGGGGAACTGAAGTTTGCCTCATGCTCCCTCGTCTCTGAGCCCATCTATTTCTTATCTTTTTTTCTCCATTTTCAGCAGGGCCCTGAGTGTTCATGCTTTTCCTCAGGTGCACACCTGACACCACAATCCCCACCCCATCCCCCAGGGGCCAGCAGCTTCCTGCCCTGCCCTCCGGTGTGTGTGTGTGTGTGTGTGTGTGTGTGTGTGTGTCCCCACCTCCCCCAAGGGCCAGCAGCTTCTTGCCTGCCCTCCTGCGTGTGTGTGTGTGTGTGTGTGTGTGTGTGTGTGTGTGTATGTATCCCCACCTCCCCCAGGGGCCAGCAGCTTCCTGCCCTGCCCTCTGGTGTGTGTGTGTGTGTGTGTGTGTGTGTGTGTGTGTGTGTGTAGATGGGTGGAGTGGAGGACAGTGCATTGGGTGGCTTCATTTACCATCACATTTTACCCATTCTGCATCCCAGGCCTGCTGGGTGACAGCTGGGTTTCATCATTAGGCTCAGCCACTAATGGATGATCATGGCTTAATGTGTTCCCACTCCTGAGTAATATTTTATTCACATGGAGGCCTTTGCTCACTGCATTGGAATATGTGACAAGACTCAAGGGTGTACTGACCTTTTAGCTTTTGTTTGAATCACTCAAGCAAAACATAAATCCCTTAAGCACCTACTATATACCATTTAACTGTAGTGATCGGTCAGCTGGATTTGAAAATACATTGATGTGACCTGCATAGTTAGCATGGGCTTTTATGTTCATCTCTTCAAATCTGTGTTCACACAACCCCTGTTATCAGCCCAATGGAGAGATCAGGAAACTGAGGCCCAGAGAGGTTAAGGACGCTTGTCCACATCCCCTCAGCTGGTTTAGTGCTGATATTGGCCCCCTGCATATCCCTTCTAGTCCATCCCACAGTATCTCCTAACAGTATTGAGTTGTGTGTGCCCAGCACCCGGTGGGTGATGAGGACACTTCCCTGCCACGAGAGTTGGGCACACATTGATACAGGCAGGGGAGGCTGTTAAAGTTCAGTGGGACACCAGAGGACCTGGATCTTCATCCCAACTCTGCCGCTGGCTGATCAGCCGTGTGACCTCTGGAGGACATGCCCCACCTTGGGGCTTCAAGTTTTTCCTCCTGGAGGATTTGAACCAGGTCATCCAGGAAGGCTTCCAAGCCTGGTTCTCAGTGCAGACCATGTTTGACCTTTGACTATCTGACAAGCTGGCTCTATAAGACAGACTTTCCCTGCTCCAGGGCCCTGCCTGGGGAGACTCCATTTTCTTCCCTTTCCTTCCAAATTTTTTCCTGCATGTGGATCCCTTCCCACACACTTCAGGCATACTGTTCTTACGGTTGGGTCTTTTCCTATGCTGTTATCACATCTGGAACATTCTCCTGTCCCCTCCCTTCTGCCTCATTCCACCCAAAGACTGAGAGAGTCCCCAGATGAAGAATCAGGACCCTGACAGGAAGAGGGGCAGAGCCTGTGACTCAAGCCTGGAAGAGTCTGGCCTTGAGAGGCAAGTCTGGGAGTGAGCCCAGTGTGCTGCAGAAGGCAATAGCTGTGGGAGGGAAGACTCACTTTTCCAGGAGCATTCCATGGGATAGGAACCCCAGGTCAGGGCTCCAGCACAGACTCATGGGAGGCAAGAGGCAGATGCCAGCCTCTTGGGCCTCAAAGGCATCCCCCTAGGCAGTGCACACAGTGTGCCTCTCCTGTTGATGAAATCAGGGAATCAGGGTCCGTTTACATTTCCAACTTGTGCCCCTGAGCTGGAAGCCTCTGAAAAAGGAAAAACCAGACTAATTTGCACTTCCCAGGAGGCCAATTATGGAAACACCTGCAATTTAGGAAGGGAAAAATATCAAAGATTCCAAATCAGGAATGCCCTTCATCACACTGCGCAGAACATGCTGGAACAGCAGCTGAAATTAGTCTCCCTGCCACATAATGTGCCTTGTTCTGGTACACTTGTCAGTAACAGATGTCATGCCAACCACCAGAAAGATGCTCCCTTTAAAGAGACAGAAAGCCCCAGAGTCCTGCCTATGGCCAAAGCAGGGAGCCTAGACTGGGGCTCTGGCTGCCACCTGTTAAGGGCAGCAGCACCATCACAGTCAGCACAGTACTAACAGGGGCTCTACAGGTCCTTCAGTCTTACCACCACCGTCAAAGGGGACTTCAGGTCTCCTACCACATCATACGAACGTGATCTGTGCTCGACTTGTGGCTTGTGCACCATGTAAGTGCTACAACACAGCAATGTGACTGGGAGCACCCTGCCCGGGAGCACCTTTAGGACCAGCTTTCTTCATGGGAAGGTGCTTGAGCCCTGTGGGTGTCCCGGAGATGTCAAATGATGGCTTGTGTAGAACGTTAGAGCTCACTTTGTCAATGACAAGGCTGATGAATAGAAGATAAAGCTCCATGGAAACCAGGACCCTGAGTCCTGTGCTCCTTCCACTGCCCCACATTGGCTCACAGACCCCTGCTTTAAGTCACAGGCCACAACCCAGCGTGTTTCTTCTAGAAGTTTTCCCCAACAGAATGCACTCTGCCTTTTCTTGGCCACCAGAGTCTGGTTTCCTTCCTACTCAGCATTTCTACAGAGAAATCCCCAGAGTTTTTCTCCATGACACCTTGAAGACTCTCCCCACTCCCATATCCCTCCTACTCTAAATGATGTCTGGGGCCTGTCTTGTCCAGAAGGGCTAACGTCACCCTCCCTGGACTCCATCAGCCCAGCTGTGATCCATACTATCCCACGACAAGACTGGACATGATTCACAATGAACAGGGATTCCTAAGGTCCAGCTGTCATTCAGAAACCAGTTAGGTTGCAAGTTGAATGTCATGTGTTCATTGAATGTCACAGCTGAATTTAAAGATTATGAACATCTGGGGGCGCCTGGGTGACTCAGTTGGTTAACCATCCAACTTTGGCTCAGGTCATGATCTCACAGTTCGTGGGTTTAAGCCCTGCGTCGGTCTCTGTGCTGACAGCTCAGAACCTGGAACCTGCTTTGGGTTCTGTGTCTCCCTCTCTCTCTGTCCTTCCCCTGCTCACACACACTGTCTCTCTCTCAAAAATTAATAAACATTTAAAAAAATATTATGAACGTCTGACCTACCCCTCCATACCCTCCATCACACCTCATTTGCAGATGAGGAGTGAAACCCCACAAAATGACGTAATGCCACCAAGGTCACACAGCTCGTCAGAGGCAGAACTGAGACTAGAACATAGAACAGAGGGTTACCTCTGCTCCTGAAATATTAGAACTGGTTGTGGTCTTAGAAACCAGTTTATTCCAGGCCTTCTGGTCCCACATCATTGTACGTTGCCTCTTCTACTATTGGACTGTGACACCATGTGTCTCCTGCCATCACCCCCAGCCTTCCCCATGGGTTTATCTGTTTCCTTGGCCTCTTTGTCTGAGGTTGCAGAAAGAAGTATGTTGTGTACCCAGAAGGGACCCTCAGCAAGCTCAGCATAGCACAGAGCCCATTTTGTCTAGCACTCCGTGGTCCACTTTGCTCCCTGCAAGACAAGCTCCCTGTCCTCTGGCAAAGAATTTAGCCATTATGGTAAAGCAGAACCATGACAGCAGCCAAGACCTAGCTGCCCCAAGCAGCACCACCTGCCACCCCCCCCCCCCCACCACCACCTGCATGCCGTTCCATTCAGGAGAAGGCTCTGTCTTCGGGGGCTTCGGACCCTCTGGCTACTTTAAGAGCAGGCCCTGAAGGTGTGTTGACCATGGCTGGCTTTCTCTTGAGCAGTTATCAGGAAGCAGGAAGCTCCTTCAATCCCCTGGAACACAGACTGGGGAAGCCCTTCTACTTTGAGCTAAGAAGAAAACTCACCCTTTCAAATTCAGCCCAGCTAGTCATAATCCGTTTTGATGAGAGCATTTGGCCCTGGACTTTCTAGGTGAAATGAGGCTGCCAGGTGTCCCTGTGCACAGGGCACTGCTCCAAAAAGAAGAATGAGCCTCAGAACTGGGCTTGCAACTCGGCGGTAGCTGCTGCCCAGCTGGGCAAGCAACGGTGGACAAGGCACACTGTTGCTGGACACCTGCTTCTTCATCCCTCAATGGTGTGGGGGTGGGGAGTACACATGCACTTACCCGTGAGCATTTGCATGCAGGCGTGTGCCCATGCATGAGTGTGTATGCATGTGCATGTGTGTACAGATGTGCATGCAGGCGTGTGCTCGTGCATTGTGCAGATAATAACCCTCATGTGAAAGACACAGGAGTGTGGTGAAGATTGAGAGATGGCATGGGAAAACTAGAAATATCAAGCATTCTACCCATGGGACAAACCCCTCTTTTTCTCTCTCAAATGCACAAACGCACTCCCTTCTCAGGGCCTCACCTGTGAAGCACAGGGACTGTAGAGTCCCTGTAGGTCTGCCATTCTAGGAATGGATGACTCTCCCGCCTTCCCGCCACTCCTGGGCCCCTCCCCAGAGCACTAGCCTGTGCCTGTAGATGTTGGCTGGAATGACCTTTTCTATTTACTGCTTCTCTGTTGTCTTTTTTGTCCCATTCTGTCCAAGATTCTGTTGCTGTCCCTTGCTGAGCCCTCCATGTTAAAGGCCTCAGAGGCTGGACCTTTTCAAAGAGGCAGGGAATGCCCTCTGGTTCCCTGATCTGATACCATGAGGGGGAAAGACGTTTTTAAAAATGTTAAGCATTTGTGAACACTCTTTTTTTTTATTTAATTTTTTTTACATTTATTTATTTTTGAGAGACAGAATGAGACAAAGTGAGAGTGGGGGAGGGGCAGAGAGAGAGGGAGGCAAAGAATCTGAAGCAAGCTCTAGTCTCTGAGCTGTCAGCACAGAGCCCAATGTGGGCCTCAAACCCACAAACCATGAGATCATGACCTGAGCCAAAGTCTGACGCTCAACCGACTGAGCCACCTAGGCACCCCCCCTTTTTTTTAGAGAGAGAGCAAGAAAGGGTGAGGGGTAGGGGGAGATAGAGGGAATCATAAACAGGCTTCATGCTCAGCAAGGAGCCTGACATTGGGCTCAATCTCATGACCTTGGGACCATGACCTGAGCTAAAATCATGAGTCAGACCCTCAACAGCCTGAGCCACCCAGGCGCCCTGATTTGGGAACATTCTTACACGATGTAGGCAAGAAGAGTATGTTCTCAAAGAAGCTGCATCAAGGTCCTTATTTCTGAGGGCCACTGTAGGGGTACAGAATGCATGTCTCTGACCTTGTCTCTCTGGTCTAAGACTCTGGGTAGGGTCCCGGCCTCAGAGAGATGATTTTGAGTGGCCCAGTGGATGGAATTAGGAGCTCTAAACCCATCTTAAGGGTGAAAGCTGCTTTTGATTCCCTACCTTACCCCTTTTCTTCTCTTCTGACCCCAATCTGCCTACCACCTCTTCCCCTGCCCCACTCCTCCACAAAGATTTGACTGGGTGATGGAAGTCTGAAGGTATGATCCATTCCTGCAGGGATATTTGGATTTTATTAGGGGAACTTTGAAAAATATTTTAGGGAGGAGGAGAAGAAAGATATATGAGGACACTCTCCTCCTTTTCCATCTTTGCAATAGTAAATTCATGAAAAATAATGATTGTCTTTGCCTTGGTGTATTGCTTTTATACATATGTGATCTGATACTTACTATAGTATACACAAAGAGCATGTGGATTACACTACAGTGAGGAACCTACAGTTAGAGAGGTTAAGTGATTTGAGCAGTACCCCCACAGCCACCCCGCAGTGGCAGACACAGGACCAGAACTCAGGTTCCATGCCTCCCTGTCTAGTCCCCCACGTCTCCTCCCAGGAACCGCATGGGGAGGATTGTCACCCTTGGCCTCATTTGCTTCCAGCTATGTGGGGGGGGGGGGCATCTTTTTCTGATTTGGAAGTGATAGGCTCATTCCACCTTGCAGGCATCGATTACCAGGTGAAGATGGTGCATGTGGATGGCTCGTACGTGGCCCTGCAGCTGTGGGACACGGCCGGGCAGGAGAGGTGAGGAGCGTCCCCGGTCAAACCCTGCCTCCTGCATTGCCCATCACAAGGCCTGAAGGTCCAGGCAGTGGGGGGGGGGGGGGGGGGTGGGGGTGGGGAGGTGGGGAGCCATGCAGCCCATGACCTGTGACCCCTTGATGGCAGGTATTGCTGTATCACCCAGCAGTTCTTCAGGAAGGCCGATGGCGTCATCGTCATGTATGATCTCACAGCCAGACAGTCATTCCTGTCGGTCCGGCAGTGGCTGAGCAGCGTGGAGGTGAGCTGGTGACCTTCCTAGGAGCGCTTATGCTGACTCCTGTCTCCCCTTTGTCCCTGCCCATCTCCTGCCTGGCCCTCTGCTCTTCCAAAACCCAATTCAAAACCCACCTTCTCCAGGAACAAACCAATTCTGGCGTTCATATGGCCATTCATCCAGCCCAGTACTGGGTACTGGGGATTCAGGAATGAACAAGACAGACACAGTCCCTGCCCTCATGGAGGCAGGGACTTGAAAAATACAAATTATATCAATAACTGTATCACTGCAATTGCCGTAAGCGCCATGAGCGAGTGGCATAGGATTGGGGGAGGGGCTTAGAGTGGAGCATCAAGGAAGGTTTCCCTGAGAAACCCACATTTAAACTGAGTCCCACCGTGTTCTTCCCCCTTTTCATCCCCGCACTGTTCCAGCTGCAGGGAGCCCAGCTGTGCCTAGCCTAGGAGAAGCACCACGCAGTGTTTTGGGGCCTCTGTCACATCCCTTCACAATGTGAGGGCCCCTGGCTCACCCCAAAGTTACCCTGGGCAGGGCACACAGGCAACAGTACTCTTCTGTGAATTCTGGGTTATCTGTGGGACTCTACTCTCTTGATTTATACTTGCAATAAGTCACTTTTAAAAAAATTTTTTTAATGTTTATTTATTCTTGAGAGAGAGAAAGAGAGCATGAGCAGGGGAGGGGCAGAGTGAGAGAGGGACACAGAATCTGAAATAGGCTCCAGGCTCTGAGGTGTCAGCACAGAGCCCGACGTGGGGCCATCGGGGCTCTAACTCACAAGCCATGAGATCATGACCTGAGCTGAAGTCAGACACTTAACCAACTGAGCCACGCAGGCACCCCAACAGTAAGTCGCTTATAAGTGCTTTTTACTTTCTGACCATCTGCATGTTCTTCCTCTACCCCTCACATGTAGCCTTCACAAGGCCAAAGTCAGTGTGGACAAGCCACATATGTGTTTTACAGGGCCTCAGCTGAGTATTTAACCAAACAGTCAGAGAGGATGTCCCAACTCCTTCCACTGGCAGGATCCATGCTTTGTTCATTTATTTGTTGAAACCACTGCCAGGCACTGGGAATTCTAACAGCAGATAAGAGACAAGTTTTCTGTCCTCATGGGGTTTATCCCTGCTCAAGCCCCTAGAACCTGCCATAGCCCTTACCTCCTGACCACACTGTAACACTGCTGTGAAGGTCACTCCTAAGAACTGACACTATGTTTGTCACTGTGTAACTGGTGCTTGGCATGGGGCCCCCCCAGAACTAGTGCTCAGCACATGTGGGAGGCATGAATGGATACGGAATCCTTACGCGGGCAGAATACTGGAGTTGTTCATTTCTTCATCCTTTTGGCCCTAAGATCTGTGATTCCTCCCACCAAAATCTGTTTCTCTTCTAGTTTAGGTTGGCTGGGCCATTCCTTTCTCTGCTGTTAATCCACATCCCTCTCATTTCCAGGAAAAATAAGGAACAAGAATGGAAACTAAATTCAAAGGTTTCTCTGAGATTTGCTTAATACAAATTATTTCTCAAAGTACTAGGCTTAAAAAACTTACAGTAGAGAAAATATAAGTTTTGAAATTTAGTGAATGGCTCTACACCAAGCTAATAAGGGAAATAAATTGTATGGGTAATCTGGAAGTGATTCCTGTTAAAACTTTAGAATTTATGACATGATTTTTTTTTGATACAGCTACAGATTTATCTTCCTTGCAGAAATTAAGCACCAGGAGAAACATTAGGGATTACCTAACCCAGTGGTTCTCAACCTTTCTTCCTTGGAGCCCTGGGAAGATAATGATGTCCCCCAGGAACTGGGGAGTGCAGGAAAAGGGGCCATGGTCACAGTTCTGGGTCCTTCACCCCCCATGTTGGTCAGAGCCACTCTTCATTCAGTTTTCTACATTGGAGGCCCAGGTACAATTTTGTTAGACAAGAGGATTTCCCTTTGAAAATCACTGATCTAATATAGCCATCTCATTATCAAATGGAGAAATAGAGGCCATGCCTTCTTTTGCATCACCCGTTCTTTTCCCAGCCACAGACATTTAATCCCTAATTTGTCTCCTAATATCTAAATCTTTTTAAAAGTTTTTTTTAATGTTTATTTATTTTGAAAGAGAGAGACAACATGAGCAGGGGAGGGGCAGAGAGAGAGAGAGAGAGAGAGAACCTCAAGCAGACTCCATGAGGTCAGCACAGAGCCCAATGTGGGGCTCGATCCCACGAACAGCGAGATCGTGACCTAAGCCAAAATCATGAGTCAGATGCTCAACCGGCTGAGCCACCCAGACATCCCTAAATCTTGATATATACTAAAGCAGGCAGAGGCTGTTCAAATAGTCTGGGATCAACAGGGATGGATAGAAGCAAACTTATAGAAACATGCTGTCTGCCATCAGCAGGGGGTGTAGTTTCTGAGGCCCTTGTTTTGGACCAAGAGCCCAGGATCTAGCCAGAGAGGTGGCATGTCACACTGAATTTGGCGGTGGTGGTGGGGTGAAGGAATATCAGAGGGCCATCATGGCAGGTAGAAGAACAAGTTCCATCATTCTCTAGAAAACCAGGCCAAGCACCAGAATGTTCTGTCATTCTCTGGAAAACCAGGCCAAGCACCAGAATGTTCCATCATTCTCTGGAAAACCAGGCATGTTCCCGAGTGGGGTAGGGCTGAAAAGCATCAGCATGCACCCAGGGAAGCCCTCGTGCATCTGTAGGCCCAGAAAGCCACGCCAAAGGGGCAATTCCATATGCAGTTAACTCAGAATTATCTATGTGTGGATGGGGCTTTTCTGTATAGTTCAGAGCTTGAGTTTTCTTTCTTAAAAATTTTAGCAGAAGGTATAGGTAAACTCAAAATGATGATTCCAAACCTGGATAATCAGGATCACCGTCAGTGCTTTCAAGCAAAACAGATGCCACAAGCCTTCTCTCCCAAACAGAATGATTCAGAGGCTGGAAATACAAAGAAAAAAAAAAAAAAGCAACAGTTCCCCCAGGTGATTCTGATTCTCAGCTACCATGGTTCCCCCAACCTGGGAAGTGCTTCTCAAAGTCTTATATGCACAGGAATCTCCTGGGGACCTTGTGGAAATACAGAATTTGACTCAGCAGGTTCAGAATCTCAGGTAGCCCCTGAGATTCTGCATTTCTAACAAGTTCTCAGGTGAAGCCAATGCTGCCAGTCCAGGGACCACACTCTGAGAAGCAAGGTTCTAAATCAGTTTCAAAGATGTCCGTGCTTCTTCAACAAGAATTTGCTGAGCATCATCCACATGTCTTGCACTCATGAGGCTCTCTGGGGGACTGACTCAGTGTGGGGACCCAGTCTGATGGCCCAGGATTTCGAGAACAAGTGCAGGGGGCCGTGGTGTGAACATCTGAACAAGTGTCAGATGGTGGAGTCTGTGTTGAAGGTGTGGAACAGTGGGATCATGAATGCAATTATTCTCAAGAGTCTTGAAAAGCTAAGTCACTCTGCCTTGGCAACCAGCAATCAGGGGTGTCAGGTGACAGATTAAAATCTGACACCTAATTTGATCAGAGGGAACTGAAAATAATAAGAACTTTATATTTGTGGAGTACCTTATTTTTCCACAGAGCTCCAAGCACTTTGCCAACTCCCTCGCCTAGAGAAGGGAGGGTGGAGGGGGAGCTTTAATAACAGGCTTTGGGTTCTGAAGCCTTATTATTAAGTGAATGCTGGCCAGCTGTTCTCAGTGCCCCTTCCTCCCGCAACCTGAAAAGCAGTGTAAAAAGAGAGGACTTAAATTGCCACAGATTACACTTGGCAAAGACTCGCTGTTGGAAGAGGTTGTGTGGGGTGGGAACAGATGCTTGGGGGAGGTATGGACTTCCCTGAAAAGGAAGCTCTCACCACCCCAGCTTGGCACTTCCTGGCCACGAAACTGGCCAATCACCTAATGACAGAATGGACCAGAGGCTCTGAAGGGCTCCTCCTGGCCCCCACATGCTGACAGGCTACAGCATTTTGGTCCTCTGGGGGAGGGAGGGGGGATCCAGGATGGAGGAGTGTGTGCAGATGAGAGGACCCTAGAGGATCCTTCCAGCCCCGAGGGAACCCAAATCCTTTGAGATTGAAAGAGAATGAAAGCATGCCCTGCTTTATGAGGTGGGAGAGCCCTGCCCCCCATGGCTGTTCTCCCACCCCACCCACCCTAGTTTTCACCCCCCAAGTCCAGGCAGCTTTACCTTGCCTGCAGGCCTTCTGCAGAAGGGGCCTAACACTGTGCCCCTTATTGTGCCATTTTACATTTCCTATGTACCTGATAGCGAACCAAAGCAGGTAGCCATTCCTGCCAATGCAGTATTCCAAACCCTCCCCTACCTCCTTCTCATCTCTGCTTGGGGGAACCGGTTCAACCAGTCTAATCTAGAGAAGAAACTGGTTGGGCTCTAAGGGTCCCATGGTTAGACCATGGAACAGACTGGACATCTGGAGTCTGGAACAGACTGGACATCTGGAGACTTTGGGGCCTGTATCAGATAGGGAAAATGGGATTTGGTACAAGCCTGAACGGGCCGTTCGTTGGTCCAATTCCAGTTTGTTGGTCCCCAATGTCTGCACTCCGGGTATGTTGAATTTCTTGTCTTGATCTTTTGTCATTCTGATAGCCCTGTGTTGTTAGGCCTATAAGTCAAGGAAGTGGAAAATGACTGAAGTCATTAAGCCAACACGATCAGTGTCTCCGAAAACAAAACAAAACAAAACAAAACTTGGAGATTAATCTAATGCAGCTTCTTGTTTTATAGATGAAAAGTCCTGCGATCCAGAGAGAGGAAGTGACTTGTCCAAAAGTACCCACAGCTTGCCAGACGCCCAGCCAGAACTGGAATCTAGGGCTCTGCCACTGCATTATGCTGCATTATGCATTATGTGACAAGAGCGTCACATGGCCCATGGTTGAAATCTGCTTCTGAAAAATAGGTGTTCGTTTCTTTTTTCAGTCCTTCCCACTTCCGCCCCAAAGCAGAACAGTTCTTTGGCTCAAAGGGGCCAGGCTCACTCTCCTCTCATTTTGTGGACCACCAGCTAATTCTCGTTCTGTGATCTTGGTCATTGGTGACAATGTACAGCACAGAGCAAAAAATAGCAGTTTGATTTTTTCCCCCTGTTCCAAGTTGAGCTTGAAGTGCTGGCAGTTTAAAACGAACTACACGAATAAATCTTGTTTTGACTCATAGTCCAGGGGGTGGGTAAATATGGAAACCCCCAAGATATAATTTTGCAGTCATTTTTTTCTTAGCATAACTACATGCTTTAATGTGCTGAGAAATTTTTTGTTCTGGCTCCAGAGAAGTAGCAGCACTATCCTGGCTAAGTGCTTTTTCTTGCCTCCCAGCAAATGGATATTAACACACACACACACACACACACACACACACACACACACACACACTACAACCAACCAACCAAACCCAGCAGCTGCACGTTCTGAGCTGAATGCCAGTCCTCTGCTCCAAGCTGACAGCTCATGTTATTTAAAGTCAGAGGTGGGTAATCTTTTGAATTTTAGCACGTCTGTCTTCCAACAAGCTCAAGTTCAAAGATAGGCAACTAAAATGGTTGAAGGTATGGAGAGGCTTCTGTGTCAGTGTCAGAGGACAGGAACCAGCTTTTTGGGGCCATCTCATAGCTCACAGAATAGACTCTGTGAAAAGTGGTGATTCTGACAGGTCCCACACAGACAGAGACTGTATGCCCAACTAAGTATGTTCTATTCCTTCCCTCTGACCTGCCATGCCTACGGAGTTCTACCAAGCATCTATAGAAATTTCAACAGAAATCAGGTGGGGCTTAGACTTGTTTGCCAAAGGAGGTGTGCTTTCGACTTTTAAAAGGAAGTGTTGCTTCATCTGATAGGTAATGATGAGCCTCTTTGTGCAACAACGGGTTGGGTATGTGAAAGGTGTCAGGTTTGGGCAGATAGCTCAAGGCTTGACATTAAAGTCAGAGAGGACCATGAGACACCCACCCTAAGCCCCGCCCTCCCCATGGCCCTGTGTCAGAGACTAGTCTTGGGCCAGGGTGATGATGGCTGACTGCCCATGGTGAATAGCACACCTTCCAGCCTTCCATGTGTTCTCACTTGTTTTTGCCTTGATTTTGGAGATAAGCCTGATTATCAGTGGCAGGCCAGGGTCCACAGAGGGGAAGTGAGGTGTCCAGAGTATTTGTGTAAGAGAGGAACAATGCAAAGAACAGAAGCCACAGCTCCAGCTGGGGGCTTGGCTTTTATCAGCTCCTTCTAAGATGTTTTATTTTTATAACCAAGAATTGCTTTAAAAAAGAAGACTGCTTCCCTTCCCCACCCAGAGGCAGCCCTGCTCTTTGTGGTACATGGGGCTCCAATGTTGGGCTTGTGACTATCCCTTACCTGATGCTTAGTCATTCAGTACCCACTATCCCCTTTGCAAGTGATGAAACTGAAGCCATCACCCATTCCAGCATACCAGAATCCGGGTTCGAATTCTGCCTGGGACTTCAAGTCTGATGCTCATATTTTCAGCATTTCCATGTCAAGAAATCCCACAAGCCTTAGTCATTCCTCACACATAAATCTACAAATATCTCTCATGTGCTCCAAACAGCAAGCCTTTTGGCCCATTTCCCTGCTTCCTTCTCTTTTTTCCCTTTTCTGTGAAAAAGTCTTCACACAAGTTTCTGTGGCACAACAGAGTCAGAAAATGGGGGTATTCCCATTACCCAGCACTCTGGTAATAGGGAGCCACAGCATTGTCTGCATGCCATTAGTGGTTTCTCATGTGCAAACAATTGAAATGTGGTGCAATCCACTTAGCACGTCAACTCCAGTGCACGTAATTTAATCTATTTCTGATGGATCAGAAGACACTGTAAAGATCATGTAGTGCCTTTGACTCATCATTATCAACATTAATTACCATCTTACCATGGATAAGTGGAAATACCACTTTTAGAGAGTTCTAGTTAATAAGACACTAAATAGCAGAGAGTTCACTGGAAATCAGAATTTAGAGAAAAACATTAGAGAATTGTGGACCCATATACTAAAGGGTCCTCATAACTCAGTGACTTTGTTATTGAATGTTCTTTGGGATTCTCTGAACCTTAACGTTCTCATTTAGGAAATGAGAATTTTTTTCACTACCAAACTGCGATAAAAATGAATGTGTAGATTAAGGAACCGTTGAAGCTTTATTTCAAATTTAATTGCATTCAAACTTAAAATACATGTACCTATTGGGTGGACTTTGGACATTTTTTTGAAATGGTGAGATAAAGCAGCTGAGTCATTGACAACACTGTAAGTGATTACTAGCTTGTGTTATCCCCTAACCCTCTCTATTTCGTAAAACATTTCTCTGTGATGAATAACTATTGTTTACCAAATTATTATTAAAAGCCCCTAATTAAATATCTCATGAAGTAAAAATCACAGACTGCTTAAATGTGAATATTACCATATTTACTCACTTAATAGCTGTGTGTCCTGGGCCCTTGGCTTGCCCTCCTCAGGGGCACAAAAGGTACACGCATTTCACAAGGGAGGAAGCCCTGGGGTGCAGAGACTCTAGGGTGCAGGCCTTTGGCTGATATGCCACAGTCACTGGAGGAGTAAAGAAGGTTGACCCCTTGAACAAACCTGTTACTTCTGGCCCAAGAAGTGCAGCTTCTGTGGCCACATGCTTCTTCCCCATGTGGGCCTTTGGTCAGAGCTAGAGCACCCAATAATAGTGATCTATCTGTACTGCCCCCCGTGGTGACCTCCAGTTAGGTGCACAACAATCCTTTTATAGGCACTGTGGCCCCACGCCTCAGGGAGCTTATGTGCCCAATATGAGGCCCCTGGAGATGCCATGCCTAATCAAAACAGTCCCTAGAAATGCTCCAAACCACATAGCATTAATTCCTCTCGTTCGTTCTGGTTCATTTAGACGAAGTCTGGTCACTTAGGAATGTTTTCGGGGATACCGTAAGTGCTAGAAACGGACACATAGTTCATGAATGTCTTCTGTCCCCTCATGCTGCTACCCACAGCACACCTGAGGAGCCTGCATGGCCCATCAGGCAAGGGTGAGTGGGGAGGGAGGGAGGCCTCAGACACCTCACAGAAGCCTCAGAAACTGAGGCTCTCAGCTTTTGGGATGACTCTTATCGCCCGGCCTGCTGTGGCAGCAGGGGATTCGCAAGCCAGATTGTATCTTTACTGCCAGCATTTTAAGCCTGCCCTTCTGGGTTTTCCTTCTGGATGCTTCTCTCAGTTGGGGGATTATCTGTTTTGCAGGAAGCTGTGGGAGACCGCATTCCTGTTCTTCTGCTGGGCAATAAAATTGACAATGAGAAAGAGCGGGAAGTTCCCCGAGGCCTTGGAGAGAAGCTTGCCAAGGTAAAGAGCAAACTTTCCATCTCTCTAGACAGGGTACGAGCCCGAGGACAGTCAGGCAAGTGCCCAAGGGCCTTGGTGGGAGCCTTCCCTGGAAGCCCCCTGGGAAGGAAGCAAGTGGGCAAGATGGGTGTCCTGGCATCGTGGGAATGGCATGTGGATGCCCGTGCATGTGGAACTTTCTGTAGAAAGTCACACATTGCAAGATAGAGCTGGCTAGGAATGACTAGGTGGTATGGGGAATTTTCCCAAACACTTTTCCCTGGAACTCAGAATGATAGATTCTTAGATAGTAGGAGGTTACTTCTTTAAATCCCCTATCTGATCTTTGAATGCCTTCCTCTGTGTTTCCACTTGATCACCTTCAGGGATGAAACACTCTCTGTAAGGCAGACTGTTCTTTGAACAGCTGTGTTCACGAGTTTATCCATTCTGATCAATATTGAGTCCAAAAGCGGTGAACCCAAGATAAACTCAGAGCATGCCCTCAAAACTTTACCATTAAAATAAGCATCAGCCCTCTTACCCACGCTGGGGGCCAATAAGGCTTGTTGGAAATCAGGCACAAACAGTGGCACTCCTTGGCTGTTTCTACTGCCTCCGAGTGCTTTTCAGGAACCTGTGTGTCTGAGAAGGTGGGGGTGCTTTCCAGCCCTAGGATTCCATATCTCTTAGTGTGCTTGCTGTAAACAGGCACTCATGGGACACCTGGGTGGCTCAGTTGGTTAAGCATCCGACTTTTGATTTCAGCCAGGTCATTATCCCAAGGTCATGGGATCAATCCCCACGTTGGGCTCTGTGCTAAGCGTGGAGTTGGCTTGAGGTTCTTTCTCTTTCTCCCTCCACCCCTTCTCTTTCTCTCTCTTTCTCTCAAACTAAAAAAAAAAAATAATAATAGGGGTGCCTGGGTGGCTCAGTCAGTTAAATATCCAACTCTTGTTTCCGGCTCAGGTCATGATCTCACAGTTGTGAGTTCGAGCCCCACATTGGGCTCCGCACTGACAGTGGGAAACCTGCTTGGAGTTCTCTCTCTCCCTCTCTCTCTCTCTGCCCCTCCCCTGCTCACATGCTTTCTCACTCTCTCTCAAAATAAAGAAATAAACATTGAAAAATACTAATAAATAAATAAACAAACAGGGACTTGTGACCCCAGAGGTCAGGAAAATGGGCACAGATGGTAAGAGTCAAGTAAAAAAGGAGCAGGAAGGGTTTGGCAGGTGTTCCTGCGAAGGGTCAGAGGGTAGCCACATGTCTGCAGTCCCTTACCCACCATGCTCACAATACTGAAACAGAAAGGTTTCTAGTGTTTTGTCTGGCAGAAAAATCTGACCAGGACTGACATGAAGCCATTTATGGTCTTTTTGTTTACCTCACTTGGATGAATTTTCCTATGTTTCAAGAAATATTAATATGTTTGATCATAGGGTGCTATCCCAGACCAACTGAGGGTAATATATAGTATATACATCTGTTATTTTTGTGAAACTCAGAGTCTCTGGATTCCAAAGTACATCTATATCCAAGGAGTTTGATTAATGAACTGCAGGCCTGTATATTTATCATCCCATTTTTTTTCCCTTTTTATTCTTTTTTTTTTTTTTTTTGGTCAGTTAAAAAACGAACATACAAGCAAATGAGGCTCAGAGCAGTTAAGTGGTTAATTCGAGTGATTGTACAGGTCCTCAGGGGTGGAGTCAAGACTTGAAGCTGGAAGGTGGATCATGCCTTCCAATTCTAGATCCTATGTACTCTCCCTCCTCCCACCGTGAAGTCTTCATTCTTCCAAAGACTGACCCAGAGTCTGGCTGTGGCACAAGTGTGGACAGGGGTAGGATCTAGGCCTCTGGGGTGTGAACCAGGAAAGCTGAACTGGGGGCCAGTGTCTAGAGCCTCCTGATCTGCAAGCCACAGAAGTGTCCTCATTCAGTGCCTGCATCCCTACAGGGCATCAGCCTCCAGAGTTTCATGCCACTAGCAATGTCCTAAGGAAGCAGGAAATCTATTAACAGGAGTGATAAATGGATATAATGATGAGGCTTAGCCAAGAGCCCCCACCACGCAGGCAGCACAGCCTCTGCGTCCTGAAGTGATCGACAACTGTCCTGTGACACGAATGCTGACAGCCTAGGCAGCTGGAATAGTAATTAACTGGTGTGAAGGAGAATTCCTACTGGTGTACCTCAGTGACATCTGCCCCAAAGTTCACGGAATGCCGGTGTTCTGGGCAAAACAAGCTGCTGGGAGGCCTGCCATTAACTCAATAAGTCACTGAATGAACTGACCCGCCCTTTATACTATGCCCTTGGTTTCCCTGCCTGTGCATTGTGGAGAATGTGGTGCATCCTGGCCTTTGTTCCTCTGCCTGCACCACAGGCTGGTGTGAAAAGGAAATGGGCATCTACATACCTCAGAGCAATTTGTGAAAGCGTGAAGCACTAAGGCAGCATACTGTTTGGTGTTTTACAATTGTTATAGCTCACCTGGGAGATGCTTACAGAACTTGCATTAGGCAGGGAGCTTGAGGAGACTGAAATCAACCTTGAAGAGAGCAGGGATGGGGAGAGGAATTAAAGGGGACTGTGAGAGGAAGTGAGGCAGGCGGGCCGATGTAGATGGGTGTTCTCCTCCCATGGGTCCCTCGAGCTCCCCCAGTACTCTCTTTTTGTCCCCTCTGCTTTATGGTTCTAGGAGAACAATCTGATCTTCTATGAATGCAGTGCCTATTCCGGTCACAACACCAAAGAGTCCCTACTTCATCTAGCCAGGTAAGGAAGGAGGCACATCCCAGCAAACAGAGTCTGGTGGGAAGCACTGCACTCACCCCTGAGAGGCCATTCCTCTGTCTGCCGAGCCTTCTGGGTAAAGGGGTTGGAGGCCTAGGGCTTTGTATGGGATTCAGGGACAGCCCTCTGAAACACAATAGGGACAAAAAAGAAAGCCCCCTTGCCTCTTGCCCACCCCCCCATAGTCTTCTTCTGGGTCTTAAAAGCTGCCCTTTTCCCAGGGATCCTCTTTTTAAATGCAAATTGCTTCCAGGAAAGGTCTTATCATAGGTCCCTGAACACTGGCTAATATCTTAGCAGAGATTAGCTGGCAGCAGGCAGGGAACAAGAACAGTTATAATATGGGCACGGGGGAGGGTGAGGAGAAGCCAGGGAGAGGAGGGGCTATTTGGGGGAACGAGAGGCATCTAAGGTGACAGCTCTCAAAGGGTTAGTTCCATCAAAAGACTGGTTTCATAAGCCTCCGCCTATACCAAAATTTAAAAAAAAAAAAAAAAGAACCATACAGGGCCCCATTTTCAATACTTGGAAATTCACTCATTTACCCATCTTGGCATTCATTTCATTCTATCTGTCCACCGACCTAACCATCCATACACCCAGTCACCTATCCACCCATCTACCTATTCATCCATCCACCCATCCATCTATCCATCTATCCACCTATTCCTCCAGTCTATCCAGCCATCCATCCACCCATTCACACATCCATTTATGCATCCCTACATGTATCCATTAATTCACCAATGCATCCATCCATCCATCCATCCATCCAACAAATACTTAATAGTGCCCATTTTGGGTCCAGTGCTGATTCTGGGGAATTTTGTAAATATTTTCATTTGATTAATTAAGAACCCAGAATAACATTTTCTATGCATTGGAGAGACTGTGGAGTTATGGAAGACCATGAGGAAAGTTCTAGGCTTTTTTCTGCCACTGATTCTGGGATAAAGTAAGTCTACCTCTCTGAGATTTGCCCCCAGCATAGGAACATCAATCATACCCTCTCTGCCTACTCAGACTGTTGTAAAATCAAAAGGGATGCTTAAGGTGAAAGCACATTGAGAGTATAAAGCAGGGATAAGATACTTACCACTATTTTTAATTCTTCACCTCCTACATTTAATCTGCAACTGTGGCAACATGGGACAGACCTTCTATAGAGTTAATAACCAAAAAGTATCTTCTTTGAGTCTCTACTGTGTGCCAGGTACTACGATAGGCTACAGAGACACAGAGACAAAGTATATAGTCTCTGCCTTCAAGCAGCTTTCTCACCTCAGGGAGCCAACAAAGGAAGCAGTGCATTATGACATGGGGTGATGGGGTTTTTACAGAGGAATGGTCAAAATGCTGTCAGGGGCACTTACATCACCTGGAAAATCTGGGGAGGCTTCTTTGAGGAGGTGTCATGAAGGATCCATATTGGTTAAACTTCGTCTTTACAAATCATGGTTATGTACCTGCACTTCCCATGGGGAGACTTTGAAAACTCTGATGCTCTGGTGATGTTGGGTTCCCTCCTTATCATCCAGATGGCCTATATATATAACCCAATGGCCTAGCAGCTCTTCTCTACTGACGCTATACCTTCCCCTCTCCCAGGATCCTCAAGAAACAAGAAGATACAGCAAGAGAGGACACCATACAGGTTGACCGCTCTGCCAAAAAGAAATCCTGCTGTGGCTGATAGGAGTCCTCCTAAGACTGTTCCACCCAGGCCTGGGGTCCTAGGACCTACCCTGAATCCTGCACATAGGCTCCCACTTGGATGCCTCCACCATAACCCGCCCAAACCTTTGTCTGTGTCAGTGACTTGCCTCCACCAACAGGAGGGGAAGCACATCTAGTCAGGAAAGCTGCTCTTGGAGCATTTTGAAATCTTCTCTCTCTTCTCTCTCTAGACCCCAGATGCCCATTTTCCCCCCAGCTTGGATTTGTGGGGAAAAGAAACAGATGGGATTTTCCAGAAAAATCACCACATGCCTTCTCCACCTCCCTTCTGCTCCCCTTGCCCTTTGGAGCTGCAGCACTGTGGTTGCCATGGCAACTGTGCAGGGCAGACTTGCTGCTTCCTGTAGGCCAAAGTAAAGCACTTGGGCAGGGCCAGGGTGGTTGGTCTTCCCTTGGCTCCTCGGGACATCAATGGGATGCTCTTGGCATATGCTTCATGGACTTTGAGATGCCCACACAGGTTGAGAAAAGCAAGCCAGGGCACCCACATTCTATTCCACACCCCACCTCCAGGGGCCCTGCTTCTTGCCAGGCTGCAGAAACCAGCCTCTAAGCAGCCAGCATGTCTACTATATTTGTTCCCTTGGGGTCTCGGGAACAGTGCCTTACAAGAAACCCACAGCCTTTTCTCTCAACCACCCACCCATGACCCTGACTCCAGGGTGGACTGCGGGTGATTTAAGTATTAAGTGTGTGCCCATGATTAGGGAGAGGGCTTCCTTCCTACTTAACTTTCACTAAGAGATGAAAAGAAAATTAGGGAGAAAAACCCATCTGCTGCTAAACAGAGCGACCATTTCTGGAGTATAAATAAGGTATACATAGCTCTGTGAAAGCCATTTTCCAATGTTTCTCAAAATAGCTCTTCGGAAAATTGTACATGATGATTAATGGGATAGATTGACCTGCAGGCAGTGAGACCCAGCACCAGGTCCACAGTTACTGACTTCATTTTATTTTATTTTATATTTCCAGAGGACTGTATTACAAAAAAGAAAGTGAGGCCGTGGTGTTGACATATAGCTGGTGTTTAAGAAGTAAGCAGAGTATAGCTATAGGCTTCAGCATCCCTGTGACTCTACCAGCACAGGGCACTCACATTGAGGGGAATGATCTGGGCCCATGCATTGTTCCTTTGTCTGGGTAGTGGTGAGTTTCCAGCCCCAGCAGTGCTCCAGCATCACTGGGGTGGAGGGTGCTGGTAAAGGCATTCTCGCCCTGGGTGGGGAGCTTGGGTGAAAAGATCATAAAGATCACTGCATATTACTGCTCTAGGGCTGCAGGCCCAGCCCCACAGGGAAGTGAGTGGTACCCACACCCAATCAGAACATGTAAGAATAGAGAGGAGCAGAAAGTGTCCACAGGCCTCCAAGAAGATTCAAGACAACTGTGCACAGCCAGCCAGGCAGAAGAGAATCCTCTGGTCAGAGTTCCCTGTAGCCTCCACCCCAGACTCCTAAAAGCATCAGTGCCCTGTGGGTCACCAGGCAAGTGCCTGCCTCCTTTTCGTAGGCTTTTCTTTCCCCCATTTAGTGCTTGGAGGCACCAGGGAGCCCACGGAGGGTGTAGAACAAAAGCCAGCACTAAGTACCAGGAGGTGCCCCATGGTCTTGGGCAAGTCAGCTCCCTGCCTGGGCCCCCTTCCCATCAGTAAAATGAGGCGTGGGCTATTCGACACTTCTGGCTCTTCCTGCTCAGAATGCTTATGATGACAGTAGGGGCTCTGGCCCCTAGTCCTAATTTGAAGGGAACTCACAGGAAATTCCTTTCTCTAAGAGAGGGCACTGGTGATGGTCTCATTAGTGGGATGCAGGGGATCACCCAGAAGTAGCCCTCCAATATCTGTGTGGGTGTGTGCTGCTGTGTGATTATATGTTATGGGGAGGGTGCAGAAAGAGGGTAGGGATAGCCATAAAGAAAGCAAACCAACTCTCCTGCTTCTGAAAACAAAAAAGCAGAGATGGCAACTGGAATTTATGGGTCAGGCAGGCTATACCTGGAGTTGCCCAGCCCACACATGCTTTTATCCCCTATACCTAGTCCCTGGTTTGGGGCTGCATTTGTCCACTTCAGAAAAGTGCATCTAGGGGTTACAGCAGGGTGGAGTGATCCTAGTGCTGACCCACCAAGTAAACCCCCACAAATCCTCAAAGGTCCAGGCAGAAAGAAGAGAGTAGGAAAGGTCTTTAGGCCCCTGCTGCTTCTTTTTCCAACTCCACTTGAGACAACTATGCATGATGGCACCTCAGAGAGACTCTGAGAAATTCTGTGTCCCCAGATCAGAGCATCCCCCCTCTCCCCATTCCTTTTAAGCTATCATGGTGATCAAAGACACCCCGGTGGCTGTGAGCCTGTCCCAGGGCCTGGCAGAGTGCTGTCGGGGAAACCTTTGGTTCCATCCTATTTTCATTGCTAAAATGGCCTTGAGCAAGTCACCTGAACAGGTTTCATGTTTAGCTGTAGGTTGGAGGTTTCAATGTCTACTTTCCATGGATATTTTAAGTATTAAATGAGGCAATGAATGTGAAATACTTAACGCAGTGCCCAGCACATAATAGGTACTAACAAGTACGGGCTATTATTGTTGTCAACATTGAGTCACTTCCCAGGCCATCATTAGCCTTGCCCTAATTTCAGATTTAGAACCAGCTAACACTGATCATGTACCCATAAGTGAGGGCTTTCACAAATACTACCTCATTTGAGTACCCAATTGCCCTGCTCATTTGCCTGGCTTATGAACTTGTTTTCAGTATTGCCTCCTGGCCCTGATCTTTTTTTGTTCCTGTGGGTTTCCTGGCTTTCCAAACACCCATATCTTACCAGTGTCTGTGGTATGGTTTCAGCCCTCAGTCCATTCTGCTTCCCTCCCTGTGGTTCTCCAGGACTCAGACAGCAGCTCAGACCTGGTGCCAGGGTGTTTACCTAAGAATGACCTGTGCTCATCACAATCCTTGGCCCCACATTTTTCTCCCCTGTTCTGACTCCTTGTGCTCCTTCTGGTATCTGCTGCTGCCCTCAGCCCCAAGTTGTCCCCAAGAACTTCAGCACCAAACCAAAGCCCTAGTTATTTTGCTGCTTGTCTAGCATTTGTCTTTCTTGACAGTCCCTGAAGTCTTTTCTGATCCTCCGTGATACACTAGCTTTCTTCCACCTCTCCCCATCCTGTACTTTTCCTCTGTTCTTAACATTTCCACCCAATCTTGGACTCCCCTTTTCCCTACTCTCCACACCCTGGGCCCACTCCAGGCCATAACTGTATGTTCTATCAAAAATAGCTCAACCTTTTGTCTCTGTCACTAGCAGTCAATGCTCTAAAGGAGCTTAAACCAATTTCAGCTAAGATATTAATGCAATTGGTGGTTTAAGGGCTATGTATATACTTTAACAAAAAATTAAAGGAGGCAAAACTTTATCTCAAGGGAATAAATTCCTAATGGTCATGGGGGTCAAAGATTTAAGACAGAACTGCCTTCCCCTAACACAATTTGCTTCAACCTATTTCTAGGTTCATATAGGTTTATAATTGTTACATCTTCTTTATGAATTGACCCTTTATCATTATAAGGTGTCTTTCTTGCCTTTAGTAACAATTTTTGTCTTAAAGTCTATTTTGTCTAATATCAGTATAGCCACACCAGCTCTCACTTTCTGCCTATTTATGCTTTTAAATCTAAACTAAGTCTCTTGTAGACAGCATGTAGTTGGATTGTGGTTTTTTTGGGGGGGATTGCTTTTTGTTTTTGTTTTTTATTTTAGAAAGAGAGAGAGAGAGCACATGAGAGAGTGAAGCAGAGGGAAAGAGAAAGACACAGGGCTCAATCCCATGATCCTGGGATCATGACCTGGGCCAAAATGAAGAGTGAGATGCTCAACCAACTGAGCCACCCAGATGCCCCTCGATCATGTTTTAAATCTATTCTTCCAATCTCTGCCCTTTAATTGGAGAGTTTGCTATGTTTACATTTAATATAGTGGGTAAAGTAAGATTTAGTGTCTACCATTTTGCTAGTTCTTTTCTATTTTTTTTTTCAACGTTTATTTATTTTTTTTGGGACAGAGAGAGAGCATGAACGGGGGAGGGGCAGAGAGAGAGGGAGACACAGATCGGAAACAGGCTCCAGGCTCCGAGCCATCAGCCCAGAGCCTGACGCAGGGCTCGAACTCCGGGACCGCGAGATCGTGACCTGGCTGAAGTCGGACGCTTAACCGACTGCGCCACCGAGGCGCCCCGCTAGTTCTTTTCTATATTTTATATTCTTTGTTCTTCTGTTTCTCCATTACTACTTTCTCTTGTGTTAAATAATTAATTTCTAGTGCACTATTTTAATACCATTCCATTCACTATATATATTTTAACTTATTTTCTTGGTGACTGCCCTGTAAGTAACCATTAATATCTCAATTTATAGCAATCTAGTTTGGATTAATACCAACTTAATTTCAATATCACACAAAACTTTGCTCCTCTATAGTTCCATGCCCCCCTCTCATATGTTGTTATTTTCACAAATTGTATCTTTATACATTTTGTTCCCATCAACGTAGATTTATTGCTATTGATTTATGCAGTTGTCTTTTAAATCAGATTTTAAAAGGAGTTATAAACAAAAAATACATTCATACCATTTTCTGTATTTAATTACATAATTATTTTTACTAGTGCTCTTTTTTTCTTCATGTTGATTCAAGTTACTATCTAGAGCCTTTTCACTTCACCAATATTTCTTATAGGAAAAACCCCTCTCAGTTTTGTTTACATGAAAATGTTGATTTATCCTTCAGTTTTGAAGGATAGTTTTGTCCGATTTTGAACTTCTGGTTGACAGCGTTTTTGCCCCTTTGCTACTTTGAATATACCATGCCTAGTTTCTGGCCCCCATGGTTTCTAATGAGAAATTACCTGTTAATCTTATTGAAGCTCTTTTGTGTATGTTGAATTGCTTTTGTTTTGCTGCTTTCAAAATTCTTATTTTTTTGGCTTTCAACAATTTGATTTTGATGTGTCTAGCTGTAGGTCTTTTTAAGTTTATCCTACTTGGAGTTTGTGTAGCATCTTGGTTGGTTTCCATCAAATTTGGGGAGTTTTTGGTCATTATTTCCTTAAGTATTCTTTACACCCTTTTCCCCCCTCCTTTCCTTCTCCTGTAATGCATATGTTGGCATGCTCGATGGTGTCCCACAGGTTTCAGAGGTTTTGTTCATTCTTTTCTTCATTGTTTTTTGTGTTCTTCAGACTGCATAATCTCACTTGCCCTATATTCAAGTTCACTGATTCTTTCTTCTGCCTGCTGAAATATGCTATTGGGACCCTCTAGTGAATTTTTTTTTCCATTGTACTTTTCAACTTCAGAATTTCTATTTGGTCCTTTTTATAATTTGTATATCTTTATTGATTCTCTCTATTTGGTGGGATTTTGTTCTCATGATTTCCTTTAGTTTAGACATGGTTTCCTTTAGGTCTTTGAACATATTTAAGTAACTCACTTAAAATTTCAGAGACCTCACATTAGTAGCCACCTGCACTGTGTACAAATCAAGTTCTGCTTTGCAGTCGTTGCTTCCTTCCTCATACTTCACACAACATAGCCAGAACTTGTCTCATTCCTTAACCCAACCTCAAACCTCCTACCTACAGCCTTACCTGACTTCAAGATTGGAGGAGGGATATGAAACTCAAAAGTCTTTCAGATCTGAGAACTGTCCCCTCCACCTTGAGCTCCTTCATGTCCTGCTGGAGATGTACTGCCCAAGGAAGTGTCCAGCTCCTGGAGGAAGTGACGGGAGGCCAGAAATCCTCAGGCAGTGTTTTCTTTCCTGCCAGGAATCCAGACATTCCATAAAGCTTCACTCAGAAGGGATGGGGGATGGGAAGGGAGGAACTACAGATCAGAAGTGTTTAATTACTTCAAAATAATGAAATCACAGTACATAAGCATACAGAAACAAAGATTTAAGCAACTTCTTGGTGACTGGGCTTAGGAGCACTGTCACCTCTCCTCCCATTATTTGGGGAAAAGAAATTTGCTACACAAAGCCCAGCCAAGTTTAGTCAAAAATCTATAGGATTTTACTTTATTAGTTATTTCTTCCCTTCTTATCTGGTGTGTGTGTGTGTGCGTGTGTGTGTGTGTGTGTCAGGGTGAGGGGTAGGGATGATGAGGGGTAGGGGTAGGGTTGCCAGGATGTAGGATCTTTCTAAACCTTCCCCACTTCCTAACTTTATTAATGTTTCTATTAATAACTATGTTAATTATCCACAGTAACAAACATCATAGCTCCAACTTTCACACAATTCAGTGGAGCCAGTTTCAGTGAAGTGGCCTACTTAGGAAGAACCTTCCTGGAAATGATGGGGGTTGGGAAACCATATGGTGCTTGGCAGAGGACCTGAAATCAATGTAGAAGCTGAGAAGCATTGGTGAGGCTGTGTCATTTATCATCCTGGAGTAGGACTGAGTCAAGTCCAAGAACTGACCCTCTCTCAGGGCTGGAACTTCATCAGCACTTTGGCTCTGATTCCGAAGTGGTACTTGCACTCTGTTGACATAGCAGTAGGAGACTCCCAGCAAATGAGGACTCTTCGGGCCATGGTGGTCTGTGCGATCATAATGAATTATGACTGGATCCATCTGACCTATAAAAGTAAATACTACCCATGAAAACACTGCATTACTCAGCAAAAATCCCCAAAGAACATGGGCAGAAGGAATGGGATTTTTTTTAACTTGGAATTGAAACATGTAGAGCTCAAGGAATCTCATAATGAATTTGAGTAACATGACTGTGGAACTAGAATTCACTGAGCATGTGTAGTGCCAGGTCAAGGACAGAGTGTCAGGGTGTGATTTAACATCCAGTCCATAGGCACCCCCAGGCCATTCTGTAATGATACTGTGTTGTGCTTATTTATACACACTACCCACAGGGCTCTGATAAGTGAAATGCGCTGGACTGAGCTCCCGAGGGCAGAAGCATTAATCTCTGCCTCATGCTTGGCACAGTGTCTGGCAAACAGTGTTTGCCTTATAGGAGCAGTTAAGAACAGAGCATCATTTCTCAAGAACAAGGCCCACCACTTGGTGAGCCACTCCACTGGAGCCCCAGTTCCCAGAAGCTGGGTGACTGGGTCCCTGTGGTCTGTTGCAACCCATGGGGTTGCCTTGCTGGTTCAAATGAGCTGCTGCTTCTGGCACTCAAAACAGTGCTGAGAAGTATTCCAGCTGCTGTGATTCAGTTGCATTTCAGACAGTGTGATGCCCATCAAAGCATTCCATCTCATCACCCTGCAGCCTCCCCAGCCGTTGCTAGTAGCAATCCATTACCCTCAGGCAGCTCAACAACTCAATTTGACTTGGGCTCCATGCCTCTGTGCATAAAAGATGCTTCCCTGCCTGGCTCTCTTCCTTCCTGGTATGGAATGGGCCATCTTTACCCAGGCTGTGCCTCTCCCAGATGTTTTCTCTAACCCCTGAAGACCTGCCCAGAATAAGAACCTGTACACAAGTTGTGTGGCCTTAGGCAAAACCTGGAACTGCGTGGTGCTCTGAGCCCCAGCTTCCACATCTGTAAAGTAGTGTTCTCTGTCTTACTGTCTGCTAGTGTGAAGGTCAAATGAGAACTCTGGGAAAAGGGTTTAGTCAACTGAAAGGCTCTAGACAAATGTCAGTTATTACATCATCATCTATCTCCCTGTGCAAGAGTCCAAAACAAAACGAAACAAAATAAGAAAGAAAGCCACACTTCTTGGTAACTGGGAGAAGCTGAGACCTCAGGTTAGAGCATCTCCTATTTCCCTGGGCTAGTAGAATAAGGAAAGCTTGCATTCCTTCAAGGTACAGACGTCTAAGAATGTTTTGTATCTTTCCATTCTGCTTTGTGGTGGGACGGGGGCCCAGCATCCAGGCTACAAGGTCCTCACTGGCAGGGTTCTGGTCTCATCCAATGTTTTTATTACCTAATAGACACTAGGTGTGGATGTGTAGATTTGTTGCTGAGTCAAGACTTCAGATCGTGTACTCTTAATTGAACCACCTTTAAATATATGGTTTGTAGACACTTTCCCTTTGGGACAGTAAAAAGCTCTGGAGTTGGAGGGGAGTGCGGTTGCACACAAAATTGTGACTGTGTTCAGTGTCACTGAATTGTACATTTGTAAATGGTTAAATGGTAAATTTTATGTTTTATGTATTTTGCCACAATACAATTTTTTTCAGAAAACACTTTCACACACATTTATGTTGCATGAATGAATGAAGGATTGACTCTCTTCAGTGTCCAACAAGTGACAGTCTAAGGTACTGAGTGTTTGTCTCAGGTAATATCAGAGATGAGGGAGCAAGAAAGGAAGGCACACTTAGCTTACTTAATGCCCTTGATGCTTCAGTATACTCAAGGGAGGAAACACCTAGAAACCCACAGGTGTACACTAACATTCCATTAAAATGCCTTGACCGTAATCCCCAGGGTCCTCTTCCTTTCAGGGCGTCACCCAGCCCCACCCAACCCTGGATTCTGCTGGGGAAGGACCCTCAGGGCTCCTGGCACTTCTGCCCCCTGCACGCTCTTCTTTTTAGGAGTTTGGCCACAGTCCTTCTAGATAAGTTCCTGGGGATGGGGCCTCCATATCTAACATGCCAACAGGAGGTCTACGCCAGGTCTCAGAGTGTGGCCTCAATAAAGGCGTGTTGAATGAGTCTTTTGTTATTCCTGAAATTCTACTGCATTGACTACAGTGGGAAATACACTCATTAGAAATACTTCAGCTCGGCAAGATTTATGCTGTAATCATTTATGGTAAGAAGACTAGAAACTAGCAAAGAAGGACAGGAGCAGGAGAGGACCCGAATACTGTGTTCCATGATGAAGGACTGACTTGGGCGTTACACTTGCTCTGCACAACTCAACAGGGCCAGATTAGAATCAGCCAGCACAGAGCATGGGGATTGTGACCTATCATAAGGAAGTGTGTCCCAGTGAGCACTGTCCGACAGTAGAATAGGCTGCCTCACCAGATAGTGAGCTCCCTGATACTAGAAGTATTCAAGCAGACGTTGAACCTTCTGCTCTTGAGAATGCCTCTACCTCGATCTGCCCAACCCTGAGAGTCTGGAATTGTTTTGAACTGAAACTGAAGCAGAAGTTTATAGTACAAGGCATGCCCAGGAGTCTGGATCAGCTAACCAGGAAGCACCCCTGGACCAGGAGAATGCTGAGCCAGTCTATTTCTCTTGTTCATCCTCCCATTCACCCTTCTCCAGTTTATCCCCTGCTCCGCATCTGCCCCACTTCTCCTTCCCTTTCCCCTTTTATCTTTCTGATTCTCTATCCCCACCCCTTCCTGCAGCCCGTTCCCCCTGCCAGGGAGTAGAAAGCACCTGGCCTGAGAGTCTCAGGATGCTTCTGCAGCTTGCCTGGCATGGAGAGAGGTGCTGAGTCTTTGCCAGCGGCCTGCCAGCGCCTCTATTGTAGCAAGTGAAATTACCAGCTTCACACTGCGGGTCTATTTAAATCAGCCTTTCATGTCTGATGGATTTAAAAATATGCTAGAAGTCAGCATCTTAAATACAAGAAACACAAACAAGCAGATGAGGCTGCATTTTCCTCCCTCTGTGCCCACCCCACCCTCTTCCCTTCCTCCCACTCTCTCCTACCCCCTCCCAAAGCAGTTTTCATTCACGAGGCCTATCTCCCCACCCACCCGACTGCCCCCCCCGAACCCCCATCCCTCCCCTTCTCTAGATGGTGTGGCAGTCTTCAGCCTGATCCGTGGCAGGGAGCCCTGGGTCTAGGTTCCCTGCTCAACTCTGCAGGACACAAGTAAGGCCACCCAGTGTGGTCAGTGGGGTCTTCTGCCCTATTGTGTGCAAATGGAGCTCCAGCCTGAACCCAGGGTGGGCTCTGTCACAGATGAAGAGGCTGTGGCCCAGGCAGGAGGGGTAACTTGTGGGGTTCAGAGGTCAGTGAGCAGCGATCCTGGCTCCCCACCCACTGCCCTGGCAGTCCACAGCCAGCCTTCCAAAGCAGATGTGTTCAGTTTTCAGGGCAGGCTATTTGCTAGCCCCAGAGCCCCACCGCTCCCAGTAATCCACCTGTGAGGGCCTCTCGGGCTCTGGTCACAGCAGGGGTTCTCTGTCTGTCCCTAGGAATGGACCCTTTTTGGGGCCTTAGCCCACATCAGTTGACCCAACCCCACTTTCTCCAGCTACAATTTAATCATGTTCCCTGTAAGCCCTGGGTGTCATCTCTTTGGGGCTTGATATGTGGGCCCCAGGCATGTCTTCGGGCTGTGGGTCGGTGGCAGGAGTTCCATTGGCACCATCAGGATGGCTGTGTCACCTGAAAGTGCTCTGCTGCTCTGCAGGGCACAGGCGGAGGTGATGGCTGCGGCTCGCGGTTCTCAGCTTTGGATGCCACGGGAATCACCTGGGCAGTTTTCCTTTGTCTTTACTAGTTTATTTATTGGTATTTATTCTATTCTGCTTGTTTTGATTTATTTTTTTAAGAATAATACCGATTCTCATTCCCCCCAACACACCAGAATTTCTGATTTAAGTAAAAGTGAACAGAGCTTTTAAAAAATTTGTTTAATATTACCACTATCAGCAATAAAAATAACGGAATGGAAAAATGTTCTGCTTGTGTGTGAATATTTTCTTGACTTGGGATCTGCTCTTGTGTGCCTGTGTCTTTGCCCATGCTGTTCCCTCTGGCTGGATTCTTTAAGAGAATTTCAAGGGCTTGCTTGTGGCCATGCAGCAAGCCATCAGATGGCCTGGCGGGGTTCTGAGGCCTGCCTGGGATTCCACACCCTGTCAACCAGCAGGCCTTAGAGAACAGCCACGTTCTGGTGCACCCCACGTGGGAGGGACAGTTGGGGCTCAGATGCCACGCCGGATCATCATGTGTCTGTGGATATAGAGTACATACACATATACACCATATGCACACACACCACACTCACATACTTACACATACCACACACACACACCACAACATTCAGACACATCACACACCACACACACTCACATACTCACACAAATTCACATACCACACACATACCACACACATGCACATAAAAACACACCACACGCTCAGACACACACATTCATTTTTTTTTTCAAAAAGGTATCTACAACCCCATTTATTGCAGCATTATTTACAATAGCCAAGACATTGAAACAATTTAAGTGCTCACTGATGGATAAGTAGATAAAATATAGATTAAAAAAATAAAGAAAAATGCAAACACACACACTCATGCACACATATACGTCCATCTCTCTCATCAACTTTTCCAGCATTGGTTCCAGCTCCCAAGTGACAGGCCATGGTTACAACTTCTGAAGGTGATCCCAATCTTCCCTTTTTTTAAATTTTTTTTATTTTTATTTTTTTAATATGAAATTTATTGCCAAATTGGTTTCCATACAACACCCAGTGCTCATCCCAAAAGGTGCCCTCCTTGATACTCATCACCCACCCTCCTCTCCCTCCCACCCCCCATCAACCCTCAGTTTATTCTCAGTTTTTAAGAGTCTCTTATGGTTTGGCTCCCTCTCTCTCTAACTTTTTTTTTCCTTCCCCTCCCCCACGGTCTTCTGTTAAGTTTCTCAGGATCCACATAAGAGTGAAAACATATGGTATCTGTCTTTCTCTGTATGATTTATTTCACTTAACATAACACTTTTCCAGTTCCATCCACGTTGCTACAAAGGGCCATATTTCATTCTTTCTCATTGCCATGTAGTATTCCACTGTGTATATAAACCACAATTTCTTTATCCATTTGTCAGTTGATGGACATTTAGGCTCTTTCCATAATTTGGCTATTGTTGAGAGTGCTGCTATAAACATTGGGGTACAAGTGCCCCTATGCATGAGCACTCCTGTATCCCTTGGGTAAATTCCTAGCAGTGCTATTGCTGGGTCATAGGGTAGGTCTATTTTTAATTTTCTGAGGAACCTCCACACTGTTTTCCAGAGTGGCTGCACCAATTTGCATTCCCACCAACAGTGCGATACGGTTCCCGTTTCTCCACATCATCTCCAGCGTCTATAGTCTCCTGATTTGTTCATTTTAGCCACTTTGACTGGAGTGAGGTGATATCTGTGTGTGGTTTTGACTTGTATTTCCCTGATGAGGAGCGATGTTGAGCATCTTTTCATGTGCCTGTTGGCCATCTAGATGTCTTCTTTAGAGAAGTCAGACACACACATTCAGACACAACACACACACACCACACTCTCATACTCACATACACACATTCACCAAACACACACCATACCACACATACCACACACACCATACAGTCAGACATCACACACTCATGCATGTGTCACACATACACACACACACATACACAAACACACTGATGGAAGTGCACACTCTACCCATTCCAATTTCATCCCCACTCCTTCCCCAGTAGTCCCACCACTGACGGCTTGAACTACTTTCCATGTAAGTTTGACTATGTGCCATGGTGCCACGCAAGATACTATGCCCTTGGAACACAAAAATGGAGAAAAAAATCAAGGAGTTCAAAGTGAGTGGAAGAGTTTTACTAGCAAAGAGACCGGAAATGAGAGGGACTGTGCGGAATGCCCTGGGAAGTGGATGTTAGTGAGACTAAGCTCTCCCTGTTGGGGAGGGTGGTTTTAACAAAGGATTGAATGGCTCTCTGAGAGCAGGAAGGTAAGGGCGTGCCCTCAGGCAAAGACAGTCCTGGTGGGGAACACCAATGGAGAGAAGGGTGATAGGGGAGGGAGCGGGTTTGGGGGTCCAGTGGTGTCATCAGCAAGGCTGGTGGACCAGTGCGGGGAAATTATGGAGGATGAACTGGGGAATGTAAGCAGATGAGGCCAAACCTGGAGAGCCTGCCTGGACTAAAGGAGTTTAAATACCATCCCGTAGGTGACAAGGAACCACTGGAGGGTTTTGAACAGGAAGGTGACAGGGTCAGGTCTGTGCCTGTGCTAGAAGAAAGAGGAGAGAAAGGGTGGGGGTGAGCCTGAGGACAGGGAGACAGATGAAGATTGATCACCCCAGTCCCAGGACCCCACACTGAGAGGCCCAGGGTGTGGTGGGGAGGGAGAAGGAGCCTCATAACCCACCAACCTCAACTTTCAATGTGACCCATGTTTGTCTGTGAACCAGGCCACATGTTAAACATTGGCCTTCCCTCTCTGCCTTCCCCCAGCCCAGTGGGTTTCCCAGCTGGCCAATACTTCCTCATTCAGAGACAGGGAAACTGAAGGACTCCGTATAAATGTGTTTTTTTGCTCCTTTTCCTGCTTCTATTCTCGCTAGGACCTGCACCCCCACTGTCCACATGCCTCATAGTGCAGATAGTGTGTGTCCTCTTTGTGAGGGACAAAGGGTCAATGATTTCTCTAGAAATCATCAGCACAACAGATAACATCCAAGGAAGGACCTGGTGAGAACGAGCCCATGAAGCCATCATGAGCGCTTTCCATACTACGGGTGCTACACATCTTTGCACCAAGACCCCCTGACTCCAAGGAATGGGTGACTTAAGGACCCTTATCCTCGTTCTAACTGGTTCCTCAATGTCTGAGGGGACATGTGCACCAGACCACACTCCTCACTGAGGAGTGACCCCCAGACCCCAAGCAAAGATGAGACTCTCTCTCCTTTTCTTTTCTGTGTTTCCCAGATGCTCTGTCTGCTTCTGCACTCTCTCTCTGTATCTTCAGTAAACTCTGCTCTTACTTTCTGCTGGCTTGCATTTGATTTCTGTCCTGCGAGTAACCAAGGACCCTCTTGGCTGGTCCTGCGGGACCCCCTCTGTGTCCTTGGACCCAACCAGCCAGCATCAATTCCATACTGTAAGTCATTACATCTCAACCACTGATCTTTTCCAATTAAATCCATTGAGCTTTAGAAAAGGTGCTTTCTCCAAATGAGGTGGGGGCTTAGGAGATATACACTACAAACCTCAAGGCAAATAAAATTAGATATTGTATCCTCCTCTACTTGGAATTTTCCAGGCCCAAATTTCTTCCAGGCACGTAAATAGTCAAAGCTATGGCTGTGGTTTGTGGACTGGGCAGAAGTAACAGAGAACCCATGAGTAGACAACACTTTAGAGTTTACCAGTTTCTTCCACTACACCCTCTGTGGGTCATCTTCCCTCTGTAGAACGGGAGACTCAGTGAAAATGAGCACCTCCTCCAGAGCAAGGCTGGTGAGAACTAGAGCTGGGACTTATCCAGCCCCTGAACCCTCAAGACTGGGACCAGACTCACTGTGCTTAGACATAATCACATTGCCCTCAATTTCCATCTACAGCTTGTCAACCCCAGGCCTCCCTGGATCCTGTACACTTAGGCAGCCCTACTCACACCCCCCCGGCCCCTCTCCTCCCTTTGCTCAGAAGCCATCCTCTCCACAGGCCCCCTTGTTTGGGGACACTCTGAAGAGTGATGTGTGAAAGAGAATCTAATCAGAGATAATCAATAGGCAATATTAGCAGAACCAAATGAAGTCCCTGCCTGGATGAGAGTCACCTAGCCCCAGCCAACAAGCAGCCAGTATCCCTAACTCCATTTCCTCTCAGTTATTAAAATGATTTTACAAGAGATAGTCCCATCTCAGGAAAGTCACAGACTAATAAAGTGCAGTCGAGCGTCCGGAGAAATCCCACATCCAGGCCTACCCTCCCATTTCCTTTGGCTGCTCACTGGCAAAGCCTCTGTGGTATCTTTCTGCAGTACTGGTGGACCTTCATTTCCTCCTTGAGTCTTTATTTCTCACTTTGACCCCGGACCCTTCACAAAGCCTGGCAGCCATTCTCTTGTCTCCCACTAAAAACTCAGGCGTAGGATCTTTTAGGAAAACTCTGTGCCCAGGGTCACAAAATAAGCGCCACAGAGTTACAGAACAAATCTCAGATCCTTCAGACTGGCCATCGGGGGAGGGAAGGGGGACAGTGCCTGGATTTCATTCCAAGTGAGCACCTTTATTTCACAGATGAGAACCCTGAGGCCTAGAAGGAGCCAACCAGGACGGCTACAGGCATCCTGGCAACTGACAGGAGCAGCATGGCAGCAGGTCAGCATCTGCTCCTTCAGCAAGTATTTATCCGATCGGATGTCTCTGGTGGGCCATGGGGCTGTACTCAACACTGAAACACAAACATAAGTGAGCTATAGAACCTTCCCTCCAGGAGACTGTAGTCTCAGGGCAAGGGGAGCAGACACAAAAACAGATAGGGGTAGTACAGCGTGGGAGGTGTGGGCACAGAGAGCTGCCCAGAGATGCAGGAGGCCCAGCAAAGAGGGTCACAGAGGCCCATGTGTCTGAGTCCTGGAGGCACTCAAAGCCTGGCATGAGCCATAGCCTGTACTCATAGCAATCATAGTGAATGGACACAATGTTTACCACGTCCCAGGCACGGTTCTCATCTAATCCTTACCGCCTTCCTCTGAGGAAGATAGTACTGCCAGTTCACAGGTCAAGAAAACTGAGGCAGAGAGAGGCTAGCTTCCTTGCTTGAGGTTACCCAGCCAGGGGAGGGAGAACTGAGGTCTTAGCTTCAGAGTCTACATGCCAGCATGGCCCGTGCTCCTCTGCTCCAAGGTGACTACAGGTCCTCAGTTAAGACACCACATGCGGCCGCCTGCCACTATGGCCAGGTATGAGCCCTCCATCCAGCCGTACACCAGGCAGCCAGTAGCCTTGGCCGTGAGTCACATTTAATGACCTCAGGTTCCCTAAGCCCTGGCCCTGCTCTGACCTCCCATCGCTTCTCTAATCCAGGCATTTGCAAAACCACCTTCAGAATAGTTCCCAAGCAACAGAACCAGGTGCCTTTTCTCTTTGGCCCCACAAAGCAAGCATTCCCACCTACTGTGGGCAGAGACTCTACTCGGAGTTGTTTCTCCCTTTCTCCCTAAGACAGCCCGGAGTCACCTGCATGTTCTTGTCTGGGGCCCTCGGTTCCAAGAACAGGGAGCTATCATTAATAAGCAGCTGTAGCATGCTGCATGCTGCATGCTGCATGGGGGGAGTCAGCAGGCCATCTCAGACTATCTCATCCAACATTTGCAATAATCCTGGAAGAAAGGTTAGTATCATCCCCATTTAACGGAGGAAGAATTCACACAGGAAGAAAGACTGCCAGTAACTCCCTGCAGGTCTCATAGCCATTGGCTGCAGGAGTCAGGCTTCAACCCCAGGTCTATTCATCTCCAAGACTGGCTGGTGTTCACCGCATCATCCATGACCATGAGCCTGACTGGTGAATCTGTGAAGCCTGCATCTTTGGCTTCAAGCACAATGCTATATCCAACTGAGCTAACCAACCGTGGCCAGAAAGCAATTGTCATAATATCAGAAACCCATTATGACCCACGAAGCCTCTGAAAGACGCTTCAAGAATACATCTGTGAGTTGAAAGCAACGCCGAGCATTATGCTCCCCTGGAAACAGCTGCCTGGGGCTTGAAGACAGCAGAGAAATCCCAAGATGCAGATCCAGCCTCATACAGACCCTACCGACCACCTCTTGCCTCCCAGACAATTACATCCTCTGAGCTAAGGGGAAGTCGTCCTTGTGGGGAGAACAGCATGACATGACACCAGACAGGATAATGCAAATGATCTCAGAGTTGCACAAATAGCCCCTTTGTGGATCCCCGATTGGTGAACAAGCAATCCTACAATGAAGCAATTTGTATTCAAGCCATTTTCCACAACAGCAACCCACAGAAGCCTCAATCTCCACCCTCCCCTCGTGGCTCCTGCGGGCTCTGCCCATTTTACATTGACCTTTTCTGTGGTCATCTGTGGTTTTCTGAAATAGGCAATGAGTAAGTCTATTACCAGATTCCAAGGGAAAGGACTGCCAACTTAAGTAATTAGATTGCGAGCATGGGTGGCATGCAAATCTTGTCCTGTCACTTTCCTGATGAAACTCTTCGGTGCCTTCTCAGTGTCCAAGGCAAACGTCTCCCTGACATGGTGGCTCCCAAGGCTCTTGACTGTGGGCCCTGGCTATATCTTCTCACTGCTCTCCCCTGCCCCTAGCCTTTGCTCTTCTCTGATCTTCTTTTTCAAATGTGCCACACTCTCTCGATGCTTTTGGGCTGGCCCTTGCCACGTGGCCTTCCTGCCAGATGCCTCCCTATGCCCATCTCCCTTGTCTTGCCCCTCCACTTCTGAAAGTTTCTGTTTAGTTTTTTTATGTTTATTTATTTATTTTGAGAGAGAGAGAGAGAGAGGCTGCATGAGTGGGGGAGGGACAGAGGGAGACGGAGAGAGAATCCCAAGCAGTCTGTGTGCTGTCCGCGCAGAGCCCAACACAGGGCTCGATCTCAGAAACTGTGAGATCATGACCTGGGCTGAAGTCAAGAGTTGAACGCTCAACTGACTGAGCCACCCAGGTGCCCCTGCAAATTCCTGTTTAAGGTCGTATCTTCAGAGAGGCTCTCTTGATCTCTTAGCAGTGTCTTACTCCTTCAGCCTCTGCCTTTCCTCTTTTATCATATTTGTCATTCTTCCTTAGGCTTTGCTCCCTCAGCAGCCTATAAATTCCAGGAGGGCAGATGCATCCATTTTGTTCACTCCTATGTTCCTGGGAGGGACTCGAGAAATATCTCTGGAATGCAAGAAGTTAAGAAAGACTGCTTGCTTAGTCCTTCCGGTTCCAGCCAGGACTGGAACCGGAGCCTTCATGGAGCAAATGAAATTACACCTGTGCTTGATTTGAAAATCATGCCCCACCTCCAGATAACATGTAGTGAGCATATCTCCCTCCTGCCCCCATATAGATCTTCCATGTTTCATGGTGACATGATAATCTTGGACTGTGTGGCTATGTGTGCAACAGAAAATTTCTGCATCTCTAAGTTTTGCTTCTTCCTCCCTGCACAGATGTTCTCTCAGGAGGCTCAATCCTTGCCTTGGGCTCAGAGGAGGATCCCTATCGTTCTGTTCTTCTAATGCCCTCTGACTCACAATGCCACAGTGGCACATGCCTCGGTCACATTAATGACAATTTATGACAGTGGGGAAGTGGCTGGTTATTTCCTATTAAGTGTAGCCGAATAACTCTTATGTAAGCATTTATGTGGTTGTTACTGCAGTCAATATGAGGTTCCCAGCCTGATCCCCACCTCATCCCTCTTGCCAGGCCCAGAAGGTGCTGCCGAGTCGCTAACTCCAGCCATCAAGAAAATAAGTGCTCTAAGTACACAAACTCAGTAAATTACTAATCAAAACCAAATATGACTAGAAGAAAATTCTCCTGGGGAAAGCAGCGTGTGTTGGATTCCAGGGTAAAGTGGACATTTTGGATTATTACAGATCCTCTCCACGGGATGCAAACCAGATACTAGATGTAGACACTAGGCTCAGTCTCAAGGTCACCGGGAAGTCCTTGTGTTTGGAGATGCAGGTGGAGAGAGACAGAAGGTGAGGACCTTCCCAGAGAATCCCAGGTGGGACTGTGGCATCTCAAGAACTGAGGATCTTTTAGCTCTAATGGAAGGACACATATCAGGTGGTGTCAGCCACTGTCTGCTGGAGGGCTGGGAGATGGACTTTGAGATCTCTGCAAGTGGGGCACCTGGGTGGCTCAGTTGGGTAAGGATCTGACTCTTGACTTCAGTTCAAGTCATGATCTCATTGTTCATGAGATTGAGCCCCCACGTCAGGCTCTACGCTGGCAGCGAGGAGCCTGCTTAGGATTCTCTCGCTCCCTCTCTCTCTGCCCCTCCCCAACTTTCTTTCTCTCTCTCTCTCTCTCAGAATAAATAAACATAAAAAAAAGATCTCTGCAAGCCACCTGTGAGGCCTTTAGAGAGCTAATGAACAGGAGCCAACAAGCAGGCCACCTCTGCCCAGGGCTTTTGGCAAAAACTCTACATGTGTGTTACTTACAAGGCTGCCCCCCAAACTCACCAAAGCTTGCAGCCCTGGGGCCTTGCCAGCTGCTGACTGTGGCTCTGATGACAAAGCCTGCTGCCATCCAGCACCTTCAGAGGTGCATAGGCTCAGGCACTGGCACCCAGGTAGGTTTCTCAGTAACAGAGCTGGAATGCAGGGCAGAAATATTATTAAAATAACAATCATACCTGGAATTGCTATTGTGCTTCACAAGTTCCTAACATGCTTTACATTTATCTCCTTTCATCCAGATCATCTCTAAAGGGTCTCGTGGACGTGCAGTAACTGGCCCAAAGTCACATAGTGAGTAATCAGCCCCACTGGGGTTTGTCTCAGTCTTTGGCTCCAATCCCCAAGGCATGTGGCAGAGTTGTCCAGTGACTGATGCTTGCCTTTGGGGGTGGGGACAGCAGGGCCTGGGCCAAGTGACCCAGCATCCTAGGGGTTTCCTCTGCCAGTTTGCTCTATCTGCCCTTGAGGGTGAAGTGCTAGCTACAGACCCTTTGTTAAAGACACTTTTCACTTCTACTGTGAGAAATGACCTATGGTTAGGATCAGGAAGGGTTCTGGGCCTCCTTGAGTGCTGTCATTCTCTGAAAATGATAGACCAGGTCTTCCTGTGGCATTAACAGGTAGCTGGGCAATTCAGGCATATTTTCCTTCTATTTCAAAAGCTTAATGACTGAGGGACACTAAGGAGGCAAAATCCTCACCACTCACACTGATACAGCTTGCATCACCGAGCTGGGCTCACACTGCAGATGTGTGGGGGGGGGGGGGTGGGTAGAGCAGCCAGGTTAGGGAGGATGGCTGAGGGACCTCATTTCTCAATGTTGGGGCAGGAGCAAGCTCAGCCTGCCCAAAGATTGGCAACCAGACAGTGCAGGCCATAAGGACAGGGATAGTGCCTGTGACTCTGCTACGTGCCATTGCCTACCTCAGGGCCTAGGGCCCATTAAGTATCTAATAAATGTTTGTTGGTCAAATTTCTGATCATCAAACATGTTGTGTCTGAGCCTTAGCTGAATATGAGCCAATTGCTTCCAATGGGATGAGCTCAAGGCAGCCTGGGAGGCTTTAGATGTGGAGCCAGGCACACTCATCATGCCTAGACAGGTGTGAGATCACCCATCCTCAAGCAGGTTTATCCCAACAGTCTCAAGACCACAGGGCAAGGGTCTAAGACAAGCTAGACTGCCACACAGGTGGGGCTACAGTCAGAAACCAGGTATGTAACAAGGTGCTTTGCAAGACTCAAGACAGCAACCAAATAAAATCTGTCTTCAGGAAGAGGGTTCCAGAACCCAGGACCTCTGTGTAGTGGCAAGGGTGGGGTGGGGTGCAAGAACAGACAGAACTCCCCTAGTGTGTGATACCCAAAGATTAAGGGTAGGAGATCACTCATGTTGGCCAAGATGCAGAGAAAGAGGATCTCTTTTGCACTAGTGGTGGGAATGCAAACTGGCGCAGCCACTCTGGGAAACAGTATGGAGGGCTGGGAGATGGAAAAGTTAAAAATAGAACTACCATACAAGCCAGCAATTGCACTACTAGGTATTTATCCAAGGGATACAGGTGCGCTGTTTCTAAGGGGCACAGGCACCCCAGTGTTTATAGCAGCACTATTGACAATAGCCAAAGAATCAAAAGAGCCCAAATGTCCATTGATACACGAATTGATAAAGATGTGGTATATTATGCAGTGGAGTATTACTCAGCGATCAAAAAGAATGAAACATTGCCATTTTCAACTACGTGGATGGAAGTAGAAGGTATTATGCTAAGCGAAATAAGTCAGTCAGAGAAAGACAAATATCATATGGCTTCATTCATATGTGGAATTTAAGATACAAAACAGATGAGCATAAAGGAAGGGAAACAAAAATGATATAAAAACAAGGAGGGGACAAAACATAAGATACTCTTAAATACAGAGAACAAACCATGGGTGGGGGGATTGGCTAAATGGGCAAGGGGCATTAAGGAAGATACTTGTTGAGATGAGCACTGGGTGTTATACATAGGGGATGAATCACTGGAATCTACTCCTGAAATCATTATTGTACTATATGATAACTAACTTGGATGTTAATTAAAAAAATAAATAATAAATTAAAAATTAAAATTAAAATTAAATTTTAAAAAAAAGGATAGGAGATCACTCCATGATCACTACTGGCCACTAGGCCAAGGACAGACTCCTATCTGGGTGACTGACCCAAAGTGCAGGAATGGGCTGAGATGTCTCGCTTAATTTCATTTTGTTACAGAGGTCTGGATTCAGGCTGGACCTCAAGGTGGGGTGCCAGCTGTAGTGCCAAGAGGGGAGGAAGGCTGTAGAGACAGGGGAGCAGAGAGGGCCTAGCAAAGGGGAGACAGCCTCCATAGGTGGCTTTTGTGAGAGTAACAAAAATTCCAATATCTCCCCAGGGGCACAGATAGAAGGGACAGGAACCTGATAGTCCTAGAATGGCTCCTGAGCACATTCCATGAAGTCAAGTTGGTCAGGTGTCACCCTGTCACCTCCCACCTGCACCCCCATGTTGTTCAAGAGGATGAAAAGAGAAAGGCAGGTTTCTGCCCTTGGAGCCTGTGCTCTAATGGGGAAGAGAGACCATGCATGCAATGGCCTTCAGAGAGACTCAGGTAGACAGGTCCAAATAAGACCACCAATGAGGCCCCAGGGCTGTGGGTCTGGGTAGAAGTAGGCTGGGAATGGAAGGGGGAAGTTTTCCCCAAAGACAAAGAAAGAAAGAAGAGAGACAGTAGTGAGAGCCACAAGTAAGTTTTGTACAGTCTCAAAAAAAAAAAAAAAAGAAGCAGAGTCAGGGACAGAACAGGTTTCACAAGTGAAGTCATCTTTATAGGGTCTCTACTGTCATGCCAAGACCTCATCTCACACACCCACTTCTATTCAGAACGTGCTCCAAGCAGATATTGCTTATTTTCCACTGAATTAGAGAGAAATTACATTCCCTCTAGAGCATTCTTGTGGGCAGGAGAAAGGGGCTGCTGTGGAAGTGCTCCCCATGCCTTGCCCAGCTTCACCCCTGCAACCCAGGGGCAGAGATGGGAAATGGCAGGGCAAGGGCTGAAGACCCAGGGCCGGGCGCAGGCTGCAGGGGTGACCTTCTTCTCCTCTGGTGGCTGGAGAGGCCTGAGAGACCTCTGGGCCTCTGTTCAGCTCAGTCTTCCCCTGTCTTCCAGGGATGAAGGGATGCCTGCAGGCCCCAAATGCCTAGAGCTCCTAGGGGGTCATCCTCCTAGTTGGTTCCTGGCCACATAGGATTCTACTCCGTTGACATGGATGGAATCCTCCACAAAGTTGGCTGGGCTCCCTACCCAGGGAAAGGCAGAATGTAAGGGTTCCCCAATTGCCACCACCATGAAAACCCACTAATGAGTTTCTGTCTAATGCCCTCTGGGAGACCCCCCACCTCCATTTCCTTCTTCACCTTCCTTCCCTCTCCTGACACATTCACTGCTGTCTTCTTGAGCTTGTCCTTTTCTTTCCTTATCTAACATATGGGGATGGAAAGTACTACATGATGTTCACTGTACTTGTGTCCAGGTACAAGGAGAGGCCTCCAGGCCTGGGCTCAGAGGGATCAGCACGGGCAGCAAAGGGACCACTGGGCAGGACTGAGGTCACAGTCTAGCTCTGCTACAATTCCATTCCTCCTTCCGGGGCCTCAGGAGGCCTCCACCACAGATCAGGTGGGGGTGCTTCTGCACCTAACTTCCAGGATTCTGGAGAAGCCAACAAGCATACAGATGCCACAGGGTTACAAAAGGGTAGGGGCCACTGCTGCTGGAGTCACTGATGATTTTCAAGGACACCACCAGCCTCAGGACACCCCACCCACAGCTGAGCCCAGGCCTCCCCTGCCTCCTCCCCACCTCTACCCACTACCTCTAAATGGCCCTCTTCCTTCCCAGCATCTGGGAAATCTCCCCCAGGGGAGATAACACAGATGACATTACCTGTCTCAGAAGCTAAAGAATAACCAGAAACCAAACCACATCCAAACACTTCACCACTCTGGCAAAGTACATTGTGTTTCCATCCTATGGAGATTTGGTTACCACACTTGGACCAAAGCTAGAAGTTTTGCCAACAGGTCTCTAATGGAAAGCATGATTGACTGACAATTGAAATGCAGGACAGCCTTTTACAAGCTAGAGGGAAACCAACATGGGCTCCAAGAGGCTCAGCACAGCTTTTCTCAGGGCCTCTGTGTCCTATTGTGCAGTTTCTGCACTGTACCTATCACCAGACCAGGGGACAAGTGGGGACTGAAGTTCACATTTCCTGCCAAGCAGAGTCTCCACAGAACTGTGTGTGTGCCTTCAGGAGGCCCCTTTTAAAATTCAGGCAAAGGCCCCATATCTGCCCATAGAGCTTGCTCCCCTTTCTGAGTGATGATGGCTCCAGAGAGAATATTTCAGAGCTGATGGGGGCAAGAAATAGCATAAAGATGCAGGTGAGTGAAAATGGGGTTCTGGGCCAAGGGGTGGGCACCCAGCCAAGACCCAAATGCTGCTCTGGGCAACTTTAGGTGAAAATGCACAGGACTAGCAGCAGGAGAGAGAGAGAACGTGAGAGGGTCCAAGATACCAATGATCTCAGAATATTAGGGTCAGGAGGATTCTGGGGTCACCTAGATACATCATTTTCAGAGGTATTTGCTTTTGGTCTTGGTTCCTTTTCATGTCTTTATTTTATTTTTATTTTTTAGTAGTAGAATCTTTTTCCTGAGGAAAATAAAGACCGGCCAGGGAAGAATTGGGTTTTTTAAATTTATTTTTTAATGTTTATTTTTGAGAGACAGAGACAGAGACAGAGCATGAGCAGGGGAGGGTCAGAGAGGGGGAGACACAGAATCCAAAGCAGGCTCTAGGCTCTGAGCTATCAGCACAGAGCCCAACACGGGGCTAGAACTCACAAACTGTGAAATCATGACCTGAGCCGAAGTCAGATGCCTAACTGACTGAGCCACTCAGGCATCCCAGAATTTTTTTTTAAACCTGGGGAGAAGGGAACCCAGAACTCTGCCCACCTTGATCCTGGCACCTCCCACAAGCCCCAGGGCTCCCAAGGACACAGAGTGGAACATCAGCTAGTCCAGATGAGTGGTGAAAAGGCTGAGGCTCAGGAAAGTGACATGACTTGCCCAAGGTCCATGGTGCACTGAAGGCAGAGGCCAGCTTAGGCAGGGCCAAAGAAGTTGGGGACGCTAGAGATTTACCAGCCATGCTGGGGAAGGGAGCTGCCTTGGGAACCTGGGGCACCATCCTAGGACCCACGTATTTTTCACCTGTGCTGGGTGGGAAAGCTCTACTCAAGGTGGGTGAGCTCCTGTCGGTGCAAAGGGTGGCAGACCAGGCCAAACACTAGCCAGGGGTGAGGGACCAGGGACAAGACACTGTGCAGTACAGCAAACTCTCAGCACCCTAGTCTTTCACTCAGACCCTGCCCCAGTCTCTCCCCAGGGATCCAGGACCACCATCTCCTGCTTTCTCCAGGCCCTCCCAGTGGGATGCACACCCTAGATTCTCCTATTCCTGAGGTTGGCCTTCCTCCAGGCTACACGTAGCCTTCCATTCTAGAGCACTCTTGGTTAGCTCCTGTCGTCCCCCCCACCCAACTTCACCCCTAAGTCCCTCTCCCTACCCTGTGAGAGTTTGCAGGGGACATGCTGTTGGACCAGTCCTGACTGCTTCTACCAAGGCACTACCTTCTGGGAGCTGGGAACAGCATCTGTTGCTCCTGTGATCTTCCATTCCAGTGTGGCCTCTGACCTCCTCCCAAACCCTCCCACCCCAGAGCACCAGGAACACAACCAGGCCATCGCTTCGCTCTCATGTGCATTTATTGAGTGCCAACAGAGTGCGTGGTACTATGCTCAGGGTTCAGAGCCACAGTCTAGTCAGAAGAAGACCAGAGCTAGTACAGAGAACGTTTCATAGCTGCTTAACATCTGTAAGGGATGGGAAGTGGGGAGAACTAATCACAAAACAAATTCCTATTCGAAAGCAACAGAATCTCCTCTGAGAGTAATATATATTCTACGCACACACACACACACACACACACACACACCCTGAATGAACACAGAAATATACCCACGTGGTTGTATATGCATGCATATACAGGTGTGGGTAAATAAACTAATGTATATGCTGTACACGCACACGCACACACACGCACACACGCACACCACCGCACAGACAGGTAATCTGGCTTATGCTATCAAAGACACTATGTCTCCAGGTTCTAGTGAAGCAATCTGTCCTAGATGCCTGCAGCATGCAAAACTTGGAAGTTCCAGAGATTCACAGTTAAGGAGGACAAATGGGTATACGTGTATACTTTTCCATCCTCGGGGGCCCCAGCCACAGCACTGGAGGTTGCTCTTTGTCGGCGACAACAAAGCCTCTGTGAAGGGCTCCCAGAGCAGAGCTGAGGAACTGGAAGCTCTCTGTCCAGTGGCCCACGGGAGCCCTGGTGAGTTCACCAATCTTCAAGGCAGAATTTAAAAACTCTGGTTTTCGAGAGTGTAGTCCTGCAAACGGTGTTCCTTGTTACAGAGCCGCAGATCGAGGCAAGAGTTTCTCTTCTTGCTCGCTGTCTGCAGCCTCCCACGTATGCTAACGCATTTTGTAGTCATTAGATACAGATGTTTCACACAGCTGTCCCTTAAAATCCAAATCTACCGTGAAATCGAGGTCTCGCTACAAAGGAAGAGCAAAGGGTCCCAGCATTAGTGTGGTAGCAAAGGCAAGCACCACCCCCTCCTGCAGGCAGAGGGATGGGTAACTACAGTGTTTCTAAGGTTTTCTAGCTAAAGGGTTCCCACAAACAGCCCTCAGGAATCTATTCTAGTGCTTCATTATCCACACAGGAAGTTCTTTGATTCCTAACCTAAAGCCTTCCTGTTATAATATAGAAATGTTCCCTCTGATTTCATCCTGAGAGAAAACAGAGTGGGGTGGTTGAGTCTTCTGTGGCACAACCTTCAAAGCATTCTCTAGATGCTTTTAATACACACGCTTGCACCCGCGGTTGCTCAGAAAGAATCACACGATCCCTGACCCACCAGGCTCGCTGAAGAAACGTGAACCAAACATCTTCCCGGCCACCAGAAGCTGTTATTTCCTGGGTTGGCTTGTTCTAAATGAGCTGAAACCCATGGCAACAGCCTCCGTGCCCAAAGCCCCTCGGATGCAGAACTGGAGGCTAAATGCAAGGAAGGCTGAGAGTCCAGAGTGGGTCTTCGAGAAAATCTATCACCCTTGAGTTTTAAGGGTCCATGGTTGGAGGCCTTCAGTTATACGTAGTGAGATCCAAACCTGGCTTTCTACTGCCCCTCCCCCAGTACCTTGTCTGGTTGTGCACAAGGCACTTGGGGCACCAGGGTGAGGAGGCCCTGGGAGCTCCAGGGAACCAGCTCCACGGGTCCCTTCTTCCCTCTGACTCTGTCCCAGACAGAGACTGCCTCAGCACTCACCACATTTTTGGCATTTGGCTTCATGGATATGGTCCCATAGATTTCTTCCCCCCTCCGGACAGTGAGGTAATCTTCCAAGTAGAAGACAGTCTGCTTCCAGTGGGTGTAGGGGGCATCGGGGGCTGAGGGGAGAAGAAAAGGGAGGTGGGAAGGAAGAGTCAGAGAAGATGTCTCCAGAAGGACTGAGGCTGAGACCTTGCCTAGAAGTTGCTGGGCTTCTTTTGGGATTCACCGAACCAACTCCCAGCACTTGTGTGGGTCAAGGCACCCAGCCCCTGGAGCCTGCCTCCAACCCCAGAAATCCTCACTCAGCCCCAGGGCTCCTCCTTCCATCAAGATCCCAGATCCTCCAGGCTGCTGATCTTAGCTAGGAATCAGAAGAGAAAGAAGCAGGTATTACAAGTTCCTTCCAAGGGGTGGGATGAATACCCTCTCACCAACTAAACTCATTAACATAAAAGAATCTCAAAAGGCTACTGTTTTTAATTAGTTCAACAGAGTGAAGACGTTCAGACAGCGTAAGAGGGAGATTTGTAGAGTAGACCATCCTGTCTCCCCTTAAATGACATCAGGTGTGCAAATTTCTTAACTAAACCCGTGTCCCACCAACACCCCAATCCTACACATAGGCTTCCCTGCCACTTCTCTGCCCTAGAACTGAACCTGGTACCCTTGGCCCACATCTGTTGTGGTGTTTCAGCTGTGTCCTCCTAACTGGATCTAAAAGAAGTAAGGGATATTTCTCATCCCACAGCCTCACCACTGGTCCATAGCTCACTCTTCCTGCATGATCCAAAGGCACACCAATCCTGGCGACTCCCTGTATTTGCCATTAAATCCCATCCATCCTCTCTCAGCACACTACATACTCTACAACCAGAAGAGGGGGCCTGCTTATGGGCCATCTTCCTCAGCAACAACTATCTTTGGAATACTTTTCCCTCCTAGTCCACCAGTCTCTCCCTTCCTCATCCTTCAAAGTCACTTCCTTTGGGAAGCCTAGTTTGGCCACCCACCCTGAGCTTTGGTTAACACAATGCCTATCATACTGCAGCATAAATACCTTTGTCTTTTTTCAGCTGTGTGCTTCCTCCACAAGACTGCAATTTCCATGAAGGCAGGCACCATGCCAGACTTGTTCACTGTTATATCCTCAGTGCCTACCACCACACTTGGTAGATCTGTAACTACTACACTTATAGATGGCAAAACCCAAATAGTAGACACTTTGTTATGCCTCAAGGTACCCATAGATGTTCAATTACATTGGAGACTTTGAAAACTATAGATAGTAAAAGAACCCACTATAGTAAGATCCTCTTGGCCCCTCAGTCTCTTACCTTCCTCCACCTGGATGTAGGACTCATTAATACTGATTTCCTCTTTGCTTGGGACCAGAGCTAAAAATGAGAAGACTTGGGGAGAATAATAATAAGTGCCTTTCAATACTTCAAAAACTGTCACATAGAAAGACATATGTGGTCTTATATATGGCATTGGAGGCAGAACAAAGGCTAGTCACTGGGAGTTACTAGAAGGCAGATTTTTAATTCACCAGGAAAAATTAGGGCTGTTCTGCAATCATCTGAGCTACCTGAGGTCCAGCTTTGAGGTGTTCCTATAACAAACACTGGGGATTTATCATGCACTGAGTCTGATCAGATCACTTCTAAGATCTTACAAACCCCAGGATCTATTTAAAAGGTAGTGAAGAGTCTTTCTTTGCCCTTTGCAATGAACTGGCTTGATCAAATGTCAGTGATCTGGGTAAAGACTTGGGTAGCCTTCAATGTATGCATTTGGGAAATCAGTGCAAACTCAAGGTCATGGCAGGGAAAAGCAGCCTGAGCATTTGGAAAGGCTTGAAGGAGGATCATGAACGTGCAGTCTGTGGCTTTTAGATCCTAGATACCCAAACATATCCAGCCTTCATGGCCTCTAAAGCATGTTGCTGTCTACAGACAAAGTCCACCTGTCCCAGCCCCTTCCCTGCCAACTACATCTAAATAAATTGTCAAAAGATAGTCTCTGGTGTATACGGAGAATGGCAGCGTATGACTGACAGCACTCTCGCCCCCACTTCCTCCTACACCAGCTCAGACAGGTGTCTCTCCTGTTCTTAAAGACCTTCAGGCAAGGGGATTCAAGCAACTTCCTTCTGTCACCTAATCAGATGCCTTATGAGAGTCCCAGAGATTCACTGTCTCAGGTTTGGCAGCCATCAAGCCTAGGTGTGTCTGGTGGTGGTCCAAAAAATACACCAGCCTTGGGTTGGAGAAAAGTGGGTTTTTTCCCCTTGACAACATGAAAAGTTTGAGAACCTCCCCAAACATTTCTGTCATGGGGTCCATCAGCCGTGGACTAATCATCTAGACCACTTTTCACAATACTAATTCTCCATCAAGGTGTCCAGGAGAAACTGATTAAAATTCAGATTTCTCAACTCTACTCCTAGAGACTTGAATTCAGTCATTCTGGGGGATGTGAAGGGAGCAGACTTGCCAAGACTTAAAAATCCCCCCCATGTATTGTAGGCACAGAGCATGGCTGAAATCCCTTTACAAACCCACTCTTTCGCATCTAATAACATCTCTTTGGTGGGCAAGAGTGGAAAGAACATTTAATTAGGCAACAACAGTCCCAGTTTCATGCCTCCATGTTGCCTTGTGTTTGCACTATGACCCTGGGGCTCATTTTATACACCTGCAGAATGTGGGGCATGATATCTATCTCCCCAAGTACTTTGAGAATCAGATGGGATGAGAAGGGGAAAAGTATATGACCAAATCTCCTGCTGTGCCCAAGACAGCTTCAGTTTACTTGTCTTCCTAGCATAACTATTAATAGCTTTCCTTTTCACTATCAGAAGTGTCTTTAATTGAAAGATAAATATGGTCTCCCTACCATAACACATTAACCCCATGTTAGGGTATTGCTAAGCCATTGAATTATGTGGTTATAATCATTATGGGAGGTGGCATATCATTTTATTTATCCATAATCTATGACTCTGACCTTCAAAGATGTTCTACATCACTCTAGTGGTCTAGAATGTCCTGGGGAAGCATCCAGAAAGGTGCTAGGTGCAAGGGTGAGCACCCAGAACAAGGCTGTGGATGACATCTAGAATTCTCATCAGTAAATAAGTCTTTCCCACCCTACCCTGCCCCAGCTATAACCTTCTAGATCATGTAACTTTCAGCATTCCCTATTATGAAGATATATTTATCCTCTTAATATCCTGACCCCACATGCTAACCTCCCCTTTTCTCCCTCCCCTTCACAGTCTCTCTGGGTTGTGGGTTATGGACAGCTTTTGTTCTATATTTTACAGTGAGTATAACCAGTACTGCCCCCAACATTCCAAGTACATATGCATTTATTCATGCATGCATTCCTTCATTCAACAGACATCAATTCAGGATGCCTGTCAGTTCCCAGATATGGTCCTAAATTTGGAAAACAGCGACCTATACAGCCCTGCCTCCCCCTCACATCCTATAGCCTAAATGAGAAGACTCTCAGGCAGCAAGGTCATCCTTGTGACCAAGGATGGGGATGCAGAGCTCAGGGGGCTGTGGGAACAAATGGCAGGGGCTTTCATAAGAAGATTTTTCCTGGTGCTTTTGGAAAGGGAGTGGAATCCTGCTTCTTGTTTCACTTCACAGTGGCTAAGTGGCTGGTAGCTTTGCTTAAAATTTAAAACTTTTTCTAGCTATAAATTTGCAATTTATATTGCCCAGGGAGATCAGAAGCTTTTTAGAGAATGAAAGACTACGCACCAAGAAGCTTCTCTGACCTGAGACAATGACTCACTGTCACCAGATGGCAAAGCAGGAAGGGGCTGCTAGGCATCTAGGTCCAACTACATCATCCATAATGAGCTTGAGGCCCAGAAAGTAACTTACTCAAGACCTATCTCCTTTGTCTGGCCGCCTTACCTGGCTGACTCCTGGAAAGACTAAGACTCTACCCCAGGTCTGATTCTACTCAAGCCACTGTCCCTCCGTGCACCCCCAAGAGTCCCTGCCCCCATCCACTGAGGATGTGTCCAAGGGGAGGGGCAGCTATGCCCACTGGCTGGCACAGCCTGGAACCCTAGGTTCCTGTGCCCATCTGCGACAGCTTCTGCCTGGAGCTGCAGAGAGGAGATGCCAGAACCATTAACAGGGATTGTTTTCAAGCAGCACAATACGTGATGTGCTTGTGAGTTGGCCCCTCCAGAGCCAGCTGTGGCTGGGCTGAGATAGAAAGCTCAGCAGGCAGTCAGTCAATGGGATGGGGGCACATATGGCAGGTTACATGCTGCATGCAGTTCAAAAATAGCTGAGCCCAAACAATACAGTGTACAGACATACACATAGATGTGATAAAACTTTTTTTAAAATAGCAAGGGGATAAAGAACACAGAATTCAGAATAATGTTCATCTAGAGGCAACATGGGGGGTGATGGGTTGGTGTGGAGCCTCCATTTAGTTAGGTGGTGAGCACACAAGGATTAATTATGAGACTGTGAATTAATTTACTTATTAATTATAAATAGTATCATTATATTTATTAATAATGTATTCTGATTAATATTTATATTCTAATTAGTAGCAGTTTATTTCTTGATATCAACTAATGTATTTACATTCTAAGAACAATAATACATTTTTTTCTAGTTACTAATGTGTGCTAGTTAATAATTATTTATGTCCTAATTACTGAGGCAGTGGTGAGTTCACAGGTGTTCATTATAAATAAACAAAAGTGAACTGTGCCTGATTCAATGATGTCATGTACCAAGAATTAGGATTAATTCAATTCTGAGCATCTGAGGTCCTTGAAAACAAAAAGCAAATACTCTTTTCTAGATGGTCAAAGTATAGAGGATCAGAAAAGCCCACTGACAAACCCACACTACCTGGTAAAGATGTTTGCTACCTGCTGGAAGCAAAACCCCATGTGGACATTCCCCAGGTGGCTGAGGAAGCAGTGAAACAAAGTATCCCCCCAATCCTGATCTCTATATGGGAATGCTGCTGTGAGAAGGACCTATGTCAACCAGAAGGCATAGGCCTTGATGAGAAAAGGTAGTAAGCGGATGGAGTTAGCTTTCCAGTTGATGTGAAAAGCATCAACATTGGCCAAATTTACAATCTTCTTGTTCAGGCAGCCTAGCACAGAGGCAGTGGTTCTCAAACTGATTTGTGCATTACAGTCACCTGGAGGGCTTGGTAAGACACAGATTTCTGGACCCCACCCCAGAGTTTCTGATTCAGAAGATCTGGGGCAAGTCTTGACAATTTTCATTTCTAACAGGTTCCCAGGTCATGCTTATGCTGCTGGCCGTGGACTACACGGTGAGAACCTCTGCACCAAGGCATGGAAACAGGCAGTGCAGGACCTCTGGATGACCTTTCAGACCTACGTTTCTGGGGTTCTGTGCAAAGAGGAGGTGATGTAATACTATAGCTGTAAAAAGACAGACAAGGGGTTCTTGGCTGGCTCAGTCAGTAGAGCGTGAAAACCTTGATCTTGGGGTTGAGAGTTCAAGCCTCACATTGGAAGTAGAGGTTACTTAAAAAAAAATAAAATCTTAAAAAAAACCAAAAAGACAAATGAGCTCAGACCTTGATCTAGACCCATGGTCTTTGAGCCTCTGAAATATAGTCCTCATTGTTTCTCACAGGGACTTGTGACGAACTACAGTGGGAGTATGACCATAGAACAGGAAGAAACTGACCCAGTGGGCTGGAGACTTTAATACGAAGGGCAAATCCTCATTATCCCTCAGGCAGCCAGGGGCTGAGTCCTTCGATTCTGAACTTAAGGTTAACCAGGACTCCTTCCTGTGGGGCATCAGGAATGTTGTTCCCGCCATCACAGTGCCAGAGAACCACCTCTGGGCAGGGGTGGGACAGCCTGTCTGCTTGACCTCAAGGAATGGAAATAAACTCAGGGAAGGGAAACCCCCAGCTGAAAGCTATGGGCTAGATCCTAGCTTTACAAACACACAATATTTCCCAGAGTATCCCTGCCACCCTTTCTCATCATCTGTAGCAGGGCAGACCCCGGTGGAAACATCATCCTGGAGATGGTAGAGGCAGGGCCAGCTTCTGTGGCTCCATCCCTGGCTTCCAATCACAGCAATGGTCCTCAAGCAGGCTCCTGTTCCACCCTCCCACCACTGCCACACCCCACCACTGTGAGGCTGAGTCTTACTTACCCTTCAAGGTCCAGGTAAAACCTCTCTTCTCCCTCCTAGCCATCCCTGCCTACCAGGAAGACAATCTCTCCTGCTGCCACTCTAAGAAGGGGAACAGCTAAAAATGACCAAGGTTGGGGGCCTCTGGTTTTCCCCAGGACAGGGTGCACCAGCACTGGGCCAGATGTTGGAGACCAGAAGATCATGATCTTGGTGGTCAGGAGACACCAGTTCTGGAAAAAACCCTTTTTTTCTTGGAGGGGCTGGATAAACCTCTTGCCCTCTCTGTTAATAGGTCAAAGAGGATCAATCATTGTCACCAAGGCTTCAGGAAGTGAAGAATCATGTCCTTGGACTCTGGTAGAGCTCACCTACCCTTGGCACATGCATGCTGGCTTGCCCCTAACGACATGCTCCTGCTTCCCAAGAAGACTTCACATGCGTGGCCAATAGGAACATGTTCCCAAGAGCAGGACTCAGATCCTCATATACTCGTTTAACAGTGATCTGTTTAGAACCCACTACAAGCCAAACACTGCTCTAGAAGCCCAGAGTTCAGAGATTCATGAGATGTGATCCCAGCCCATGGGGAGACTGAGAATTGCAAACAGAGTGAAAAATGTTGAATAAGCTACATCTGACATTGAAATCCTGTGTAGTTGTTTCAAAAACAAAAAATAAAAATAAAATAAAATAAAGTAGTTATGTCAATGAGGCTGTGAAAGTGTCTCCAAGGTATATTGTTTTTTTGTTTGTTTGTTTTGTTTTTTAAGTAGGCTTCAAGCCCAGCATGGTGCCCAACATGGGACTTAAACTCACGACCCTGAGAGCAAGACCAGATCTGAGATCATGAGTTTCTTGCTTAAGTATGCCCTCTAAGGTTTATTGTTAAATAAAGACAAGGTAGCAGAGGGCAGTGTGTTTGGTATAAGTCAACCCATGTTTTAAGAAAAGTGTAGTTTGGATGTGGTACCATAGTTGGGGGGAGCTGGGTAAAGGGTTCACAGGACTCTATGTACTATCTTGGCAACTTCATATGAGAAATATTTCAAATAAAAAGCAAAAAATAAAAAGTGGTTAACATATGCTTCTGGGGCACAGAACTGGGCTGGAGTGGGAAGAGGACTTTTTCCTTGACTTTTTTTTTTTAATTTTTTTAACATTTATTTATTTTTGAGACAGAGAGAGACAGAGCATGAACAGGGGAGGGTCAGAAAGAGAGGGAGACACAGAATCCAAAGCAGGATCCAGGCTCTGAGCTGTTAGCACAGAGCCCGACGTGGGGCTTGAACTCACGGACCGTGAGATCATGACCTGAGCTGAAGTCGGACGCTTAACTGACTGAGCCACCCAGCTGCCCTTCTTGACTTTTTTATACCCTTTTTTTTACATTTCCATGAAAATGTAAGCACAAGATGTCAGGAAGCCCCAAGAAGAACTCCTAAACTTAACCAGGAGTGAAGGAAGGGATCAAGTAATATCTGAGCTGAGAGATGAGGCCTGTGCTGGGATTGTCCAGGTGAGGAGTGGGCATAGGGGAGGTGTTTGGGGCTGAATTGTGTTCCCTGAAATTCATGTGCTGAGGCCCTAATCCCCCTGCACCTCAGAATATGACTATATTTGGAGATAGAGCCTTTAAAGAAGCCTTTACAATAAGGTCTTTTGGTGGGCCCTAATCCAATCTGGTCTGTGTCCTTTTAGAGTCTCCTCATACAAATACATAAATGTCCTAATGTCTTAGAACACCAGAGAGACACCAGGAGTACATGCCCTGTGAGGACAGAGAGAGAAGGAGGCCACCTGCAAGCCAAGGAGAGAGCCTCAGGTGAAAGCAAACTTGCTGGCACCTTGATCTTCCAGAACTGTGAGAAGTAAATTTCTGTAGTTTAAACCACTAGCCTGTCATACTTTGTTATGGCAGCCCTAGCAGACTACTGCAGGGAGAAAGGAGATGACAAGAGCCTCTGACAAAAGACCCTCTTGTCCCCGTGAAACACCTGGGTGGACAAAGGGTTGGCATGTGCAGAGACAATAGCCTAGAGATTTAGGAAGCCTTTATAAGTTCAGGGGACTGTGAGGTGCTCAGTGTGACTGGACCCTGTGTGTGGTGCAACAATGAGACAGGGGAGGAAGGCAAAGCAAAGGAAGGGCAGTGAGAAATGAGTTGGGAGAAGTTGGTAGGGGGGCAGGTATGGTGGAACCCCCACTTACAGGGCAAAGACATGTGGGTTTACCTGCTTCAGGCAATGAGGCACCTCTGAAGGGGGGCTGGGAGGGGAGCTCAGGTGGTATTTGGGGAACAGTGTCAGGAAGGATGGATTGGGGCAGAAGGAGACAGAGAGACATAGTCTGCAGCCTACCGAGAGATTCATTGAATCCTGAAGTAGGGCACAGTGGTGAAGATGGGGAAATCTTATCACACTCTGTATCCTTACCCCTCACACAGACTATGCCTAGAAAATGTTCAATGAACAAATGTGCCCCTGAAATTGGGCTTCCCCCCTGCTTCTCTCCACCGAACACATACTCTCAGCTCTGATCATACAATATACACTTTCATTTACCTTCTCCTTTTGGCAGCCAAAAGTGTGGGGAAGTGCTGGAGAAGGCTTACAAGATGCTAAGCAAGGGCTTATGCCCCAGGTCCTTTCCCCAGGTCAGGCCAGCCCTGGTCACTTCCACAAAGCCTCAGCATGGAAGGTGGGGAGGGTCTGGAGTGCCAACAAAAGGCTCACCTGTGGAAAACCCCATTTTCTTGTGGCACTTGGTAAATTCAATATTAAAATAGGTGACCAGGGCGTGGATGTAGTCATTTCGCTGTATCTGCAGGCAGAAGGCAGATGTGAATGACAGCTCTTCCGTCTTCACCGTGTAAATGTCCACTTCCTGTGGCCCAGAGAAAAGAGAATGCCAGACACTTAGCATCTTCACTAGGTCTGGGTCCTGGTCAGCAGCTACATTCCCGTGGAAGACCACTGCTCTGGGGCTACCATTTACTCTTGGGATGGATCCCCAGGCCCACCCACCACCTCCCAATGACCTCTTCCATCCTTTCTTAGGGTGGGGTATGCTCAGGCAATGGTGCAAACACATTTGAATCAGAATGTGAGGGCAACAGAATTAGGAAGGTAAATCTGCTGGGGATGGGGGCTTATGGAGCAGAGGGTGGAAAAGGGAGAGGATTAATGAGACAGAACATTCCTGAACCCAATCTGAACAGCCTCAGAGCAGTCCACCTCAGCACTGCTCTGCTCATCTAGTTGTTCTCAAAGTGCGGTCCCAGATGATGGGCATTAGCATCACCTGGGTGCAAATTCTGTATGGGTGGGGTCGGGAGGGCATCTCAAACCTATGGGATCAAAACAGCAATTTGTACTTTATCAAACCCTCCCAGTGATATCAGTGAACCAGATTAGTCATTTCCCAATTTTTTGATATTCAAGTTCCCAGCAACAAGAGACACCAAGTATTATCTTAGGAGTGATGAACTGAGCCCACCCACAGTCACAGACTAAACTAAGGGGAGCCCTGCTGACCATCTACACCAAACCTGGAAGGAAGGAAGGAAGGAAGGAAGGAAGGAAGGAAGGAAGGAAGGGGAGAGGGAGGGAGGAAGGAAGGAAGGCAAGAAGGAAGGGAGGGAGGGAGGTAGAGAGAGAGAAAGGGAAAGAGAGAAGGAGAGAGGGAGGGGGAAGGAGGGAGGAAGGAAGGGAGGGAGGCAGGAAGGAAGGAAAGAAGGAAGGAAGGAATGTAGGAAGGATGGTAGTAAGGAAGGAAAGGAAGGAAGAAAGAAAGAGAGAAGGAGAGAGAGGGAGGGAGAAGAAGGAAGAAAGAAAAGGGAACAATAAGAGGTAAGAATTTTTCAGTTCTGGCCAGGAAATGGAGAGCACAAAGAACTAATAATTCTAACAATTTCAGCTGGGAAGTGGCTGAAAATCAATGTTGCGTGGGGAGCTGGTATAATGAAAGACAGTTTGCAATATGCTGTTCTTTTCTGTGTGAAGGATGCTGACCTGCTATTTGTTGGCTCCGATGAGACAGGGCCAACCTTCCAAGGGCCCTAGAGGCATCCAGACAGCTTTCAGAGGTCTAAGGAAGCTTCCCATTGTCGGGGGTGTGTAGCAAGGACCTCTGTCCTGAAGACTTTGTAAGAACCAGACAGATATCTGTGTGCCTGGACTGGTTCCAAGGGGCTCTCCTGAGACCCAGATGATAGAATACATTGGGGATAATTAGAAGAGGGGTCTGAAGGTGGGGAAACAAGAGCAGGGAAGACACAGAGTGATGTAGCAGAAGTGGTTTTTATCTCTACATATTTCCAGGATAAATAAAGGAAAGGCAGATGCAAAGCATCCCAAGGCCCTCAAAGAGAAGTCCTGCCTCCAAGGGGGTGGACAAAGGAAGAGGTGCAGTCAAGGGAGAAGGTCAGATAAGAGTCCTATTGTGGTCTGCGGTGTGCAGCCATCACATCCTCTGAGGGAAGCTGAAGCTCTGACCTATTAGTTGGGAAGACAGTGGAATGCAAATTTAGGGGGATGGGGAGCTCCTCAGTGATGTCACCTCATCTGTTTTGCTGTGCTTCTGGAACCAAGGATGGGGAACAAGAATTAATGGGATGGGAAGCCCTGGGTTGAGCATGTAGAATTTGATGGGATTAGAAAGCCAGTCTCCCTTCATTCAATGCAAGAGCCCCTTTGTGGTAGCATTCCTGGGAAGTGGCCCTCTGATGCTTGCTTGGACACCTTCATGGATGATGTATTCACTACCTGCCAGGCAGCTGATTCCATTTCCTGACACCTCCAATGCACAGGTCCCTCTTCTAAATGAGTAAGGAGAGTACACACCAGTCTCTGTAACTTCCACCCATGGAATAAGTCAAATGTCTATTCTAGCTCACATGGGCCCCCTGAACATTTTCTTCTCCAGCATAAACTGTGTCTTCTTTTTTATTCACTTTGCATGAGTCATGATTTCTGACTCTGTCACCCTTCTTGTTTGGGACATACTTCTAGCAGCGTCTGATCTCAAAGACCACACTGCTGGCTCAGACTTCATTCTGGCCAAGCCACCTCCCCCCACCGCATCCTGCTCATGTTCCTTTTTTCCTTTTGTCCTGGGAACCGAGTGTAGGGTCATCCATCATACGTCATCCTGTTAAGTTTGGGTCATTGCTCCTTTTTAAACCCAGCACCTGTTAGTCATGACATTCATTATCCCTCTGGTCACGTATTATCCACAGTTCTTTCCAGCTCAACAACTCAGAGCAAAATGTGATTAACTGTATCTTTGTTACTGGCATCAGCACAGTCCACCAGGCTCATGGTACCTGCACTCATGGACTACCATCTCTTTCTTAGCCAGGGCCAGACAGCCAGGCTCCAGGCTCTTTCCAAGGTTCTTGTTATCTTTCTCTCTTGGTCCCCTGCCTCCAGCCTAGCCTGGCCTTTCCGCCGTACTTCTGGCTCAGCTCAGCAGCCTGGCCCCCACCATGAGTCTGGAGCCAGAGCAGGGGATGCCCATTATTGGTCTGTGTACCCATGCTGTGTAACCTAGCACCTGACACCTCTCAGTCTTCTCCTTACAGGTCTCCCTGCTTGACAATGTTCCTGCCTACCTCCCCCAAACCCCACCCCAGACCTTTCCTCTAAAGCAACCCACTAATCTCTCAGATCCATTCAGACTGTGCTGCTCCCTGAATCCAAACCCTTCCATGACTTTTTATGGGAAGACCTGGGAAGTAGGCTCTGTGACACATTTGGACCAGGCTCCTTTCTCTTGTCAACTCTCTCACTTCTTCACCACTTTCGGGGCACACACACACACACACACACACACACACACACCACACCCGTGGATCAGGAATTCCACCTCCACAGGGTCCTGCTCTCAGACATGCATCAACCACTGTCAGCTATCCTGTGTTAGCTGACAGTGTTCACTAGGTCCTACAGACATTTGCATCTTAATAGGGGCTTCTGAAGGAACAAAAGCCTTCAAGACAGAAGTAATGAAGCTATACATTAAAATGAAGACAATGGAGGCAGTTGGTCTTTTGGAATGGGGGCAGGGCCATCTGCAAAGGTGGCCAGCTGCTCTGGGCTTTGGAGGCACAGAGGCCCCTCTGGGCTCAGGCCCACCCTCCTATCATAACCAAAGCCTACAGAGCCAAACCTGGTTACTCTGGCTTCCTAGATCCCAGAGCCCCATGCTGGAAGGTTTCTGTCTTCCTGCTGCAGCAGTATCTCTGACACCCCAGGAGGACTTGGCCTCCAGCAACCCCCATGAAAGCTCCATAGGTACCAACTACTGAGAAGAGCCCCTGGCCGCCATTATCCCCACCACTAAATAATGTTACAAATGGATGTCTCAGAGCGGAGGTCTGGTCAAAACAGAGTCTTAATTATAATAAAGTGTTACACTCTAAAACGTTAATAGCGATGAAAACAGCAATTAAGTGTGTGAAGAAGGGCAAGTGTTTTCCCAACAGGCTTGACAAAATGTTGCTTAGCACATTAGCAAGAAAGCTGACGGAGGGGCTCTCTTGGTTGCAGAAGAAAACACAGACAACTCTTATCCTTCTCAGAAGAGAGAGGAAGGAAGTTTACTGCATGGGGATGGGGCAGGACCTCAGCACAGAGCTCCAGGCTCGACACACACTCATAGCCACGAGGAGTTTACAGGAGTGTGTATAATGCCCTCACCGAGTTTGTTTACTTTGTCTCTGGCTGCACTCAGGTATAACCAGGTGAAAGAGTCTTACTAGGAGAGGGGAGAAGGTGGTGGGAAGGCAGAGTGGCCTTGGAGGTGGGGTGGGGGTGAAGCATCATGTGCCTGTGAACTACAGAAGCACAGTGTCCACACCCATCCCACCCCACCAAAGGCAGAAAGCAACCTGGGGCCCAAGCACAGTAAAGGAATTATATCTTCAAGCTGATTCCATTACATGCAGGTGCCTAATGGTTACATATAGCTGCTACATGTCATTTGGGCAAATTCAGTTGCACCAGTAGATTTCTATCTATTCTACAGTACTTACAAAAATGTTTTGTGCTATGGGTGGGCTTATTTGGGGGTTCACTTTCCTGCTTCTTCATTGGGGCAGGGAGAGGGAGAGGCTTCAGGGACAGAGGGGCTGGTAGGAAATAACTACAAGAACACGTTTGCTTGCAATCAACCCTGCCTGGACTTGGAACGGACCAAGTTAAGAAGTAGTGAGAACACCATCAACAGAGGGCCCAAGACTTAGCTCCCAGCCACACCTCCTAGGCAGGATGTTACAAGAGGGAGGCAGCATCTGATGAGTCTCATCTGTGTGAGGCTCATCTAGTTTTATTTGTCCTCAGAGGTCCCTTCTAAATGCCACAGTGACACTATGGACCAGGAGTTATGGTTCTTCTTAGGAAGACTGTGCCCAGGCACAAAGGACAGTTCTCCCTTGGCAAAGCAGTGGTTTACATCAGAACTTCAGAAACCTCTCCTCATCCCCAGTGGCCCTACACTCTTCCCCTTTATCCATTGAAAATGCTGCAGGTCTCCAGCTGAGTACTCCCAGACAGGAAGTGACATGTACAGGACCAGAGCAGGCAAGTATGTTTTAGCAAGATGAGGGCTGCATGAGCCAATGAATACTTACAGAACGAACCCAGATTTTTAAACGAAAAAGTTAACCTCAACCATATCAAAGTGATGTCTTTCTAGATTTTAAAAAACAAATAGTCATTTATATGGTTCAACATAATATATTAGCATATATAAATGCAAATACTTAGAAAAGGGGCTGGAAATGTCAATACAATGTGTAAACAATATTACCTCCAAGAAGTGCATGGGGTTGAGAAGGAGGAGAGGTCAAGGGGAGCTTTCGGTTTTACTCTATCAAGTTTGATACATTTGAATATTTAATCATAAGAATGCACTAAGGATCGGTGTGCTGAGGATGCTGACCAGCTGCTCATCATATGCACTGAAGAAAGCCTTGTAAGAAAAGCTGTTAGAGCCTGTACAAACAAGACTACTCAGGAAGGAGGTTGAGTAGCTCTGTCTGTCTGGGTCACATGTAGACTTGGAGGTGGGAGTATAATGAAGATTACAGCAGATTTAGGTATTGGATTTCTTTCCTAAGAGGGCCATCCACCTGTGAATGGAGTAGCTTCCCCAAACCTGAGCATACCCTCCTGCCTCTCCTTTGATGCTCCCTCCCCCACACCCTTCCACTTGCATCACAAAGGATATAAACTGATTCCTTCCCCTCAGCTGTGCCACCGTGGAGTCCAGTGGGTCTCTCTCTGGCTCTGCGCAGTGTGAGCACCTTCTTGTGACAGGCAGTAATGTTGGGATGCCAGAGGCTCCAGCCAAGGTGGCCTTGCCTCACCAGGCAGGGGGTGTGCAGGAGCTGGTATTGCCTTTACTTAAGGCCCACAGCTTTCCAGGGTGGCACAGCTGGATTCCCAGCATGCTTGGGCCCAAGCAGAATGAGTCTGCAGACCTTTATTAAACAGGCATTGGTCACCACTTGCTTTGGATCCACGATGTCCACCAGGGGCTCCTTCATGGCGACATCCCGGATACAGGTCATATCAAAGCCATAGACATTCTCCCACCCTGTGAAAACAGAGTGAGACATGAGGGCCAGCAGCAGGACCTCCAGAAGTATTCCCAGCTCTCCTGAATACTAGAGCACAGCATGCCCAAGAGAGCAAGGGACAGCTCATGTTCCCTGCATCAGAATAGAAAAATTGCTTGTCTGGGTGGAGAGCTTGGCAGTATGTACAGATCTCACTTGATGGTTAGGAAAACTAAAGATCAGAGGGGCTGAGAAACTTCTCTATGGCCACACAGCTAGAATATCACAGGAAGCTAGTCTTCCACAGGCCAAGACCAGAATCCAAATTGCCTGACTCTTCCTGTGTCTACTTTCCTGTCCCTCCCTCTGAGCCAAAAGAGTCTCCTACAAAGTCTTATTTGCCATTGACGTTTCTATCTTGGTGCCTTTGTTCAAGCCGTTCTGCATACTTAGAAGACCCATCTTTGTCCCTTCTCCTGACCTCACCCACCGAACCTTTAACAAAGCATGAAGAAACATGGGCTCTTAAAATGGTATAGGCTAGTTTGAATCCCAGCACCACCACTTACTGGCCAGGGCCTTGGGCTAATTCCTTAACCTCTCTGAACCTCAGTTTTGTCAACTGAAAAATGAAAGGGGAGAGTGGGTCCATGAACGTCTTTGCCTTTTTCATATGCCATGATGCACTCACTAGGAATCCATCCCATAAGAAATAAGCCCCAAGTAGTGCACAACCATCCCAGTGGTGCTCATTGGCCCCTTGTAGCTGCTCATAAGGTGCTTTGAGAGGGAGAAAGATGTAGGGTGCAGGGTTGGTGAGTAAATGAATGCACATCTAATGGCCTAAGATCATCCTTAAATGGTGATAATCATTGCTACCATTGATTGGCCACCTAGCTCAGGCTAGACTCTTCATTTTTTTATGTTTATTTACTTATTTTGAGAGAGAAAATGCAAGCAGGCAGAGGGGGAAAGAGAGGGGGAGAGAGAAAGAAATCCCAAGCAGGCTCCACATTGTCAGTGCAGAGCCCGAAGTGGGGCTCCATCTCATGAACCCTGAGATCATGACCTGAGGCAAAATCAAGAGTCAGACACTTAACTGACTGAATCACCCAGGCACCCCTAGACTCTTCATTTAATATACCCAGCAACCTCAAGGGGATACTTCTATCTGACAGTCAAGGAAACAGGCTGGGAGAAGTTGGCATCTGGCTCACACACAGTATCTGGGCCAAGATCACACTCAGAGAGATGGTGGAGCTAAGGCTCACCCCAGCTTCTCCCCTGACTCTTCAGCTGCAATGACCCAGTTGTGACAGCAACCAGGAATGCAATTTCCTTTCCTTGTACTGCAGAGGGTGGCCTAAGCAGAGATTTTAGTTACTGAGCAGCTGAATTTCATTTGTCTGTTCAGATGAGTCTAGAAATGCATCAAAGTAAAGATGCTTTTCTCAAAATCTTACGGGATTAAGTTTCCTTTTAAAATGTACATCAAATAAATGTTACCTTAGGGAACTATGTTTCTGTATGTTTAGGAGAGGAGGTGTGTGAAGAGGGAGGTGGGGACGGTCAGCTGTGCCTCATTGACTCTTTTCTAAGGCACACAAAGACCTTCTTCAGGGAGAAGAGGCAGAGAAAATAATCATCTCCCAGAGGACAAGCCCTTGTGAATTCTGGCTTGAGGATAAGATGTCAGTCATATACCATGAAATCACCTAAGGTTGGTGCCAAATTCCCAATTGGAATTTACTTTTGGAGAAGGAAACTGTTTGGTTGGCAATGGGACATGTTTCAGAGAAGACCCCCTTCTAGATTCTGGAAATAGCTATCTGTCCTCTCTCCAGACAAAACATTTACACTAAACACGCTGCCTTCATGTAAAATCCTTCCTTAAGGAACCTGCTGCCATGTTCCTGCTCCTTCCTCTCTCAGCCCTGCCTTAAGCTGAGGTGTAGGGCAACTGTTAGGCAAATATCCAAGAAGTCTCTGTGCATAATGGTTAAAGGCCTAAGCTTCAGAGTTCAAATCAAGGCTCTGCCATATATTTGCTATGTAATCTCAGCGAAAATTTACCTCTCAAAGAGTTGGTTTCTTCTTTAAAATAGAGATTATTATATAATTACAATGACTCTATTTGGTTGTTATGAGGTTTAAATGTGATAATATATGCAAAGTGCATAAGACAATGTCTGGCACATAGAAAGCTGCTGATACATAATAGTTGTTATCATTATGTGGCTTGAGTTCTGGGCTTTGCCACCATCTCAGCTGTGTGACCGTGGACAGATCAATCCTTTTACCTAGGCTTGCTTGTAAAAGTGAGGAGTTTGGTTCAGTGCTTCTGTGCTCCAAAATCATCTGGTACACTTTTTAAAAATACAAATTCCTGGGCCCAAACCAGACCTACTGAATCAGAATCTCCAGATTTGGCATCGAGGAAGCTGGGATTTTACAAATCTATATAGGTAATTCCAACCAGAGTGTGAAAAACTTTGTGTTAGATGATCTTTAAAGGCCCATGCAGTTGTGAAATGATGAGCTTAATGTCTTATGCCTTTGTGAAACCTTTCCTAACCACTCCCAACAATGGGACTACTTCTATATTCTCAACACCTATAGGCCAGCATCTAGCACAATACAAGTGCACAGATAATGCTTTTTAAATTAAATTTAATTCCCAAATATTTAATGTCTACATTGCTTTGCAATGCCCAGTGTTTTAGTTACTTTTTCAGAGGTTAATTCCTATTTTTCTCCCCAGCTAAACTACCCTGTCTTCAATTATTCAGGAGAAAGTTCACCCAGGACATTAGATTAGTTTTCTCTTCTTTCTGCTAACCGTTCATTTCCCACTAGCTCCTTTAATATATGTGGCTCAGGGATGGGACAACAACAAATCAAATAGGTTTGTTTTTTGCTGCAATTTCTTGTCTATTGCCTGAGTGTATGTGGGGTGAGGGCTATTGTCTACCCAAAAATATTGTTAATAATTTTCTTATTTAAATTGAAAAAAATAACATCAGAAAGACCTGTGAACTTTTGTTAATGGATTAAAAACCAAACTCTTGGAAAGGACTGCCCTGTGGTATAATGAATGCAACTAAGGCAACAACAAAGCCCAGACCTATCATCATTACAGACTAGATTGACTCAAATTTCCACTTTAACAGCCTGACAGAGGAAAAAGCATACTCTTTTCTGGGCATAAATACTGTGCATCTGTCTCTATTGTGCCTTTACTGACAATGCCCAACATTAAGAAAAAATTACAAGGTGAATGATAAAGGAAAAAAATATGACCCATAATCAGAAGAAAATAACAGTCAACAGAACCAGACTTAGAGACAGCCCAGATATTGGAGTTATCCAATGGAGACTTTAAAGTGCCTATAATAAGTATGTTAAAGAATCTAATGGAAAAACATGCATGAACAGATGGAGAATTTCACTGGTGAGACAGAAACTAAAAATGAGCTGATGGAAATGTTAGAAATGAAAATCACATATCAGAGAAGAAGAATTCTTTCAATGTGCTTACTAACAGAATGCAGACATCAGAGGAAATAATGAATAAACCTCAAAATAGGTCAATAAAAATTACCCAAACTTAAATACAAAGAGAAAAATAAAAGAAAAAAAAACATATATAACACCCAAGATCCATGGGGCAATATCAAACAGTATCTAATATATGTGTAATTGGACTCCCCGAAGAAGAGAAAGAGAAATCAGGCAGAAAAAAATATTTGAAGAGATAATGACTGAAAATTTTCCTAAATGAATGAAATCATCAGCCCACCAATCCAAGAATGCTATAGAATCCCAAGTGGGATAAATACAAAGAAAAACTCACATAGACACATCACAGTCAACCTGATGAGTATCAAAATAAAGAGAAAATCTCAAAAGCAATTTGCAGAAAAAGAAATATGAAGCACTAGAGAACACATTTTACATTTCATTGGAGAGAGCTGTAGCTACATCCTCCTTTCCCACCCTGGCCCCACGACTTGAGTTTCTCTGCTAGAGCTAATGGGGCTGCCTCAGAATGTGCTCAGAGATAAAAAAAAAATAGAGCAAGTGCCACGAGGTGCTAATTACAGTTTCTCTTCTAGACAGAAAGGAAAACTTTCATACATTTCAGTCTCTAAAGAATGGAATCAACTCCTTCTATAAAATCAGAGACAGCCAGAGGATAGAACTCTGGATGTTGGGGGTGAAGTTGGAAAAGAACCCCATGGAAAGCAACTGAGTCCTCCAAGTGGTCCTGCCTTTCAACCCTCCAGTAGCAGGCACCACTGACTCCATAGGAGGCCTTCCTTTTCGTCTTCTCATGAGCCAGAAAGCTGGTCCCCATGTCTCCGACTCTCAGTAGGTTGTAGATTCACATATTGGGTGAGGTTCATGTATTGGCTAAGAAATCATATACAACACTGACCACATTTCCTTCCAGTTTTAAGATTCTATAAATCTCGATAGCAGAAATGTAAAAGTAAATAAATAAAGGTTGCTCCTCTCTTGGGGTTAAACACTACACCTTGAACATTCCTTTACTATTTATTTTCATTCCTTTATTTGTTCATTCATTCACTCAACAAAATATGTACTGTGAGTCTAGTACATGCCAATCATTCACTTCTCTTTTTGTGTGTTCTCTAGCAGTTGATGAGCATATTGAAGGCAACTTCTGTGTTTCACTCATTCTTGTGTTTCCATGTTGCATATGGTTGAGAAAGGAAAGGAGAGAAGAAAGGAGAGGGGAGGGAATAGGGGATAGGGGAGGGAAGGAGGGGAAGAGGGGAGAAGGGAAAGGGAGGGGCAAGGAGGAAGCTGTTTTGTAACAATTTACTTTATGAAAGGGTCTAGGCTGGTCTCATTCTCCTGCCCCACTTTAAGATTTTTCTTTTTTAGCTGGTTCTTGAAATTTGCTTACAATTGTTCCCTTAGCAACCAGCAACCTTTATGCTTTACTTTTGATTTAGAACTCAGAGTAACCAAAATCTCTGTTTATTTGAAACAGATTTCTAAACGGGCTCACTTCCTTTACTAAAAACAAAAACATATCATTAAAAAATTTTTAAATGGAAAACTTCACAGTGTTTTAAATTTTAAATGTATGTATGATTTTTATTTGGGGGGGTTGAGGTTTTTTGGAGGGGCAGAGGTTGGATAGAAGACTCCAGAGCAAACATTTTATGGGAAAAAAGGAGGCTGATGTAATTTTTTTTTCCATTCCCAGAAGCTATGAAAATTGAAGTGAGCAGTGTGAGATTAAATCACATGATCTCCAGTCCTGGACTAGCATCTGAGTGGCAGCAATTGCCCTCTTGCACCTCCCAGGGTCTGCCCAGGGTCCTCTCCAGCTCCAGCTGGCTCATTACAACATGCATATGCCACAGGTTCCCAAACCCAATCCAGGGGAAGGAAGAGGGCAAGGTATGTTTGCTTTTAAACCATGAAAAAGTTCCTTAAAGAGCTGTGCCCTGGGTCAGGACTCAATAAATATTTACACATAAGAATGAAGAATGCACCTGAAGTTTCTCCTCAAAACACTATTCAGTATAGTTACACAGCAAGAACTCCAAAAGCTGCATTATAATGCAGCTCCAGGGCAAAATATGCCCTATTTTACATGCATTTGATCAACGTTCACTGTTGAGTTGTTTCTGCAATCTACTGTGAGAGCACACCTGTCCTACATTCTGAGGCACCAGAGGCCAACAAGCTTGGCAGTCAGTCTCGCTTGCCAGAGCTACAAACAAGAAGGGGCTTAGTGACATGTTCAGAGCCTAGGTCCAGTCTGGTGCCATATACCACCAGGAACTGTCACATCCTTTGATATACATCATCTCACTTAATCCTCATGGTGCTAGTGTATGGGATTGGCAATATAATCTCTGAGGTCAAAGGGATTAGAGAATTTGTTTCCAGTCATCCAGGTAGGATTTGAACCCAGGGTTGACAGTCTTTGAATCATGATCATCTAACCTAGGCCACCCTCCCTCTCATTGCTCATCAAATGTTAGAAATGACACCAGACTGGCTGAAGACAGAGGCCATAGAGCTTCAAATAACTGTCCCATTACTGTCTTCTCCTGGATCTGGCTCTGATGTTATATTATCATCAAATGTGATCCGTGTTTTGATGTTATATTTCCAGAAGGGTTTGAACATACACACACAAATATTCACATTCCATAGCACAGTCCAGCTGAGGTATTGTTGGGCACTAGCAATACTTAGATGGCAATTGTGTGAATCAATGGAGCAGTACTCTGTCAAACTCTGGAGTCTCTGCCTCCCAGGGCAGAAGGCGTTGAGCATATGTTCAGTCTGTGAACCCTTCCATGGTAATCTTGCCAAGGAGGGTTTGTCCACTGCAGGGGTAGGAACCGCAGGTCTACTGACTCCATCACTGTGTGGAGTTTCTGCCTCATGCTTGGGGTTGGATCATGCACGTGCTTGCCTGTGTGAGGGGTTCTTTACTCCTTTGTCATGTTTAGCTCTGGTTGAGGAGACATGGCCATTTCTAACTTACAAAAACACACTTGGAATAAGCTTGAAGACCTAACTTGTGTCACCAAGAAATGCTACCCTCTAAATTGAAAAAAACAAAGCATCCCTTTTGGACCAGACAAAACACTGGAGAGGTTGTTTGTTTTTTTGTTTGCTTGCTTTTTTTCCCTAAGAGAACAAGGTTTCGGGTGATAAAGCAGTATAAATATAGGTTTGGATATGAGACGCCCAACATGCACACACACATATGCATGTACCCATGTGCACACACACAGTCTCCATCTCTCCCCACCCCCACTGCTGTCCATTCCCCCAAAAGAACCTCAAAGAAGAATTTGAGTAGCATGGAGACAGGATTGAGAATGGTTGACCTGGCTAGGAATCTGCCATTTCTGACCCTCTGTGGTGGACTTTTGAGATAACTGAACCTCCACAGGATCCCACCAGCTGGCCTGATGTGCTCTGCAAAAATCAGCTTCAGCTGCTTCGATTCATTTTTCATTCACATTGCATTCATTCTCTCAGTCCAGCATATGTATCTTATACCAGCTGTATTGCTTATTTTCTCTCTGTAGACCTCCCACCCTTGGGACTAGAAGAAAACATTTAGAGAGAAGAATCCAGAATAAGTCACAGGTAAACTCTCCATAGGCATAGCAGCTATATTCATGAGATCAGATGCTCATCTCAGGGCCAATGAAGTGTCTCCAACCCCAAATGTACAAAAAAAAATATCCAATGAAAACTTAAAAGGTGACTTACAGTGGATTTTGAAGTCCTTGTACTGTCTGTCTTCAATTGCTACCACGTACAATGCTGCCCGGTCTGGAAACATAAGCCCTCCAGGTTTCTGTTGATGAATTGTGGGGAAATGGGTCTCGTAATCTATTCACCTGACAAAGACATCACATTTTGAACTGCACATAGAGTCACCAGACAGGCACCCCCTTGCCAGCATTTCTCATTCAGCAGACTGTCACCTTGGCCAGGGTTAGGGTTAGGATGGCAATGCTCAGTTTTTCTTTGGGAACTAGGAGAATTTGAGGGACTTAGGTAGAGTTAATAGAACAAATGAACTGGGGAAAATGTTAGTCTATGAGGAACAGCAAAAGATGTTATAACCTTTAGCCCAGAGAAGCCAAGGTCATAAGCATGCTCAGCTCCCTGGCAGCCAAATAAGTCCTAAGCACCTGTTGATCAGAATAGATTTTTGTCTTGACAACAGAGAATGGGTGTTGTTTATGACCAAAGAGGCCAAGGATAGACCTACAGAATAATGTGATAGATATGTTGGACCCAGGTACCATCATTCTGTCCTCTAAAGCAGATCTGGTTTAAAGAGAGGGTTCTGGAGGAGGTGACCTTTTAGCTCAACCTCTCTCTGGAGTACTCATGTTCTTCCTAGACTGTCGGCCAAGGGTAGAGCAGCAGGACAGCCAGCAGACCAACAAGGGGACAGCATGCAGGACACTTACCAGCCACTTGTCCCTGGCAAAGATCACCGTGTTGAGCATTGACTCATAGAACAGACAGTAGCCCATCCACTCGCTGATGATGATGTCTACCTTCTCCACAGGCAGCTCCACCTCTTCCACTTTACCCTTAAATATGGTGATGACTGGAAAATATGAACCCCACGGCCACACTTTGCAGGGACCCTAGCCTGGAACCATGAGCATCCCACATCAGGGCCAGACCTACAGGTTGTATCCCTGTTCTGATTCTGCTTTTAAGATGTGACGTACCTCATCCCTCACCAAGCTAGTTATACAAAAAGAACCGCAAACTACTTGTGTGTTTTCTTCCTAAAATCTACTGAGCAGTCACTATGCGTCTGGCCCTGTGCCAAGCTTGTGATATACACCCTATAATGTGGTCTTCCCAGCAACTCTATGAAGTAAACGCGTTATTATTATTCTCATTCAGAACTGAAGCTTAGAGATGTTAACTGGTGGCTGTGGAAGTAGAGACCAGGTCTGATATGCTATGACTCTAACACTCTGATCATGGTGCCCATCCCATTTTAGGCTGCCATGATGGTTCAAATCCAAAGGGCAAGGATACCTATTGCTCTTGCATCTGTTCACATCCAGGGCTCATCTCCCAGTGGGTTCATGAGGAAGGCAACTTTGTGTCTTGACAAGAGCATGGGCTCTGTAGTCGGGAGTTTAAATCCTGATCTTCTCATTATTAACTATAGGACTTTCCAAAGGTTACTTGACCTAACTGAACTCTGATTCCCCAGAGAATAAGCAGGGAGAATAGTATCTACTGAGTGGGTAGTTGAACTTATCTGATGAAACAGCAAATGTGAAGTGCCAGGTTCTTAGCCAGGGCTCAACAGAAGGTAGACATCATCTGACATTCCCCCGCCTTGCTGACCAGCTGATAGAGAAGTGAATGGGATAAGGTTGGGAACACTCTCCTGCTCTTAGTGGCCTCTGCTCATAAGTCACTTCCAAGACCTTTCTATCCTTCTGTGGCAGGGGAAACTTCTTATTTGGGGTTTTGATCATTTGACACAGTCATACACATAATTTTGGAGTCTCTTTTTACATTTGTTGCCATAAAGATCATAGCAAATACTATCTTAGATGTTGCTGTGAAATTGACAGGGTGATGTATTGGTTGGCTGATTCCATCTGAACATTTCCTCTGAAAGGATACACATATTCATGCTCTGAAATTCTCTTTCTGCACCATCTTCTGAAAAATCACACCATGCCTGAGCTTTGCTGGGAAAATTGAACAATAGCTTGTACTCAGGAGTGGAAAAAAAACACATACATACACACAAAGAGAACAGATCTGTCCTGAATCTAAGCTTCATTAAAATTAATTTGGATTAGAGGTTGCTGCATGACAAAGGGCACACAGGTCACTGGTTTTGCTTCATGTCTTCACATTGAAAACACAGGTGATGGAATGCCCATTAGTACCCTCTAATGATGATTTGCTCTTTGATATCTGGCATTTAATCAGGGCTTAATCAGATAAGGCCTCCTCTGTAAGGAGTCAGACACTTTGCAGAAGCATATTGGCCCTGATCACTCTAGTATATGTGCTGCCGAAGCGAGCACGTGGCCCTGATCACTCTAAAGTGAGGCCCCCAGCTTGTGTGGCTTTCTTGGCTGCTACTCATGAGCCCTACCCCTAAGGAAGGCCTAGTCACTTCCAAAATGTTCAGAAGGGGTAGGAAGAGGAGATATCAAAGCTCTGCTTCTCTGGGGGCTCCACAACTTAAGAGCAGGAGCTCAAGCAAAAGCAGGATGCAGGATGAACCAAGAGGATTCACACAGGGACAAAGTAAGGGATTTTTGAAAATGTAAATCGAGTGCCTAACTTATTTCTCATTCTGAAAAAGAACTGACAAATACATGCCTGACCCACCTGCCTCATTATTTGAGTGCAAAGCCTGGTTTGTCTTACTTTTGCAAATTTGTTGTTGTTGAAGAATAGCTGACATATCATATGATATTAATTTCATGCACACAGCACCGTGATTTGACATTGCGAACTGATCACCACCATAAGTGTAGTTACTATCTGTCACCATACAAAGTTGATACAGATTATTGTCTATATTCCTCATACAGTACATCTCCATGACTTATTTATTTTATAACTGGAAGTTTGTACCTCTTAATCCCCCTCACCCATTCCCCCACCACCCCCTACCGTACCTCTGGCAACCACCAATCTGTTCTTTGTATCTATGAGTCTGGGTTTTGTTTTGTTTTTTAAATTCCACTTACTAGTGAAATCATACATTATTTATCTTTCTCTATCTGACTTATTTCACTTACTGTGATGCCCTCAAGGTGGCTTCCCTTTCTTCTCTCTTTGCACATTTCTTGCAGGCTCTTCCCTAATGCCTGCATGTGTCTGTGAGGCTATAGGTCTGCTCCATCTCTTACATTAGATCGTGACCTCCTTGTATCTCAGGAAGATGTGTTCTCCTGCCTGTGGTTGCACCACAGCCTCCACTCTCAGTGCCTAGTATATGGTTCACTGAGAATGATTCCATGAACAGGACTCTAGTAGGATGGCAAGAAGCAGAGCTGGACAAGAATTTATAGTCCAGTCTGACAGATTGGTATGTACCCAATATTCCTTGGGTGTCCCCCAGCATGAGTGAATGCTGTCCCTGTTCTCTGCAGTAGCGCTCTATCCATTAGTTGCTATATCTTGATCACTATGGGTACAGCAGATGATAGGTAGGAAGACAGATAGACAGATGAGAGAGAGAGACAGAGAGAGAGGGAGAGGGAGAGAGAGAGAGAGAGAGAGGGAGAGGGAGAGAGAATGAGAGTGGGTCACAGAAAGGCAGAAGGAATCAATTAACCCTATTAAAAAATCAACAGTCTGCGTCTCTGTTCATTTAACATCACCCTTCTGCATCCAAACATTTCTCAGAGCAGATGTAGCCCCTACTTTGGCTTGGTGAGTAGATGGGCCTTATGTGAAAGGAAAAAGGTAGGCTTCCCCTCAGCCAGTTGTGGACTGGATTCCAGACATTCATGCCCTTGCCCAGGTGCTTCTGTAGGGTGCTCAATTTTCACAACCTCATGTTGGCACCCTGGAGACAGACAACTTCATTTTTGTTCCAGCCGACAGCAAACAAACCTTGATCAAACAGTTCCTCTCCTTTGGGGCCTCGATTTCCTTATTGGAGGAAGAAAAAAGAGGGGGATTGAACCTAAAATTCCCCAAGATGCTCTGCAGTGCCAAAATGCTTTGATTCTTCAAGTATGTGTGAGCATGTAAAAGGCATTGTGCAAAGTTTACTGGTAGCTGACACCAATAAAGAAGATGTACCTCCAACCTCCAGCTCGACTCGAATTTGTACAAATTCCTTAGGACCAATTTTTAAAGAAAGAGGCCACATTGTTTCCATGGACCCAAATATAATTGCCCAGCTGAATCATCAGGGATATTCTTCCTGTTTTCTATAGTCACCACTGGCAACCGCTTAAACTCCCAGATTCAATTTCCTAGTCTGCACAATGCTACCTCTTATGGTAGGCTTTATGGCACCTAACCAGGGGCTACTGACCAGTGCATGGCAGCAGGTTGGCTCCAAGAAGTGTGCAGGCATCCAACCCTTCTACATGTCAAGCTTTTTCAAGGGGATCTTAGCCACTGATTCTCATGTTCTGAGCAGCTATGGTCTGTAGAACTCTGCTCCCAATCTGATCCCCACATCACTAACACTGTGTTAACTCAAGGTTGCATTAAGGTCACTCTTTGGAGCTATGTTTTTATTCCATAAAGATGATCAAAAGTTTGTTCAAATAAGAGGACCATGGCTTGTGAATTTTGGAATGATTAATCATAACTAAGTGCGCAACAGGGAGCAATAAACTCTAAACTCTAAATTGGGAGATTCTTCCCCTGTAATTTCAAGTATGCAAATGAGACATCCAGATTTTTTTCTTTTTTTGGATTTGTTTTCTTTTCATCTTCAGTGTTCATTACAGAAATCTAGCCATTCTGACTCATGGTCATTGGTTTGACTTAAAAAAATGGGGTGACTGGGTGGCTCAGTCAGTTGAGTGTCCAACTCTTGATTTCAGCTCGGGTCATGGTCCCAGGGTCATGAGATCGAGCCCCATGTTGGGCTCCAAGCTAAGAGTGGAGCCTGCTTAAGATTCTCTCTCTCTCTCTCTCTCTCTCTCTCTCTCTCTCTCTTTATCTCTCTCTCTCAAATAAAAACTAAAAATAAATTTAAAAAATTAAACCTAAAACCAAAAACCAAAAAACAAATTGGGCCAGCCTGATCTCATTTGGGCCTCCCACATGTCCATCAGAGTCAGGTGACCCTACAGGTCTGGAGTTAGTAGTCTCCCCAGTTTACAGTCCTCTGTTCCCCAGAGCAGATCTTGTGTAATGGAGGAGTGGGCGTGAGGGTCATGAGTGTGAGGCAGGGAGCATGCTCTGAGGTGGTAGAGCCTCTCTGATGCCACCCCCACCACAGCATGGACAGCAGCTGCCGCTCAGCTCCTTTTCCATGTTGTTCACAGGCCTATTTTGGCGACACCCATGCCAGCTGCCAAACAGCTTCTGGGGGCCTGATTCACCTCCAGGCTATGATCTCCTCTTCTTAATTGTCTATTTCAGTTTCCTATTTCTGAGACCTAGCAGAGCACTTGACCCCTCACAAACATTCAAAAATCATTACTGAATGAATGAATGGATGAATAAGCAATTTTGAAAAAAGGATATTTGGGTTCAAAGACAAAAGATCCTCAAACTAGTCCTAATTATGATAGTAAAAAATTGCTGGCATTTGAATAGCAGCTTGCAGAGTGATTTCACTTACATTATCTCTATAACCCTCACAGGAACCTGTGTGGTTTGTTTTATTATTCCATCTACCTAAATGAGAGAACTGGAGTTTAGAGAAATCAAAAGGTAGAGCCAAAGGCTAGGCCAATTGTGTAACCCTGGTACAAGTCACCAGCCTCCCTGAGATTCCCCTCCTTTGTCTGCCAGTGGATATAATACTTGACTTTCCCACAACAATCGTGGGATTGTTGTGGACACCAAGCAGCTGCTTGGGAATGATGGGAGAAAAGAAACCTGAGAAGGCCAAGGATTAACCTATCCTTCTCCTGAAGGCCAGTCAGGTTGGTTAGTAGGGTGAGGAGAGGTAGAACCATCTTGAGCCATCAGGGTGGTGGGGGTGGAACTGAGACACCTCCCTGGTATCAGCCTTGCCTCAGCTTTCTGCCCTCATCTTCTCCAAGGTCCAGATGCATGGATAAACCTCTTTTACAAGGTCAGTCAGTGTAAGCCCCATTCTTGGGCCAGTGGTGGTGGGAGAAAGAAGACACCAATAACTTTACCCCCAATATCTGGTGGAACTTGGAAAATACCCTGCAGCAAACAGATCCCATAACTGGAGCTGGCATAGATGAGCCATGTGTGCTATGTAGCCTCCATATAGTAGAACCTTCAGTATGGTACCCCTCTTTCTTCCATAACCCCCCATTCACCCAAGAACATAGGGCTTGAGCTTCTGCCTTGCCCCTAGTGCATAATCTGCCTGGCTTCATGTCCTGACCTGCTCTGGCTCCCTTGAGGACTGAGGGCCTACTCTGCTTAGCTAGAGCTCTGAAGTCCTGCTAGCTTTGGCCCGAGCCCTTCCCTTCCCAGATACCCTGCACTGGCTGGACTAATACTTGGGCAATCAAAACCATCCTGGGACTCACCCCACCCCAACCTATCACCCACCACTTAGAATCCCTAGCATGGCACAGCCTGAGTACATACCCCACACATTGGCCACAGGCAGAGGATTGTGGGGGCTTAGCCAAGTAGGGTAGGGATTAAGAAGGCAGGGGTACTGGACAGGGTTTTTGAATCAGTGTGAATGTAGAAGGCAGCAAAGCCTTCCTTAGGCTCTGGGACTCTGAAATCATTCCAGGTATCACTGTCACCCAATACTTAGAGTTTACAGGCACAAAATGTCTTCCATCTCAGGGAGCTGGCACCAGTGGTCCCTCTGTGTGATACATGTCTGTCTACTCAGCAGGTGGCTTCTTCACTAGTCAAGTCTGTGCCTCAGTGCCCTCGATCCAGAAGCTTCCGCACTTCCAGTGCTGTGCTGGTCAGTGTCTAAAACTGGCTCCAGGAGGGGGAAAAAGGCACCTGCTGTGTCGGTGGTGTAAATATTTCCACCATGGCTGATTTCTGTTGTTCACGCCTGGGATGTCACCCGTGCACAGTTGGGAAGAAAAGTGAAGGATCAGCTCTCACAAGGGGTGTGAACTGTGAGCCAGTTCCATCATGCCATTGCGATCCCCCATTCAGAAGTGGGCACCCCACTTTTCTCAATGACTCCATCATGTTTCTTTCTAAGACCTTTCACCATTTGTAATTTTATCATGATGTCTGTTCACTTGAGCTTATGTCTGTCTTCTCCGTGAGATAAGTGAGCTTCACCTGAGCAAAAAGCTTGTCTGTCAGGTTCACCATTGGCTCCCAGCACCTGGTACAGGGCATGGAGTGTGGCACAACAATGCCTGAAGAAACAAGGGCGTGAAACCCAGCCCTAAGATTATTAATAGGCTTCTTCACGAGCAGTTAGGAAAGGAAGCAGCAATTGCCAGGAGTCACTAGTACAGGTTCATTAAAAAAAATTATATCTGATTAATCTCATTTTTTCTTTTGACAGAGTTATTAGTCAAGTTAACAAATGAAATAATAATAACCATGCTAAAATTTCTTGGCTGCTTACTGCCTATGGGACACCATTGTGTTTTAACAGTGGTGTGTTGGTAGATACTTAACAACTGGGTCTCCAGGGGAAAGTAGCCCTGATTTGTAGCATTTGCTTGTTTCTGTGGTGTAAATATTCCCACTGTGGCCAATTTCAAGCCACCAAAGTGACTTCATCTGTTCTACAAATACACTGAAAATTTAACAGTTGGCCCTCAGGAGCCTGTAGGAGCCTGTCTCAGCATGCCACAGTTTTACGTGCAGTAACATGCAATCGTCACAATGACCCTATGACGTGTTGTTGCTCCCATTTCACACATGGGGGAACTAAGGCACAAAAAATAGGGTATCCAAGATCACAAGCTAATCGGGCAGCACTGAGCGTGAACCAGGAAGTCCGGTTCCAGAGTAAGTGCTCTTCAGCCCCCTGCCTGCAGTGTACCATGTGGGGACCTCCAACAGGAGCTCTGACAAGGCTTTGCCCCCACAGCATCCTTATCGTATGGATTTGCCACTGGCTATTTGGCTGTATTCAAAGGCACTGATCAAGAGCTGAACACAGACCAGCCTACGAGAGCTTCCACACTCACCCCAGGGCACCCATCAAAAATGTGGGAACAGCAAGCAGAGAACAATGACCCTGGAAGAGCCATGCTCTCTCAAAACCCTGAGTAGTTGTAAGGAAGGACCAAATCTACCAACAGGAAGTCTAATATGAATAAGAAGTGTGATTCTCCGTTTGGATTCAAGACATAGGTTAGGAGCTCCAGCTGGGCAGTAATTCTGATAGTCAACAGATATGGATACGGACAGACGACAGGCTGTAGCTGATTCCATCTCAGCACCAGATGACATTGCATTTTCCACAATTGCTAATGGAAGGAAGTTGGAGCCATGGTGTCAGAAGCACAGCATCTGGGTCCCTCGCGTCTCCGGGTTGGGCTTATTTCTTAGCACAACTCCAAGTGTGAGGGGGAGACAGTGGCTCAAACCAAGCAAAGAGTGTAGGATCTGGGAGGGTGTCATCATTGTCGGGGGATGTGGACAAAGGGCTGCCACATGACAGGAGGCTCCTACTCTGCATGGCCCGGAGGAAAGGAAGGGAGCCTCAGCAAGGCTGCAGGGAGGAGGATTCCCCCACCCCCGGAAACAAGTGCTCTTCACAACCACGGATCCCAAGTGGCTGGTGGCAGGGTTCCTATCAGGCGAACCATCCCAAGGCTGCATGCCCCGGGGTGCGGAGGAAACCTGCGGCAGCAGAGGATTGAAGCGTCATCTCCAAAAGTCTCAGGGTGCGTGTGCGGCCAAGAAAGAGCAAAGTGTAGAACATGAAGCCTGAAAGGACCTACACTTAACGTTTGAGCACCTACCACACACGAAGCCTGGCATTAGTCACTCTGTGAACACTGTCTCTCATCCCCGAATAGCCCTGCACGCTGTGCGGGGACATAGCTCCTCTCTGGGCAGCAGGTGGTGGATCAGAAAGTCCAAGCGATGGGACAGAGCCATCTCTACTGTTACGTTGTGGAGCATGCTCTGTCCATTGCCACTCTGCCGTGTGCTCAGGTTTCTTCGTCTGTGACACTTAATACTTTAGGACGTGCACAGGCAGGAAAAGAGAAAGGAAAGGAGGGATACACTTTCTCCCTTGAGTTTCCTGAGAAGTAAATGGGTTATAACTTTTTTGTTTCTAGAGCTATAAAAATTTTATCCATCCCTGAGCTCCTATGTCAATCTTCACAAACAAATCTACCTTTCTAAGCATCTTGGTAGCGCACTCAGCTCCACAGCAGGGAAAAGGAGGAAGTCAAAGTCACACAGGAGTCTCTGAGCACGTGAGTGGGCCATGCATGTGGAAGAAGCCATGTGAAGGCTGCATGACCACTGCAGGTGGCTTCGTGGAGGTGTGTGTCTACACGTGAATAAATCCAGCCCCAGGAGCTGTATGGAGGTGGAGGGGGAGAGAGATTGATTGATTCTGGGTAGCAGGTATTTTATGTCCTGTGTTGTTATTTATGTCTGTACACCTACGCTCCCAAGCCCCACACAATTGGCTGTTGCAACATTTCAAAAGCATTTCCATGGAAGCATTTGTACAGTCAAGCTGTCCTCTTTCCAGTACACATGCCAAGGCTGAGCGAGCGGGTGCAGCAGACAGGGCCCTGGGCGGTCTCACCGGCTCCACCCACCTGTTGCTAAGCCCAGGAAGGAAGAAGTGGAAACAACTTTGCCTTGTAAAGGCCCCTGGGCCTGGTGTTCCCTCCTCCTCGGTACACTGTATGTATGAGGAATGAGGCATGGGGTTGGCTATTTACTTGGAGATAAGGGTTTGTCCCTCTTGGGCCTTTGCTCACTAGTAGAGAATCAAGTGTGAGCCATCAAAGTACAGCGCCTGGGATGATTGCATGCTAAGAATGCGGCTGAGCAAACTAGATGTCTAGGCAGCCCAGAAAGGGGGTGTGTGTACCTGCACAACAGTCCAGCATGGGGTGTTGAAGCTTGAGCAGTGTGGGGGCAGTGTGGTAAGCAGGGCATGAAGAGGTGGCCTGGGATGGGAGGGTAAAGTCCAAGGGGCCGAGAGGGCTGCTGCATGGGAAGCAGCCTGGCTCTGCAAGCTGGAGTCTAAGCAGGGAGAGGAGAGTACCCATGCCAGTGTCAGAGCCCAACACGGGGTGACAGACACGTCTGCATAGGGCAGGAGGTGGTGACAATGGGAGATGGTGTACATCCAGGGGGATGGTTTCAATAAGTAAACATATTAAGAATACTGGGAGCCAGGGCAGCCTGGGTGGCTCAGTAGGTTGGGCAGCCGACTTTGGCTCAGGTCATGATCTCGTGGTTCATGAGTTTGAGCCCCGCATCAGGCTGGCTTCTGTCAGCCTGTCAACTCCAAGCCCGCTTTGGATCCTCTGTTCCCTTTTCTCTGCACCTCCCCCGCTTGCATGGTTGCTCTCTCTATCTCTATCTCTATCTCTATCTCAAAAATACATAAACCTTAAAAAAAAAAAGAATAGTAGGAGCCAGGTATTTCACTGTCAGAGAAAGGAATTGCAAACATGGGAAGACAGAAAGTTAGAGGACCCTGCAGTGCTGGTTAGAGCAGGAGGTGGGGTAGCACATGGACTTACACTTGACAGTATGTATAGATAGATTCAGAAGTACACGTTATGTAAATGTGTATGTAAACACACACACACACACACACACACATACACACACATTCTCTAGTTCTTTCTACTGAAGCAGCCTGGGGGCTTCAACACCCTAAAATCAATGAGCACATTTAGCCCCAGATTCTAGTTTCTAAATGCCATTGTCCAGTAAATGGACTCATGACTCCTTGGACAAACAGCTGATTCTAAAACAAAGCCGTGGAAAGCACAAGATGAGACTGGAACGTTAGTGCCAGAAAATAAGAAAGCTCACAAAAAATAAAGAAGGAATGTCAAAAGGACACAGAAGCCAGCTTAAAGGTGCTCCCATGACCAAATTAGGAACAATTCGTGTATCAAAATAAGTACCTTTAATAATAGATGTAACCTATTGAATAAAATAGGAAATTAATGATGAGGAATGAAATATTTACATGGTTTCAAACCACTTCACCCAGAAAATCTTACTAATTACAAAGGGAGAAAGAGCAACTTGACCATGGAGAAGCCTGGCAGACATCACCAGAAGCAGTGATCAAAGCAAATGCTGTCGATAACAGGACAAATCAAAACTGCATGTCCCCAAGAGCATGCAGGAAAAAGGACACAGCATCTCCGCGAACTCCTGCCAGGAGGCACGGTCTGAACCCAATCTTGCAGAAGCATCACATGCCCCCAACTGTGGGACATTCTACAGAACTCTAGCCTGCAATCGTCAAGCATCAAGGCAACAAGAGTTGAAGAGCATCTGGCCACTCCAGCCTGAAGGAAACCAGAGATGTGGCAACTAAATGCAACATGTGGTTTGAAACTGAGTCCTTTTAGGAGCGCCTGGGTGGCTCAGTTAGTTCAGTGTCTGACTTCAGCTCAGGACATGATCTCACAGTTCATGAGTTCGAGCCCTGCGTCAGACTCTGTGCTGACAGCTTGGAGCCTGGAGCCTGCTTCAGATTCTGTGTCTCCCTCTCTCTGTCCCTCCCCTGCTCACTTTCTTTCTCTCTCTCTCTCAAAAATAAACGTTAAAAAAAATTTTTTTAAGAAGGTGATTCCTTTTACTCTAAGGGATGTTATTTCAACAAGTGGCAGACATAAGCGGGATCTGAGCGCTAGCTAATGATCATGGAAGAACGTTAGTCTCCTGATTTTGATGGTCATAGTGTGGCTATGCAGGGAAATGTCCCTGTTTGTATGACACGCATATGCATGTATTTGGGGCTGATGGGGCATCATGTCAACAACTTGCTCTCAAAGTGTTCAGGAAAAAAAAAAGTTGTACCTTGTCTATATATTGGAATGTTTTGAAGGTTAAAGGAAAGAAGTGATAAAGATAGGAAGGGAAATAAACCAAATTACAGGGGGTGCCTGGGTGGCTTAGTCAGTTAAGTGTCCCACTTTGGCTCAGGTCATGATCTCACCATTCGTGGGTTCAAGCCCCGCGTCGGGCTCTGTGCTGACAGCTCAGAGCCTGGAGCCTGTTTCAGATTCTGTGTCTCCCTCTCTGTCTGCTCCTCCCCCACTCACACTCTGTCTCTGTCTCTCTCAAAAATAAACAAACATTAAAAAAAATTACAGGAAACTGAAGCAGAGGAGAGGCAGAGAGGGAAAGCTCTCGAGGTGTGAATTAGAGGGCATGATGAGGGGTTATTGGCTTCTTTTTCCTGGCATACTTTCAGACCCAAACCTCCCTTCTCCCAAAGTCAGGCACTCCTCACAGGGACTATTCTCCCCCACTCTCACTCAGGCCCACTCTACACACTGCTACCAATGGCTGCAAGCAGCTGCCCTTTGCAAGCTTGGGGGGCTATAGTTCCAGATCCCAAGAGAATTGGTAGCAAGAGACAGATGAAGAGTCAGGGGGACGGGGAAGGCAGACCGTCCCTCCAAGGTCAGGCGTCACTGCGCAACTGAACCTGTACAGAGGCAGGGAATGGTCTAAATGTCCTTTGAAGGCCCCTTGGAGCCCAGGGGTGGTACTGGGAGGGTGTCTGATCAGACATCAATTTGTCCCCACCCTCTTCTCCTAACAGGTTTTAATTTTCATTTTCAGGATTGGCAGCCACTCCTGGGGCTTCCACATCAATGTAAACACACTTCAGGAGAGAGTACAGGAGCAAGAACCAAGACCAAATTTCTGCCCTACCTCTCCTACCTCAGTTTCCCCATCTGTTAAATGGGGGAAACCTCTTGCCCTATGTCACAGAGTTGGAGAAAGGGATGTCAGATGAAAACACATGGATGTCAGGCTATTGCACCCTTGCAGAGAAGGAATTGGCCAGTTTTCTTTTCCTATCTTTAGTAGGCAAGTAGAGAGCTCACCTCTCTTTCCCTTCTGCCCATGTCAGGGACTGTTCTGAAGAGTGTGCAGGATAGCTGGCTGCCAGAAGTGAACCAGGAGAGACTGGACACCAAAGTCAGAGGTCAGGGAAACATGTCCTCTACTCAAGCTGGAAAAAGGCCTCTGGACCTCTGCTCATGGCCTCCCCAATACCGCTAACCTTTTTCATTGTCACTCACCTACCACCCCCCATCCCTTCCTCACTTCCTGCCTTACCCAGCTAAAATTCCATGATCCATTATTGAAACGAACTTGTGTGCCCCCACCCACTATCAAAGCCCCCACCCAGGCGGCCCTCCTCACACCCAAGCTGGTGAGCGTGGTAAGGAGAAACTCACACAAGGACTGAGCTTATTGCATATCTATGCTGATTCATCTCCAGCAATCCCCACCAGTCCAGCATATTTGCCTCCCTCCCTCCTTCTGAAAGACCATTCCATCGTTTCCCACATCTTTTCTCATCCCCCTCTTCTCTGCCAATCACTGTCTCATTCTTTGAAAAGAAAATGGAAGCAACAAACTGGGGGCTTTCCACCAGCAGCCCACCTCTATCCGGAGCCACACTCCTCAGTCTCCATCTGTTTCTGTGGTTAAACTGTCCCTACTCCAAGGGAAAGACCAACCCCTATACCTGTGTTCTGGACCCAAGGGCCTCATGACTGACTTTTCTTTTTCCTGTATGTGCCTGTCTACAGGACAACTGAATCAGACACACATGTTTTCATATCTCCTGCCCTTAAAAACAACTACCTGCCTTGGCCCCACATTCACCTGTAGCTACAGTTCTGTTCTCCTGCTCCCCGGCACAGCAAGAAGACTTATTTATAGCCCTCCCTCCACAATTTATCCTACTCTAACTGAACTTCAGTCCCCACCCCAGCATTGCATCTGCTCTTGTTTAGAACACCTATGGACTCCATGTGGCCAAATGCAATGGTCACTTCTCTGTTCTTCCCTTACTTGATCTCTGAGCATTCCCCATAGTCACTCCTTCCTCCTTCCCTTGGCTTCATGGTGCATCTCTCTCTCTTGAATGTCCATCAGCCTCACTGGGTGTATCTTCTCTCCCTCTTACTGGCCCTTTCTCCTCTGACTGGCTTCCAAACGTTGAAATGCCCCAGAGCCCTATCTTTGGTCCATTTCTTCCTCCAGCTATACTTTAAGCCTACGTGACATCATCTTGTGGCTTCAAATAACATCCATATGCTGAAGACTCCCAAATCCCATGTGCTGGATCTCCCTGAAATATAAACTCATAAATTTACTCTTGCTTAACAAGTCCACTGGATGTCCATCTCAAATCTGACATGTGCGAAAGAGAACTCTTGATTTCTTTCTCCCTCCCGTCATCCCCAGAAGTTCTTTACTTTCTGTCTTCCACCATCCACCCAGTTACTCAAGGCAACAAAATAGCTCTTGCTCATATCTTTTTTATCATTTCCATATGCATCTCATCAGTAGACCCCCTTACCTCTAGCCCAAAGTGATCACTTTTCTCCACCTCCACTGCCACCACCCTGGTCCATGCCATAGCATGTCCCCTGAGCACTGAAACAGCCTCCTAATGTGTCTCTGCTTACACTCTTGATGCCTACAACACATTCTAATCCATACCCCATAGGAAATACTTTTCTTTGCATAATAGTCTCCAAAATGCCTCTATCATCCTTAGGGAAAAAAAGTCAACCTTGTTTTCCTAGTTTACAAACCCTATGTATGGCCCAGCTCAGCACAGGGCCTAGAGGCTAAATCTCATCCAGTTGACTAATAAAAGATGCAAGGAGTTCTTTGGATTGGGGACACTTGTGGGTGTGAGTGTGTTCAAAATAGTTTTCCAGGAAGAGGGGCCTGGGAAAGGTTGCAATGCATGGGTAAGGAGTGAAGGGAGGAAGGGAAGGGAAGGCACCTCTGTTTATAATCAGACACCAGCTTGGAGAAGGTCCCACTCCCAAAGGCAGCCTAATTGCCAAGACAGCATTATCAGCAAGACAGCCCATGGGCAGTAGAGGACCACATTTCTCCAAAGGCAGAGCCTGGGGTCTGCTAGGATGCCACTGGTTTGCTAAAAGGGAGAGGTAGGGATGGGGTTGTGGAGAGGGAAGAAGAGGAGGAATAGCTGCCATTTTGCAAAACTCAATAGAATGCCTACAGCTGGGGCCAAGCAGAAGGCATGGCAGCTAAGCCATGAAAGCTGCGCTGGGAATAACGTGCCCTTGGCTGACATGGCTGGGATTGGGAACCTCAGAATCCTGTGGGTTCAGTCCTGCTAATAGAGCCTCTACCAGGCTCCACCTTCCCAAGGCCAAGTGCTCTGTACTTTTCCCTCTTACATCAGTCTATACCACCCAAACAAGAAAGTGTAAACCCCCTCACTCCCTCTGTCCATGGGAAAACACACAGAGGTATATCTTACTGTTGTCCAAGTGGTTGGCCTTAATGATCTTTTCTGAGTAGTCAGAAATACTGGAACATTCAATCTAGAAAGGGCACAGAACAAAGGAGAAAGGTGTAAAAAAGATCACAGCCTGTTTAGCTCCTATTTAACAGACAAATAAGCTGAGCCTAGATGGGTACAGTGACCCGCCCACAGTCATACAGCTATTTTTTCATACAGCAGACTGAAAACTACAGTGCATCCCTCCCAATTTTCAGGCCAGTGGCTCTTGCATTGAATCTGGCTGCCTTTGCTGTAAGGAGGCTGACTTCAATCCGCTGCTCCACAATGGAAGACCTGGCGTCCAACTTGGGAGATTCAGTAAGACCTGGCAGGTCTCCTCCTAGCCAGAGGAGAATGGGATGAGGTTGCTTAGCTGCTGTACTCTACCCACTCCCTCCCAACCTCCCTGCTGAACTGGGCACATTCCAGGATAGGGACCAACAGGAAAATGCCACGTCAGGGCCTCAGGACCAGTCTTGAGATCCGTCCTGCCACACACGTCATGCACAAGTCAATTCTTACCCTTTCTGCAGCGTTCACCTTTGAGATGGTTAATTCCTTTTAATCTACAAGTATTTCCAGTCTCCCCAAATCTCCTAAGTAAAGGGCCAAGATATGTGAAAAATTAGCCAAGTATCAGCTGAGAGCAGGACCTTATGGGAAGAGCGGGAGATCAGGTCCACACCTGGGGCATGTGTCAGGAGACAGCCAGGGGATGCTGGAACCAGAGGAGAGAGTATTTGCATAGGAGGACTGAGGGGCTGGCCCACAGCCTCCATAAAATCCTTGGGGATGGATGAGGGCACCTGCAGGATCAAGTAGGGGTTGCTTTTTCAGAGAAGATAGACCTAGGCCAGGCTCAGAGCCCAAGAGGATGGGCCCTTTCCTGGACTACGAGGTCCTGTGGCCTTTGATCCCACTTTCTGTGGGACTGTGTTTCTCTCCAATTCTTTCCCCCTCCTTGCCACGTTGGCATCCATCTGCAAGAGGCTGTGCGGTTTCGTGGTGAAGAACACATATTCTGGAGGCAGGAGGCCTGGATTCACATCAGGCCTTGGCCACTCTCTAACTATGCCTCAGTTCCCTCATAAGTGAGGAAACAGTCCCTGTTTAACGTGGTCATCATGAGGATTAAATAAGCCAAAGCATGCGAACAATTGAGAGCACTGACGGCCCCAGGCCCCAGGACCTTGGCAGCTTCACAGTCCTCCTTCCTCTTTTCCTGTCTTCTGCCCCCTGCTTTCCTTTCCCCTGTTCTTCTCTCTCTCTCTCTCTCTCTCCCTCTCTCTCTCTCTCTCTCTCTCCCTCCTCCCCCCTACCTCTTTCTCTCCTCTCTTTCCCTCTCCCTCCTTCTATTTCTCTCTCCCTCTCTTCCTCCCTCCCCCTCCCCCTTCTCCTGCCCCCTCTCCATCTTTCTCTCCTTCTCTCTCTCCCTCTCCCTCTTATTTCTCTCTCCTTCTCCCTCTCTCCTTCTCTCCCTCTCTCTGGAGAAGAGCAGTGGGCAGAGGGGGAGCCTGGATCAGGAGAGACTGTGAAATGAGCCATCAGGAAAGAGGTCCAGCTACATGTGGGAGTTGTTTATAAAGGCTGTGACAGCAACAGATCAGGAGGCAGACGGATTGGGACAGTTGGGATAGTCACCACAGCTGGAAGGCGCTGAGTGGATGTCTCCTGACAGCTCCTTAGCTGGAGCTGCTGGCCACTTGGAAGCCAGTGAGGGGCAGCCCTACCCTTTCCCTGCTCAGCCCTCAGCTACCCGTGTCCCAGACCAGGACGAGGCCTCAGAGACAAGGCTGGCAGGGAAAGCAGGAGCATGGCTAGATGAATCAAGCCCTACCCCCAGGCTGTGTGATCACAGGAAGTGGAGTCTGTCCATTTCTGGAAAGCCTCCCTCCTGGTGAGGAGAGCCCAGTGAAGGAAAGCTGGAAGGTAGGGAAGGGCAGCACTTGACCTGAGGCACCCGGATTGGCCCACCTCATCACAAGTGTCTCAGCTGAATACATCATGGCTTTTCCAGTTTGGTCTGTGGCAGAGATGCCTTGAGGATGTCCCGGGTTTCTAGAAGACCCTCTGCAGCCCAGGCACTGTCCAAGTCAGGTGCCGAGGGGGAATGCTGTCCCTGCTGGGGGACTCAGGGACCGGCCTCTGAGGCCAAGTAGGGGTGGGTGGCAAGGGGTTTTGGAGGGCTCTGGTCAACCTGGGGGCCTGGAGTTGTCAGCACAGGCTGCAGGACAACCAGCTAAAAGCACAGAGAACAAAGCCCTACTAAAAGCTGCTCAGCTCCCACGGGCTTCTGCAAACAGCTATCTTGTGCATGTGCTGGGAGTTTGACTGTAGCGTGTCTTTCTTTAATTTGGACCAAGATTAATTTTCATATTCCAGCCTTGGACCCACTGCATTTTTCACACATCAGCCAGCTGTGCAGAGCTCTTCTTTTTCACAGTTTCTTCCCAGGTCCAGACCCTCAGCCTCCCTGTCATCAGTCCGTGTGCAACTGTGTGGTGGCAGCCAGAGGAAGGCTGGGAAGCTCCCCAGAGAGTCAGCCTCCATTTCTATCTGGAAGACCTCAGTGACCAGAGCAGAATTTAAACCTACCAACTTGCCCTTCAAAGAACAAAGAAAAGAGATTGTCTTGTTATCCGCTAGGGCCTTATCCTAACTATATTAATATCAAACACTGAGTGTTGGTCATATGCTAAGCCCTGTTCTAAAGCACTTTACATATGTATTAAACTCAACTTCTTCTTCACAATCACCCCATGAGCAAGGTGTTGTTATTATGACCATTTAATAGATGGGGAAACTGAGGTACAGAAGTGAATTGTCCATGGTCACACATCTCATGACTGTAAAGGCAGAGATTCAAGGCAAAGCTCACATGTATAATCACACTGCGCTGCTTTTCAAGCTGATGCTAGGACTAAGTTCTCTAAGGTAATGATAACACCAGAATGATTTTCAGAAAGTCAAAAATCCTCTGTAAATGTCAGCATTTGTCAGGGCAAGGGGCCAGGAGCAATGCCTGGATGATAGGGAGTCGTGGGATCTTGCCACACCTCCTGAGAGTCACACTCGATTTTTCTCTACTCCTCTTCAAGGATGTGGCCCCAGCAAGGGGTGGACCTGGGCTTGTACTTGTAGGGAGGGCAGGAGAAGGTGGGAGGCAAGGGCTATCTCTACAGAAGCCAACAGGAGAGAGGGTGTGGCATGCTCACCCCAAACACCTTCTTGGCCCCTGCTTTGGCAGCAAACATGGAAAGGATCCCGGTACCACTCCCAACGTCCAGCACCACTTTGTCCTTGAACACATGCTTGTTGTGATACATGGAGTTCCGGTAGGTGAGTGTCCGCACCTCATCCTTCAGCATTTCCTGTTATGGAAGGAAAGGAAAGGCAATGTCAATTTATTCAAGGCACCGGGAGTACACCAAGATCATCAATCCCAAGACTGTCCTGCCAATTTTTCAAGAATCTCAATGCTGGGGGCGCCTGCCTGGCTCAGTCAGTGGAGCATGCAACTCTTGGTTTCAGGATTGTGAGTTTGAACCCCATTTTGGGTGTAGAGATTACTTAAAAATAAGATCTTTAAAAATGAAAATCTCAAAGACATAATTAAGCTGAGTTGCAGGAGAGTATTGTAAGGCAGCTGGACCAGGGGCTACCTGCACAATTACAAACGTCTCCAGCCTTAAAACACTACCCAAGAAAGATAATTTTGTACTGTAAGAGAAGAAATTCCTGGCCAGCCCTGGGAAAGCTTCCATTTACCAAAGAACAAAAGTAGAAATTAGTGCAATGCAACTTGCTGGATTTAAGTTAAACCTGAAGCAGAATGTTCTGCTACAGTGAGAAAATTGTCATTGAACAGGTTATTGGAGGAGGTTTGTGTTTTGCGTGTTTTTGTGGTTTGTGTGTGGGAGGTGCATACTTTTTTGTTTGATTTTTTTTAAGAATAGAAAGTGTTTCTTAATCTACCATTATTCTAGTACTTTGTGGTAAAAGAGAAAGTAGGTTACCCTTTACAACTATCTCCAACCTAAGGAGAACATAATTCATCTGTGTATGGTGGTGAGGCCGGGATCTTTGTCCGTTCAAGCTATCAGCAAACACTTCTGACTAACTCATCACCAGTAATATTGGGATTATAGTATAATTTTAGTATAACTTGCATATACTACATATTTTATTTTATTTTATTTTTAAGTTTATTTATTTATTGGGAGGAGGGGGAGGAGAGTGCATGGGAAGGGCAGAAAGAGAGGGAGAGAGAGAGAATCCCAAGCAGGCTCTGCACTGGCAGCATGGAGCTTGATACAGGGTTTGAACTCACTAACCATGACTTCATGACCTGAGCTGAAACCAAGAGTCAGACACTTAACTGACTGAGTCACCCAGGCACCCCAAAAAGCACATATTTTAAATGCGTGGTTAGGTGTAAGAGTTTTGACTCACATACACCTGTGGGACAACTACCATAATCAAGATATAGAACATTTTCCTCCCCTTAGGAAGTCTTTGATCCCCCTTGACAGTCAATCCCCACCCCCATCCAGATGACTAATCATCCAACTTCTATCGCTAAAGCTTCCTTCTGCCTTCATATAAATTGAATCATATGGTATGTATGGCTTCCTTTGCTCAACATAAGGTTTTTGATATTCATTGACTTTAGTGCACATATCCAAGGTTTGTTTCTTTTTTCTTGTTCTTGTTGTTGACTAGCATTCCATTATACGGACGTCCATTCACTTGTTGATGACTATTTGGACAGTTGCAAATAAGGCTGGTACAAACATTCTTGTATAAGTATTTTTCAGGATACATATTCATTTTCCTTCAGTAAATACCTAGAAGTGGGTTTGCTGGTAGGTGTTTAATTTCATAAGAAAGTGCCAAACAGCTTTCCAAAATAGTTGCTTTGGTTCATGATCCCACCAGCAATGTATGAGCACTCGAGCTGTTCTATATGCCAATAACTTAGTATTATCCCTTTTTGAAATTTTATTCATTCTTGTAGATATGAACTGGTATCTCATTGTAGTTTTAATTGCATTTCCCTGATACCTATTGATGTAGGTAAATTTTCATATGCTTATTGGCTATTCATATAGATCTTCTATGATGTGTCTATTTGAGTCTTTTTTCCACTTTTTTTCTAGAGCTATTTGTCTTTTCCTTATTGAATTGTAGGAATTTATATAATTCTGGAAACAAATCTTTTTTCAGATATACATGTTGTTAATATCTTCTTCCAATCTGTGATGGGTTTTTTGTTTTCTTAATGTTGTCTTTGAAAAGCAGTTTTTAGTTTTGACAACGGCCAACTTTTTAGGTTGCTTTGTTTTTATTTTTTTAATGTTTATTTATTTTTGAGAGAGACAGAGACAGAGCGTGAACAGGGGAGGGGCAGAGAGAGAGGGAGACACAAAATCCAAAACAGGCTCCAGGCTCTGAGCTATCAGCACAGAGCCTGACGCGGGGCTCGAACCCACAAACCCACCCAGGTGCTCCTCTTTATTTTTTAAAACATTTTTAAGGTTTTAGGTGTTTTTTAAATTTTTAATGATTAGAATTATTTGTGTCTTGTCTAATCTTTGTCTACCCCAAGGTCACAAAAATATTCTCCTATGTTTTCCTCCAGAAGTTTTATAGTTATGGCTTTTACCTTTAGGTCTATGATTCATGTCAAATTAATTTTTTATGTGGTGTAAATTAGGGATGTGAGTTCATTTTTTACACAAAATAGATGGTGTAAGCACCATTTATAGACTATCATTTCCACCATTGAATTACCTTGCCAACTTTGTCAAAGTTTAATTAACTATATATTGGTGCATTCTCTAATCTGTTCCATTAATAAGCCAATTCAAAACTAACTCAATTTCTGTAACTTAGTATTAACTTTGAAATAAAGTAGTGGGGCACCTAGTGGCTCAGTCGGTTAAGTGTCCGACTTCAGCTCAGGTCATGATCCCATGGTTCATGAGTTTGAGTCCCATGTTGGGCTCTGTGCTGACAGCTCAGAGCCTGGACCCTGCTTCAGATTCTGTGTCTCCCTCTCTCTCTGCCCCTCCCTCGCTCACACTCTGTCCCTCTCTCTCTCAAAAATAAACCTTAAAAAAATGTTTAATTAAAAAAAAAAAAGAAAGTAGTGTGAGTCCTAGTTATTTTACAAGGTTATTCTGGTTTTTTTTTTAGATCTTATGCATTTCCATATACATTTTAGAATCTGCTTATTAATTCACAAAGAACAGCCTCCTGGAGTTGATTGGAATTGCACTGAATCTATAGATGAATTTGGAGAGAATTGATATCTTAGCAATATTGAGTTTTACAATCCAAGAACACTGATACAGCCTTCCATTTATTTAGGTCTTCTTTAATTTCTCTCTGCAATGTTTTACAGATTTTAGAAGTCTTGCATTTCTTTCATTAAATTTATTCTCAACTATTTTTATTTTATGATACTGTATATGATTTTCTAAAATTTTATTTTCTGATTGTTTTATGTCTCTCTACATATGACCTTGCATTTTGCAGACTTGCTCCCTTCATATACTAATTCTAGTGTGATTTTCCATAGATTCCTTTGTTTTTCCATGTAAAAAAATCTTCTCACTTGTGAATTAAGACAATTTTACTTTTTTTCCTATCTATATGTCTTATATTTTTTGTTCTTTTTTTTTTTTTGCGCTTATTTTACTGCATTGGCAAGGACTGCCATGAAGTAAAACATTCAATAAAATAGAAGGCCGGCATCTTTGTTCCAATAATATATAAATGTCACCACTGAGTATAATGTCTGCTGTAGGCTTTCTATGAGTCTTTTTTCAGATGAAGAAGTTCTATTTATAATTTGCTAAGAGCTTTTATCATGATTGGCACTTAATTTTGTCATGTGCTTTTTCTACATTTATTAAAATGATATGTGACCTTTCTCCTTCATTCAGATAATGCATTGACCTCCATAGATTGTCTTCAAATGTTGAACCAGCATCTTGTCATAATGTATTATCGTTTTTAAATATTGCTAGGTTTTATTCACTAATATTCTGTTGCAGATTTTTCTATTATATTTATGAGACATGTTAATCTGTAATTTTCTCTTACCTTCTCTGGTAATCAGTAATGCTGACTGAGCTTATGACACAAGTTAGAAAGTGTCCTCTCCTCACATATTTTCTGAAAAAGCTTGTGTGAGATTGGTATTTTTCTTCTTTAAATATTTGACATATAATTCACTAGTAAAACCATCTGAGCCTAGAGCCATTTTTGTAGGAAGATCCCATTTTTTTAATGTTTATTTATTTTTGAGAGAGAGAGAGAGAGAGCACAAGCATATGTGTGGGGGAGGGACAGAGGGAGGGAGAGAGAGAGGGAGAAAGGGGGAGAGAGAGAGAGAGAGAGAGAGAATCCCAAGTAGGCTCCAAGCTCAGTGCAGAGTCCAATGTGGGGCTCAATCACATGAACTGCAAGATCATGACCTGAGCGAAAATCAAGAGTCAGACACTTAACTAACTGAGCCACCCAGGCTCCCCAGAAGATTCAATTTTTTAATAGATGCAGGACTGTTTTAGTTTTCCATGCATTCTTAGATCGGTTTTGACAAAGTGTTTTTCTAATAAATGTATCCATTTCAACTAAGATATCAAATTTATGGGCATAACATTGTCATAATATTCTCAAATTACCAGTCGAATATCTATATGATCTATAATGATGTCCTTTTCTTCATTTATATTATAATTTGTATTTCATCTTTTTCTTGATTAGTCTAAATAGAGCTTGTTGACTTAATTAGTCTTTTCAAAAACTAACTTTTAGCTTTGTTGATTTTCTCTATTGCTTTATTTCTACCTCACTGATTTCTGCTTTCATCTTTATTATTTGCTTTTTTTCAACTTACTTGGGTTTTATTTGTTTTCTCTGCTTCATAAAGTGGAAGCTTTGACCATTGATTTTGCACTTTATTTTTGTCTAATGAAAGCATTTAAAGTTATAAATTTCCCTCTAGGTTTTGCTTTAATTACATTCCACAAATTTTCATGTGTCTGTTTCTAGCTATAACAAAATACCATAGACTGGGTGGCTTAGAAAACAAACATTTATTTCTCACAGTTCTGGAGACTAGTAAGTCCAAGGTCAAGGAGGCAGCAGATCCATTGTCTGGTGAGGACCTGCTTCATGGTTTGCAGATGACCATCTTTACCTTGTGTCCTCACATGGTGGAGAGCAGAGTGAAAAGGCAAGCCTTCCTATATCTTTGTATTTTTCAAAGAATACTTTGTAAATTTATTTTGGTGAGAGAAGGATAGATCATCTAACAAATGATGCTGCAGTGCCTAACTATCTGTAAGACAATAAGGCTGGACCAAAACCTCACAGGATTTAAAACATTACTTAAAGATTAAATAAGTATTTAAATATGGAGGAAAAAACAAACAAACAAAAAAATAACCTTAGCAGAGCTTTTAGGAGACTGTATTAGTTTTCTATTGCTGCTGTAACAAATTACCAAAAACTTAGTGATTTAAAACAACACAGATTTGCTATCACACAGTCTGGAGGTCAGAAGTTTCATACAGTTCTCATGGACTTGTCAGGTATTGGCAGGGCTGTGTTCCTTCTGGAAGATCTAGGAAAGAATCCATCCCCTTGCCTTTCATAGCTTCTAGAAGCTACCTGCATTCCTTGGTTCATGGTTCCTTGCACCTTCAGAACCAGCAACTGCATCAGTGTAACCTCTGCCTCCATTGTCATCATATCTCATTCTCTAACTCTGACCTTACTCTTCTGCCTTCTTCTTTAACTTATTGGGACTCTTGTGTCATGTCTCCTCTTATAAGGACACTAATCCCATTCATGAGGGCTCCACTTTCGCTTTCATGACCTACTTACCTCCCAAAGGCCCTACCTCCTAATACCAATATCCTGGGGATTAAGATTTCAACATATGAATACTGAGGGACACATTCAGTCCATGGCATTGTATTTTCATTATCATTCAGTTTCATTATTTTCTTTTTTTAATTTTTTATAAGGTTTATTTTTGAGAAAGAGACAGAGCATGAGAGGGGGAGAGGCAGAGGGAAAGGGAGACACAGAATCTGAAACAGGCTCCAGGTTCTGAGCTGTCATCACAGAGCCCGATGCAGGGCTTGAACTCACGAACCATGAGATCATAACCTGAGCTGAAGTTGGACATTTAACCCACTAAACCCCCAGTTTAATTATTTCTTAATTTCTCTTGTTATTTCTTCTCTGGTCCTATTTTCAGTGCTGCTTAATTTTCAAATATTTAGAGATTATCTAGATAATTTATTGTTTTTGGTTTCCAATTTCATTATGATCAAAATAACATACTCTGCATGATTTCAATCTTTTGTAATGTGTTAAGATTTGTTTATTGCCTGGCATAGGATCTATCTTAGTGAATGTTTCAATGTGTATTTAAAAGAAGTGTGTATTCTTTACCTTGAGAATGCAATGATCTACAAAAGCCAATTAGGTCAAGTTATTTGATTGAATTGTTCAGATTTCTACATCTTACTAATTTTGTGTGTGGTTATTTGTTCTATCAATTATCAAGAGAGAAGTGTTTAGAAAAATCTTTAACCATGGTTGGGGATTTGTATTTTTCTCCCTCTAGTCCTATAGATTTTGCCTGATGTTTTTAATGCTCTGTGCACACGTGTATGACAATTTTGTAATGTGTCACCTTGGCCAGGCTACTCTGAATTTCCATAATTCTCTTTCTACTATGTCACCAGCTAAAGTGAGTCCCAAAGAAGATTCTTATGAGATTTGGAAGGTAGAAGGGGGGCAGAAATCATTTTGTAGTGCACACTTGTCAATGATGATGTGTTGGCTCGCTTTGTTGGCATGAAGCAGAAGCTGGGCCTTCTTCAGTTTCTTTGTCTCCTGGGCCAGGTGTGTGTGTTTAGCTTCATGATAAAATGCCCAGCCTCTATAAGATAGGCCCACCACGGAAGTCAAAGGCAATAGAATGGACATGTCTTTTGGTCTGTCCTCATAGGGTTCAAGCTTGTGCATATTGGTTCTAGCTAGTCCTGATTTCCCCCTATTTTACATTCATATTTCTTTCTGACTAGCTGCCCTATGGACTTCAAGCTCAAGCATCATATCAGACATGGAGACAATAGCCTTACACAATTACATGAGCCATACGTATATATACATATATGTATACAGATATATATATATATATATATATATATATATATATATATATATATCTCCTACTGAATCTACTTCCATAGTTGAACTCTGACTGATACAGAATATGGTACCAAGAATATCTCCTGAATATAAGGATGTGTGCTCTGAATAGGTTTTGAGTTTTCTGGAAACTGTTAGAGAGGCACTAATGACCCTGTTGCCATTGATAAGGAGGGCACTTGTCATCAATAACATGAAATGGCAAAGGAGTTACTTAAATTTTACTTACATATCTCTAATAAAGTACCTATGGAAACCAGATTCTGGTTGAGCAAGCATTTGCTTCCTTAGAACATTTTAGTTAATATGAGAAGTATAATGGGTGGGTTAGTTGGTTGGTTGTTACTAACTGTTCTAAAAAACTGGGAGAAAGAAAATGACCTTAGAGGTTTAAATTCACAGCTCAGGGTCTGAGTATAGCACCTGAAAGGTTCTATGACTTCTCTGGGAAAAACAAACACACAAGCAAAAACATTTCATGTAGGTTCAGGATCAAGATTTCTTCTTTTTTTTTTTTAAGTAGGCTCCATGCCCAGCATGGAGCCCAACGTGGGGCTCAAACTCAAGACCCTGAGATCAAGATTTGAACTGAGAACCAGAGTCACATGCTCAACCAACTGAGCCATCCAGGCCCCCTGCCAGAGCCAAGATTTCTAAAACCTAAATCCAAAGTCTAATCCTGCAAGTACCTGATTACAACACAAATTGCATTCCCATCTTTGCAAGGCCTCTTTTGTTAAAGTGAGGCATCTGTTGGGAAGGAACAGGATCTTGAAAATTGGAATTGGAACACATAGACAACATATGATGAAAGCAGGGCCTGAAGTTCCTAAATTACAGAATCTTCTTTGCCAATAGAAGTATCTTCCACCCCTGTTTGAGGGATTTAGTTTTCCTTTCCCTGAAGAACCATATTGGCCTACCTTGAGGTAGTTGCTTGCAAGGTACTACTGATTCTCCTCAGGACCTACCCCTGCCCTCTTTGCTGCTAACCATATAACAAGATTCAACTCTAAGCAAACCCCAAAGCGTGAGGTATAAAATGTGACTCATGAGGAGGTATGATATACACCAAAAGAGCTACATTATATTTCCCATTTATATAGATTGAATCCTGGGAAATATGTATGGGGATGTGTATGAAGGCTGTGGGATCAACATGGAGGGATAAAGTTGGATGGGGGCCAAGTTTATCAATACAGGATCATTAAGCAGAAATTTTGTATTCACTGTTTTAGCTTGAGGGGCTTAGAATGTCTCTAACAGTTGATTTAGTTGGGTAGTTGAAACATGGACCTAGGGTTACCCTTCTCTAAATGAAATTTGAAATGCTGAACTTCGTTGATATGTTGAAGAGGACGGTATCCAAAGGCTTAGAAGATTGGAATGTTAGACTGTATTTGTCATGTGAGGCCTACTCACCAAAGCCAAAGAACAGACCTTTCATCACAGCTATGAAAAATAAATTTGCAAAGGGAGTCCAGCAACCTTAAAGACCTCTGTGATTGCTCTTTCCTATAGATCATAAATTACAACGGGAACTGCTACCATCAAACTTAAATCCCTATATGCAACAAGAATAATATCAACCTGGGATTCTGGGGAGGCTCAGGTCAAACCACAGCACTCAACTTCATATATTAGGTGGGTGTGGTTACAGCAAAGGGCTTGGAGCCAAAGCGTAACAGTCTGATTTCAGAGATATGTGGTGTTGGCCATAGGTCTCTAGAAAAGAGATCATAGTGTCTCTAGAAAATAAATAAATGGGAAGCATACTGAATTCTTACTTGATCTGTGTAAGCAGAAAAATTATAGGTCCAGTGAACAGAGGTCTGTTTTGAATTGCCAAAATCTAGAGTCATGCCCCTCAATTGATTCCCAGACTTGAGCCAGTTAACAGAACCAGAACCCCTTGAATGAAGGAAAGGCCACGTTCCATGAAGAAAACCCTTGTTACATTGCCAAAAATGGATATTGTTAATCTTTTTTCAAGTCTTCACCAAGAGGATCTGCAGCCATTACCACAGTACAGTGTGACTGCATTGGAGAAAGAAAAGTAAACAAACTTTGGAGGATCATTGGACCCTGGATCTGAACTGACACTAATTCCATGAGACCCATTAGTTCAGGACACCAATTCCAGGAGACCCACATCCCCAATTAAGTGACCTGTTTGCCTGTGCAGAAGACAGAGGCAGATCTTCGAGAGTGACTGTAGATTATCATAAACATCATCAGCTGGAGATTCCAATTGCAGTAGCTGTTCCATATGTGGTTTTATTGCTTGGGAAAATCAATACAGAGTGTTGCTGGTTCGTTGTTGTTTTTATCAGTCTTAGAAATTGATTCACATCTATTTCTTCAACTCATAGATCCCATGCTTTTGAGCTCCCTAACCCAGAACATCATTTAGCCTGTCTCAATTTCCCCTGCTGAAGGTGGAATGATAACAGTACCTACTTCATTGGGTTGTTGTGATGATTAAATAAATGTAGTAAGTGTTACAAAAGTGTTAGTTCCGGCTGTTTGTGACAGCTGTCACCATTTTTATCCATGCAAGGAAACAGTTGAGGGTGAGCAGTAGTTGAGGAATGGAAGCAAAATAATGGCAAAGTTTTTGGAGGTTTGTCATCATGGCCATAGCTGGAAGTCCTTAGTGCTTGCCCTGCTGGAATTAGATTGGTCCAGTACTTCAGCAGATTCTGTTGTTGCTAAAGAAGAGGTTCCCAGCATCCCACCTTTGATTCAATGCTTTCCATCACTTCTTGGACCCCTTCTTCCCTCTAAGGCTCCAGACCACAGGAGTTAGGTCCAAAGGTACAAGTCCTGGGAGAAGAGTTGTGACTTAGCAAGGCTTCCCCTGATTGACCCATCAAAAGGGAAACTCTCTCCCCTTTCTCCACCCCTGCTTTAATCATCCCTAGGAGAGAATAGCCCAAAGAAGTCTCCAGACATTTCAGACAAGAGCATGTCACTCTTTGTTGAAAACAATTCCCAGCCCCCAGCTGTGGATGCCTTTGTCTCCCAGTTTCCCTGCCTATTAAACACATGACAGCACATTGACTAATTGCTGGGAAATGAGGCCCTGAAGAATCTATTTCAAAAGAACCTGCAGCAAGATTGTCAAAAGAAGAGAGCTGGCCAGGAATGGGATGGGCATCCAGAGCTGGGGGCTGGGAACACAGCCCCACTGGCAGGGAGTCTTCTGGATGCTGAGAAACCAAGCCCAGGACCAACTGTCAAAGATGCTGGGAATTCAGAGCTGAGATTTGGGAGGTCATGGTCCTGGTCCCCTCCCCTCTGAACAGAAGCCTCAGTAGGCACACATTTGTCACTTCCTCTCCTGTTCAAGATTCCATTCCTCTCAGAGACGCCCTGTGACAGAATGTCACAGTCTTCCTTCTGGAGGCTGAGTACAGAGTCATCGCTGGATGGGGCCATGGAATGGAAGTATAGAAGTATCCAGAATCACTTCTTGCTGTGTTCTCCAGCCCCAAGCAGTGCCCTCTCCCAAACTTGACACCTCTTGTTCGTATTCACAGACTAATCAAACCCAATCCATCCCACACCATGTTTCCTAAACACTCACTGATCACTATTAATCAGCAAGCTGGCGGTGCTGCTGCCCGCCCCTGTGAGCATCTTGTTAATGATGGGAGAAGACTGCCAAACGGCCAGCTCGGCTCCGGATGGTGAGGTATGGGTCTTGTCCAGACTGAGGAGGCAAAGGCATCACCGCGAGCTGTCTGGCACAGAACGGAGATCCCTGGTGCTTGATAATGAGAAACAAGCAGGCCCTGTCTCTGCAAAGAACAATGTTAAGAGTCCGTCCACATGCCCCCCTACTTTTTTTTTATACCAGATGATCTTGGAGACCAAATAGGGTGGAGGGAAGCCTCAAGGTTGAAGGAAGCCTAGGTAGCCACCCTGACACTGAAGACCTCTGCATTTCCCCAGAAGCCAGATCTAGAGATGGCCTACGGCAGCAGTAGGAGGGATTTAATCTAGTAGTGTCAGTTGAGCTAAGCATCAGAAGTACTTCCAGATGCAAAGTGTTGCTAAAACTATTCCAGGTCAGGTTACTAAGGAAAGAAATGTTATATATGACCTGAAGGTCATTTACTCCATGTTTATTAGCTCATTCTGGACAATGCTTATATATGTTCATGTACTACTTTTCTACCAATGTTTCATGTACTAGGTTTTTCTATCAATACATGAAATTGAGGAAAGCTGGTATAGTATTTATTTGATGACCCTTGGTGTCTTCTCCTGCTGGAGATCATACTTTCTGGTATGCCCATTGATGTGCTAACCAGACATCACCTGAGTGATCAGATTAGCAAAATCAGACAGTGCATCAAGCCCTGGGTTAGAGGCAGGGGAAGCAATTCTTGAAGGAATTACAGAGATTAATCATAGCACAGGAGAGCACATCCTAGGAGCCAAAGTTGTGGCCCAGCAAGAATGCAGCCATTCAGATGGAGGTGTCCCAGACGTCAGTCACAGGAGGCTCCATTGGAGGAATGGCTCCTGAAGATGGGGAAGGACAGGCACCTGGTACATGTCATAATTAGCTGGTTTCTCATGGCGGGGGGGGGGGGGGGGGGCGGGGTTCCAGGCAAGCCCAAGGGGAGGCATTTTGGGGAACTAGCATCTCTTCCTAGGAACCTGCCTTGAAATAGGTACCCAGAGCCACACGCCTGTTAGAATTTGTCACATGAATTAGGGACAGGGTGAACTCTTGAAGATGCCCCCTTTCTGCTCCCAAAACTTCTCACAGGCCTAGGACAGGGCTCAGTGCACCACCTCACTCCAATCCCCACCAGCATGGGGAACAGGATCAGGGAAGGTACAGCAGCTCACTTATCTGTCCAAAGATGACATCTTAGCCACCAAGAATGGCAGGCTTAGCTGGCCCAGGCCTTTCTGGGCCAGGACTCCCAGAACACACACAGGACCCAGTCTTCCTCCCCTGCAGGCCCCAGGCCTAACACTTTTATGTGGACAGCAGTTCCTGGGAGACCAAACCCTGAGTCTCTCTCGGGTGAATGGGCCAGGTCCCTGAGTCTAGAATTCATTGAGGAACACTTCCCTCACTCTCTATCTCCACATGGAATTGCAAAGGAACCAGCAGGAAAAAAATCAAAATTTCCAGGAAGAACGAAAGACCTGTTTTAAAGTCTATATGGCATGGAAGTTCTGAATGAAGGCCCTGGGCCCCAAATGTGAAGGTTTCATTTCTAGCTCTCCCATTTATTAGCTTGTGACCTTGTAAGCAAAGGAAGTGAGGAATGTAAGTTGATCTGGATTCTTAAGGTCTTACATCCTCATGTATAAACTGGGGACTAATAATCTTCTTGTATTCCTCAAGTTCATTATAATGAACTTGTATTACTTCTATAAGTAGATGGCTGGGTGGCATATAGAACAATGTGCTTTTTTTTTAAAGGAATATATGATGTTAAAACATAAACAAAAGGGGTAAATACTAAATAATAAAGATTTTGCTTATTAAAAAAACAAATAATTACAAATAATTTGGGGGCAAATAATAATACCAACTTCATAGGGCTGACCTGAGGAATAAATGAGTAAAATCTCAGAACAACACCCAGCATGTTGTAAGCACTCAAAAAAAAAAAAAAAAAAAAAGGAAAAAAGTGCTGGCTATTATTTTTAAACACTCGTCTGGCAATGACATTTTGATATAGGGAGGGCTTACAGAAGCATCTGATTGAAACAGAAACTTTGAGACTTATTTGAAAATGCATTTACAAAGCAAGCAAGGCTTCGTTCCTTTTTCACTATTTCTTCATACTGTAAGGGGATAATAGAAATATTTTCTTCATAGGGTTCTTAGGAGGACTAAATGAAATGATACGTATGATGTGCTTAGAACAATGCCTGGCACTGAATAAACACCCAGTTAATGAGTAAGCACTCTGCAACCTGACTGGCTTAGGAAAATGCTGGAGGTGATGGGGGCAGGGGCCCAACCCCAGCCAGGAATTTTCTGGTTAGGAAGCTCTGCTCTGTTCTACAGCTAATATAAATCTTCCCTGCTGTGGTATAAGGCAAGCATTTAGACACAAGAATTTCCTGAGAATCAATCAGGGTGACAGACCTGGGCCAGGTCTTCAAGGAAGCTTCCTGCATTTCTTCCCCTGGGGGTGCTCATTGGTCTAGGGCCCAAGGGTTCATGTTCATGCCTGCCTAAAGACTGATGTCATGGCCTCCGGGAGGTCCTCTCAGCATCTAGGACTCGAGCTGCAGAGCATCTCCTGCAGAGCCAGGACTTAGAACAAGGACATCGGTCCGCCTGGATCACCTGAACTTAGGGTCAAGAAGAGACACAGGCGCTGGACCATAAAACAAAGAAACCCTAAGCACCCCTTGCTCTCTGGCTGAGAAACACACAGACACATGCTTTCAGCTACTCACCTGCTCTGGGCCTGGCTCTGACCTTCTCCCAGAGAGGCTCACAGGAGGGAAGGAGGGCCAGAGGCCTTGAGCCACTAGGAAAACCCACTTTAAGACAGTAGACAGATGAACACATTAGGCTGCCTCAGAGGACAGTGAAGAAACAGCAGGGCTGAGCTGCCCTGTTCTGCCACCAGCTCCTCACGGTTTACCTCGTGGATCCCAAAGTGAGCGTAGGAGTCGAAGTAATAATCTCTCGAGGTCATCTCCTCTGGGTTCAGCAGCTTGGACATCTTGCCCCGTCCTGGGCAGCTGGGTTGCGTGGAGACATGATGGACACATTGCACAGGCTTGGGTGGGGCGACGGGCTGAGGGGGCTGCGGGGGGGCACTGCTCACCTGAGGGGGAAAATAAAGGGTCTGGCGTCAGCAGTGGAGACCAGCTCTTGCCCTCTGAGATGTCACCCCTGCTTGCCTCCCCTCCCTGAGCCCAGGGGTTCCAGTCTGCCACAGCAGCCACTCCTAAGGGATGAATGGACCCTTCTGGAAGTCCCACTGAGGGCCATGATTTATGGAGAGGTGCCATGCTACTGAGGAGCCAAAAAAGACGTCCATTTAACTTAATTCCATCTCTTAATAGTCAGGCGACCTGATCCGACCCAGATCTTAGTTTTCATATGTGCTAAATGAGGACAACAATAGGCAAATAGCGAACACTCACTAAAGGGCAAGATGTATAGCGTCACATAGCATGGTGGCTGCAGTGTAGATTCCAGAGCCAGTCTGCTGAAACTTGAATCCAGCTCTGCCACTTCTGAGCTATGCAATCTTAGGCAAAATTATTAACCTCTCAGTGGCTTGGTTTCCCCATCTCTCAAAGGGGAATAAAATGATCCCCATCTCCTAGAGTCATCCTGAGGATTAAATAGTTGTATTTGTGAAGGGCTTATAAAAAGGCTTAGCACATAATAGGTGTTTGTTAAACTGAGTCCCACCTGCATGCTTAGATGAGTCTCTGGGCTTCTCCCCCAGCAGGCAGCACTTGCCCTCCCTCCCCACCAACAGAAGCAGGTATCTTAGGTTCTGGGGTCTCACACCTCTTGTCTTCCCTCCTGGCTTCTGTAAACTTTATTCTGAACTTTGGCAGAAGTTTACTCTGAGCTTGAATACCCACACTGATGGTGGCCTCCTGCCTGCACACAACCAATCACTGTTCTTTCTGGGTTCCCAGCCCCACCATGTAGCCTGGCTCTATACCCCACTGCAGCTGCCAATCACCAGCCAGGCCCTCTTCCTCTATAGGCTAAGGGGAGAAAGAGAAGAAGTTCAGGGAGCTTTGGGGCCCAAAATTTCAGCTTGACTGCAGAAGGGTAGTCATCCCAGGAGAAGAAACTTCTCTCCCTGGAGTGTAGGAATCCAGGTGTGTGAGCAGCACAGCAAAGGTTTCAAAGCAGGACAGAAGTTTAAAAAATAGTGGGGTACCTGGGTGGCTCAGTCGGTTGAACGTCCGACTCTTGATTTCAGCTCAGGTCATGATCTCACAGTGTCTTGGGTTCGAGCCCCATATCAGGCTCCATGCTATTAGCAGCTGTTAGCTTCTTGGGATTCTGTGTCTCCCTCTCTCTGCCCCTCCCCCCCCCACTGCCATCTCTCTCAAAAATAAAATAACTTTATTTAATTTAAAAATAAATAAAAATTAAAAATAGAGAAGAAGTACTATCCAGTAGTTGGTCTTCTGGGACTCCTGGATCCCAATCCTGCCTCTAGTAAAATTAAAAATAGATATTGAGAGGCAGGTGTCATGGTTAATCCTGGGGCCTCACTGCCTGGCTTTGAAACACAGCCCTGCTGTTTGGTGGCTGACAAATGACCTTTAGAAGTCATTTGTCATCACTGGGCCTCAGTCTCCTCCTCCATAAAATAGAGATCATGACAAAACCCATCTGAGAGAGTGGTCAAGAAGTTTGGGTGAGTTCATGTACATGAAGCATTAGAACACTGCCTTGCAATAGTAAGCTCTATTGTTGTTGTTATTATTATTATTGTTACCATTATAATTATTATTCAGATTACATAAACACTTCCCTGCTTTGTGCCTCAATTTTCTCATTTGTGAGCCGAATCAGCTCAGACTTACTAATCTTCTTCCCATCAAGGGAAATAGGGAGACCCTAGGACAGAGCAAGATCAAGAAACCCAAGGGATTCCATCTCTTCATTATGCTGTTCATACAGCCCCAAGACTGCCCTGTGCCCTGGGCTGGAAGACAGTGAGCTCAGGGGAGTGTAATGGTCCCATTTTCCTGGTGTATCTAGGCTACAGCCTTTGGGAAATAAGCAGACTTCCCAGTTTAGCAACATCAGATTTGAGGTCGGCGAGATCCCGGCTGGCTGGCAGAGGCAATCGGGGCTGCTTCATTAGAATGCAGCAGGTGTGCCCACCCTCAGCTTGGGATGTTGGTCACGGTCTCTGGGAGGCTAAAAATAGACTGTGTCAATTGCATACTCCCGTGCTGGCTGCAGAGTCACCTCTAAAGCTAAAGAAGGCTCTGTGCATGAAGCTGACCCCAATCTTGACTCTATTTAAATATATTAAAGAGAGAAAAAGTCCTAGCTGGTCCAGGCAGCATGTATGGTCAGGGTCCCAGGAGCCTCCGGCACCCCTTAGCTGCCATTCAACTCTGATTTGAAGTTTTCCTTTTCCATGAGGTCTGTGAGATTTCTTTTCCCAGCTGCCAATTTACATTCTACCACGCACCATGCGTTGCATTCATGAAGCAAAGGAATGAGTGGATCTGATGGCCTTTCACCTCAATAACTACAGATCATGAGGATAAAGAGGTGACTGTGGCCCAGTCCTTGGTCCCAAAGACTGTCAGCCTAGCTCAGCCTCTGGCAGAGGGGACTTGGCACTCTGCCCATAGCTGATAGGTGTACCCTGTCCCAGGAGGCTGGGAGTGGGGTGAGAAACAGCAGTGGCCCATAATCCCTAGGCATTCAGCTACCTGGGGATGTTGCTTTTCATTCCATAAATACCTACTGAGCATTGACTGCAGCAAGGCACTGTGCAGGTCCTGTGGAAGAACAGACATATAAGAAGAGTGCCCTCAAAGGTCTCTGATTTCTGGTAGGAATATAAGACCTTTGAGGGCTCCACTAGATGATAGAATAGGATTTGCTTTATAAGGGAAGCTTGAGCAAATTGTCGTAGGGGTTTCAAAGGAGAGAATTCACTTCCATTTTAAAAATCAGAAGCGCTTGGGATAGGCAGTGGGGTAGGTGGAGTGCTTTCTGAATGGATTTTGGTAGGTGGAGCTGGTGGGAGGAAATTCTGAGAGAAGGGGATAGCTTGAACAAAAATGTAAAGGGGTGGGAAAGCAGCATGCTTGTTTGAGGAGCAACTTGGCCAAAATAGTGGGAGATTCCATTGAAAGGAAATTAAGGCCAGACTAAGAGATTGTAATTAAATACAAGACAATGGGGAGCTGTTGGTGGTGTGTAACCAGAGAGTTCTATGTTTGAGCTCTACTTTAGGAAGATTAATGTGGTGGCAGTGTACAGGTGGGGCAAGGAGGAGAAATGTCACATCAAGGGTCTGGGGATTGGGGAGGCATATGATATTATGAGGCCATTTTCAAAGTCCAGTCAAGAAATAATGATAACCTGAACACTGTTGTATTAGAGGGCCTGCCTGCCAGAGAAATTGCAGAAATAGAATCCACAGGAGTTGGTAGCTGATGAGATATGGGGGAAAGAGAAACGTTGGAACCCAAGATGGCTTCAACATTTCAAGTCTGGGTGACTAGCAAAATGGTGGCGACATTAACAGGAATAAGCAAGTCAGCAGGAAGAGCAGGTGGGATGGGGGGGGATAATGAGTTTCCATTTGGATTTGTGAAATTTGAAATATCATTGAGTCATCTAAGAAAAGATGTCAGGCAAGCAGAGAGTAGTGCAGTTCCAGTTAATAAATATCATAAGTAAAATAGAAAGGCAAATGATAAGCTGAGAAGTACATGTCTAACATATATGGACAAAAGTGAATATCATTAATATGCAGAGAGCTCTTATAAACCTATAAGAGAAAGGCAAACATCTTCCATTTAGCATTGGACAAAGGATCTTCTACTCAATTCACATGAAAATAAACACGAGGGGTGCGTGGGTGGCTCAGTCAGTTGGGTGTCCAATGGCTGATTTCAGCTCAGGTCATGATCCCAGGGTTGTGGAATCGAGCCCCACATCAGACTCTTCACTGAGTTTGAAGTCTGCTTGGGATTCTCTCTCTCTCTCTCTCTCTCTCTCTCTCTCTCTCTCTCTCAAATAAAATTTTTAAAAAGAAAAGAAAGGGCACCTGGGTGTATCCGTCGGCTAAGCATCTAACTTTTGACTTCAGCTCAGGTCATGATCCCACATTCGTGAGTTCAAGCCCTGCATCGGACTCTGTGCTGATGGCACAGAGCCTGCTTGGGATTCTGTCTCCCTCTCTCTGCCTCAATCTCTCTAGAAATCAGGCAGCTTCAAATTAAAACAAAAAGTTAAAACTTTTAATTACCAAATAAGCTTGACTCCTCCAGAAACTATTAAAACACTGCATTTTTAAGGGCTGCAGAAAAAATAGTTACTTTCATACAGTTCTAGAGAGGATTTTTTTTGGAAGGCAGTTTGATAAAAATGCGTTAAAAGTCTTTAAAAGCACAAATCCTTAAACCCAGTAATTACTTTTTTTGGAATTCATCCTAAGGAAAGAATCATGGCAGACAACACAAAAATAGGAGTCAATCTAGAGGTTCCACAAAACAAAACTGCTTACGTAAACTGTGGTACATCCACACAACAGAATGCTATACAGCTGCTTATAATATTGTGGAAGAGTGGTTAATAAGAGAAATGTGATCACGATAAACCGTGGGCTGAGGAGAACAAGTGGGAGAAGAATAGATAGTGTGATCACATTTTTAAAATTAAAACTTATTCATGCCTGTGTGTTAAGAGGGGAGATTCAAGGAAGGCACCAGAATTGGCGGCAATTATGACAGGGTGCTGGATTACAAACAGTTAATTCTTTCCTTTCTTGTGCTTGTTTATACTTTCAAAAATGTATGCCATTGACACGTACTATTTTGAAAACAGCAAAACGTAATAATATTGGTAAAAAAAAATATCCCAGACCTCTGGAAAGAAGCTGAGGCTGACACTCTGGGTGGAAACCTTCTGCTCAGAGAAAGGCTAAAGGGTTCACTTGAGAAAGCCCCCCAGGGAAGGTGGTAGAGGGGAATGAGGTTAGGCCAGGGAGAGAAGCTGGAAGCCTCCTTCTCTGAGGACCTTGGAGGCACCAGGGGACCTGGGGAGAGAGGCTTAGGGAGGAGTTACTTCTGTGACTGGCCCTCATCTGAGGATGTGCGATCCAAGCATTACACTCCAGTGACCAGTCAATGGTACCAAAGCAAAGACGACCTCTATCTAGCCTCACTTACCCAGAAGGACACCATGCCTAGGAAGCTGTGCAGTCACTTCTAAAGCTGAAGAAAGCTCCATGCATGAAGCTGACCCCAATCTTTACTCTATGTAAAGGTATTAAGAAGAGAAAAAATCCTAGCTGGTACAGGCAGCATACATGATCAGGATAAGATCCTTCTGCACTCCTTAGCTCTGATTCCAAGGTTTCCTTTTCTACAAGATTCCTAAAACCTTTTTCTCATCTGCCAACCTACAAAAAGTGTCTACCATGCACCATGCATTGCATTCATGAAGCAAGGTGGTGAATGGATTTGGGGGGCCATTCACCTCGATAACCACAGGTCAAACAATGAAGACAAAGAGGTCACCACGGACCAGTCCCTAGTCCCAAAGGCTGTCAGCCTAGCTCAGCCTCTCGCATATGGGACTTGCACTATCCCATTATCTGATAGGTGTGCCCTGTCCCAAGAGTGGGAAACAGCAGTGGCCCATGGTCTCTAGGCATTCAGCTACATGGGGGTGTTGTTTTACATCCCATAAATACTGACCAAACATCTGCTGTAACAAGGCACTGTGCAGGTCTTGTGAAAGAACAGAGATGCATACAAACCCTCTAGGTCCCCATATGGGCATATAGGAGCCAGCATAGGAAGCCAGGTGTGTCTGTGGAAGCTATTAAAGTTTATTTTGGTCACACCACAAAGAAAGGTCCTTTGGAAAGGCTCAGAAAACCCAGCTTTTGACACATCTGCCTACCTTCCAGTGTCCTGGAAAGAATTGAGCAATGTAGGGGGTGGGCCTTGGGGGACCATGGTGAGCTCATTTGGGAAGTCAGAAGCCCTGACTCCTCCATAGGCCAACCAGAGGCTCTGGGTGAAGGCAGCCTTCAAACTTCAAATCATCTTGTATATACTGGCTGAGAGGGCAAACTAGGGTTGGGAATCACAGTAGGAGACAGTGGCCAGACTGACTCCCAGCCTCAGCATATCAGTCTCTCTGCAGCTGTGACTGTCACAGCTCCAATTTTCTCCCTGTGCCCAAGTTCCTTCCCACTAGACATCTTAACCCCTCTAGCCCTGCAGTGTGAGGCTTATGCTTCAGCCCTGCCTTCTCCGACTTGATGTCTGGTGCTGGTAACCATTCCTGCACCACTGTCTCTATCCTTGATGCAGTGGGATGCTTGGTGCTGCAATGCATACAGCAAGCCCTGCCTTGCTCTCCCACCTCCTCCCAAGGGCCTTAGGCTCAGGGCAATGCTTTTGCAGAAGGCTTCCTAATGCCAACTGCTCTCCCAATCTGCTGAGAGTCACCTGTCACCATCAGGATTTGTGACTTTGCCTTGTACTCTTAGTGCTAACTGCTGATTGGGACTCTTCAGACACTGTGATCTGCCTCCAGGCCTGGTCTTTCCCGGGGCGTTTTCAGCAGTTTTTCTCCCCAGTATGATCTTCCTAGTCCACCCCATTCCACTGGGATGAATGGGTCCAGGCCCCACTAAATGCTGAGATAAGATGTAGGGTTGGGGTGCCTGGGTGGCTCAGATAAATGTCCCACTTTGGCTCATGTCATGATCTCATGCTTCGTGAGTTTGAGCCCCACATCGGGCTTTGTACTGACAGTGCAGAACCTGCTTGGGATTCTCTCTCTCCCTCTCTCTCTGCCCCTCCCTGACTTGTGCTTTCTCTCTCTCTCTCTCTCTCTCTCTCTTAAAATAAATAAATAAACTTAAAAACAAAAAAAAAGATAAAGTGTTGTGGAAGCACCAAAGCTGGAGGAAACACCAAAGCTGTATATCAAAAGGAGGCTAGTTGGTGCACCTGGGTGGCTCAGTCACTTAAGCGTCTGACTTCAGCTCAGGTCATGATATCCCTGTTTGTGGGTTCAAGCCCCACATCAGGCTGTCTGCTGTCAGCACGCAGAGCCTGCATTGGAACTTCTGTCCCCCTCTTGCTCTGTCCCTGCCCCGCTTGTGCGCTCTCTCTCTCTCAAAAATAAACAAACATTAAAAAAAAATTTTTTTTTTAAAAAGAAGGATAGTTTCCTGAAGAAGTAGCATTTGAACTGGTCCTCAAAGGGTAGCTAAGATTTCCACAGGCAGGGGTAGGGATTCAGTGAGAGATTTTATTTTTCCTTTATTTTTCTTAACCTAACTCGACTTCCATCTGAAAGTAAGGGTGAGTGATAGGTGATGATAATGATGATGATCCTTAACATAGATTGAGGGCTCAGTGTGAACCAGGCAATGTGCTAAGCACTTTACAAATACCACATCTTAAAATCCTCATAATAACTGAATGAATAACTGAAATTTACAAAGAAACTGATACTCAAAAAATTCAGTCAATTGTCTGAGCCCAGGGCTAGGGTGTAACAGAGCCGAGATATGAACCATTATCTGTTGGACACCAGAGTTGATGCTTTTGACACCGATGCTGTGGTTAGCTCAGTTCAGTCACACCAAGCTTAACTGAGCTACTGCTAGGAGCCCTGTCCTCAGAAATGGGTGGCAAAGCTGGCCCAAACAGCACGCCCAGTTCTGGGGAGAGAAAGAAGGTCAACAAGGCAATGACTAAAAAGAAGAAAATGTTCCATGAAGGTAGGCACAGGTAAGTATCTCTCCAAGGTAACTGAATTCAAAAGGCAGTCAATAGTAAGTTCTATTTTAGAGAAGGAGAAGCTGAAGTCCACATAAGCAAAGGAATATGTCTAGGGTCACACAGGTAAACCCAGAACTGGAATCTTCAAGAAAATAGAAAAAGGGTAAGGAGGGGGTAAGAGAAAGAGGTCTTAAGGAAGGAGAATGGAGGTGAAGGAATATGGAGGGGGAAGCTAGGCAGCAGGGGGCAGAGAGAAACCAGCACTTTCTGCACCAGGCAGCTGAAGCTAACCCAAGCCCATTGGGCTATAAATGGCTCTTACTGGCACCAGCCCAAGCTGTAAAAACGATTTTCCTGAGAACAAGAGGCTCCACTGGAGGAGCCAAATCCTGCTCTGTTTCCAAATGTCAAGAGAGCTTTTTCTAACCTGAGTCGTCTGTCCTTAGCAGCAGCCTGCCTGGCCTGAAGTCCCATGGGGGCGGGATGGGGGGGAGTGGTGGACAGACTGCAAAGGGTGGGTCACTGCAGGGTGGGTAGAAGATGGTGTGGGAGGTGGGGTGACTCCCTGGCCAGGTCTCACTACATCCTTCTTCCCAGATGCCTTTGTCTCCCTCCCAGCTTCTTTTAGCCCATGCTCACATCTGGCCCCTGTCCCAGGGTCACCCTCAGACCCTCACACTCTTTCTCCATCCCAATGTTTACTCACAAGACTGTGAGGTAATTGCCTAGAGTGAGCTCTTCTAGCACTGTGTCTGCCTTTAGATAGGGACCAGAGCTTTAACTGAAAGGAGAACATTTTAATGGTAGAAAGTCCGGCAGTAGCAAGGCCAGAAAGGGCTCTGGTGGGCATGTGGACCTCTCCTACTCATACCAAAGATCACACCAAAAATGTATAGCTCTCGTGTCTGCCTTGGCCAAAAACAATCCTGGTTCCACCCTCATATCTACCCATGTTCCCTATCATCTGGGCTGAAGATGGTTCCCAGGGAAGCAATGTCAAAGTAAGCCTCCCCAGAAGGAAGTGCTATGCTAGAGTACATAGCCCCAGATCATGGTTTCTCGTCCTAGGAATCATAAACTTGTGAGTCTGGGAGATGGGAAGAAACATCTAGATGCTGCTGGTCCCACAAGACAGTGTTGTCTTCTTGTACCTGGCCCTCCAGGGTGCCTTGGTCTGTATATTTGTCAACAGTCACCTTCATGTCCCTCACTAGAGTTTTCTCTTTAAAGGCATATACTTTCTCTAGACCCCCCTGGGGCAAGGTCAGGCACTGATGCACGTCACAGAGTATCAGCTGCTGTCACCCACTGGGACCTTCCTGTTTCACAGTGTCCCTGACTATAACTTGGTAGAGCCCATCTTCACATGCTTTATTCCTTTAGACTCAAGTTCCCTCTGAGACTGTTCTCTCTGGATTCGCCTTCCCTCGGGTCCTGTCACCCACTATTCTCAGTCCCCATTCTCTCACTGGGGGGGATGCCTTGTACTAAGGAACATTGCCAGGAGGCCTGGCAGGACGTTTGGATGAGCCAGGACTTACAAAGGGGTCTAGGGAAGTCGTTCTCAATGTCTAGTCCCCAGACCACTAGCAACAGCATCTCCTGGGAACTTGTAAGAAATGCAAATTCTCAGCCCTTACCAGAAACCACTGAATCATAATCTCTGCGGTAGGGTTTAGCAATCTGTTCCAACAAGCCTCCATGTGATTCTGATGTATCACAGAGTTTGAGCTCCACTAGTCTAGAGTTGCATTTTCCCACATTGTATTCCACAGAATAGATACTCCTAGAAAAGGGATTCCATGGTCAAACAAGTTTGGACAAACAAGCTAAACAGATTTTTTTTTCTTTTTGTTCTCCAGCTTTACTGAGATATAATTGACATATAATGTGTAAGTTTAAGGTACACCATAATGATTCAATATATGTATATATGAAAAATTGAAAGAGATTTCTTAATTGCAGTACTTTTAAATCGTTAATTTGCTAAAATGAATTGTGAATCTCCAAGAGGGAGTTAGGGTGTCTTTTGCTCCTAAATTTATTTGTGACATCTTTTTTTTTCTGAGACATCTATAAACATCTCTGGAAATTAATGTTCTGAGGAAACCATCTGGGTGACTCTGATTTAGGACAGTGTTTCTCTGTTAAAATATGTATCAACCACCTTGGGATGGGTCTCAGGCCCGACCCCAGACCCATGCCATCAAAATGCCTTTGCTCCCTCTGTCTCCTGGATCAGTAACTGCTGGGAAAGAATCTATTGGATTTGTTGGGTCTGATCTCAGAGCTTGTGGGGACAAAACACAACAAGCTGCACATTTAACAAGTTCCCCCAGTGATGCCTATGAAATCCTGGTCCAGACAGAGCTGAGGACAGTTACTTGCCTTCTCCATTACTCTCTGACCCCTAATGCAGCCCCCAGAGGCCAGCCTGGCATACTCTTTGTGCCACTGTGATCCCCAATGTCAGAGCCAGGCCAAGGACACCTGGAAGAAAGGCTGCCTTAGCTCCCACAGCAAAAGAGCTGGGATTGGGTGTGAGCTCTCTCACCTTCAGTCTTAGGTGACCTTGGACCAGTCCCTACCTTGCTGGCATTGCCAGGGTCATGATGTGGCTCAACTCAAAGGGCAGTCCTCGGCAGCTGTGCACACTGTCTGCGTGCTTCCCATCAGCCCCTGGCTGTCTGTGGTACAATAGCAGTGCTTGCTTCAAATCAAAATGGCATTGCACCCACACGGCACTCCCTCTGTCGCCTGGATCAGTAACTGCTGGGAAGGAATCTATTGGATTTGTTGGGCCTGACCTATTTTTTAAATAAACTGGGGCTGTTTTCCAGCTATTAGTCACTTTTCTCCCAAGCCTCCACATATTAAATTCTCTTCTTATATCCTCAGATATTTTGGCTGCAAGAGATGTCAGGTTAATTGGATGCTTGCCTCCTGGCTCTTCCTCCTTAATGGGCTTAAAAAGCAGACTTCCCCTCCACTTCCTCCCTTTTCCCTCCCCAAGGCAACAGGAGCCTTTTCTCTCTTTTGACTTGAAAGAGGTCGCCAAGCACTTGGCTTCTCTCTCCACTTTCCTGTACAGGCAAATGTGCAGAAAGACACAGCCAATGTCCTCACACCCTAACCTCTCCCAGAGTTGGACTAAGCTTTAGTCTCATATTTGGGTCAAATTGTCCCTGTTGGACATGAGATGGTTTGTGGGTCTGCACTCTAGGCTGAGTCATCTATAGAGGCAAAGAGTATCAGGCAGAAGTTGTACAGATAGTGCATCTGTGGATTCTGGTCTTGGCTCTTTCTTGCCCTGTTTGGGTCACTATGCAAAAACAACTTAATCTTTCCTACTCTCAGTTTCCTTTTCTGTCAAATGACAACAGTTCTGTGTCCTGATTCCTTTACAAACCTACTATGATGATTGAAAGATGCTGGGTGTATAAATATTCGGAGGAAATTGTAATGTGCAGTGAAAGAGTATGTGACACTTCCATCTGTGGCAATCTGAATCTATGCCCTTGTGCTATTTTTGGATGTTCTCTGGGCTCTGCTCTGGCACTAGACACAGTGGCTTTGGCTACCCTTAGCATTCTGTTCTTCTGCCTGCCTGACTCTTGTCCTCCCCCTCCATACTGTCCACTCACTAGGCTCTGTTCTACCCCCCTTCCTTGGAGCTTTCTGAGTATTATGCAACTGCTATCTTTAGGAACAAGGCCGTCGTGGAAAATCAGTCATTTTTTCCAGTCCCTGACACCTGGTCTCTTCTACTCCTATTCTGAACTCATATGGCATCTGTTGATGAAGCTACTGGTTACATTTTGTTTTATTTTGTTGACAAATAGTCTCATAATTGTAGGTGTTGCTTCTACAACCAAGAAGTAAATTCCCCCAGGCCAGTGACCATATCTGATGTGTTATTGTTTCTCCTTTAATACCTGGCACAGACCTGGGGCTCAATAAAGATGTGTTGGTTACAGTATCCTTATACACTTCAGTTGCGTCAATGTTGCCCTTCATAAATATATTATGAAAGTGGAGTGAAGGAGGCTTCTTCCCACCGTGTAATCAGAGACCTTTCATTCCCCTTGAAAGGGTGGAGAGATGGCAGGAAGAAAGACAAAACTGAGAAAAATAATTATCAGGATCTTAATAATACTCAACACTCCTTGGAAAGTTCAATGGTACTCCAAATGTCTTTGTCAAGAAGTGTCTCCTGGGATTTCTAGAAGAATATATCTTGCAAATACAGAATGAATTTACTAAGCACCCGTAATTCCATCTGTACAGACTATAAGTGCATTCAAGTACAGATTCAAGCATATTTGTTAGACATTTTCCCAACAATCTCTTCACACCAAGTAGTTCAAGGCCAGAATTGCAGCTAATGATACTGTGGCTCAGGGAAGCTGACTGACAGATTCAGCCCATACAGCATAGCTGGTCTAAACCCCAGAGCTGACCCTCAGAGAGCCTCAGGCCCCATCATCTGGCCATTAAGCTGATGGCTGAAGAAAAGTGCGCTACAGACACACGTCAGAAAGAAAATCACAAGTTGTTTGTCTAGACCACAGACACACCATCTAGATCCTCATCTGGTTTCCATGGACCCCCCCCCAGACAATTTCCATCTAGTTCTAGAAAACCCATTTACTTCAAATAAATGTATTTCCACCCAGATCCTTAGCATAAATAACTGACTCCTTTAATCAGAGATTCTGATGCAAGTTTGCACTGAAAATACTGGCATTCCAGCTAGAAACAGAACAATATCAACCATCCAGTATATATTTGACCACTCCTCCAATGGTGGCTGAAATTAGCCAATGACAGATTCCAGGAATATGGATTTTTAAAAGCATTCCCAGGCAATGCCCATGATCAGTTAAAAAGCCAGATAAAACATAAGAAATAACAGGTTTTAAGACATTGAACATCAGGCAATGAAAAACTGTATCCCTGAGGTGGCAAACAAAAAAAGTGAATCCTATGATGACCTAGCGTGAGTATCCAAGCTACAGAGTAGGCAGTAGGAAACCTGCTAGAAATCTGTGTTAGTGAAAGAGACAGAGTCAGGACTCTGAAGACATCAGGGTAGTGAAGGTTTGCAAGGCAAAATACTGGAGGGTAGAAGACTAAGGGAGGAGGGGTCTTGGTGATCTGGACAGAATCCCCCTCAAGCCTTCAGCTGAGATGGGTTAAACCATGCATGTGAGGAAACTACCTGATGCTAGGGGAAAAAAGTACTGAGAAGACAGAGGTACTGATTTATGTTTCTCACACAGGGGCAGGAATACTTCTTGTCCACCCAAGCCAGAGTGGAAAACTTCATAATTCATGAATATGCAGAAGAGGTTATTTTTCCCTTAGTGGTGGATATTAGCCCTAGACTAAAGACTGCTTTAATTCCCCCAAACAAAACTTAAAAGCAAGACCTGAAAGGGTTAAACTGTTTAAGTAATTTAACCATATTCCAGAACAAAGCCTAGAAGTACAATATATCAAAAAATACTCAGCACCCAACAATGTCTCAAGGTCTGGATTACATACTGTCTGGTATTCAGTCAAAAATTAAAAGACTTGCCAAAGAAGTGAGAAAACACTACCTATAATGAGGAGAAAAACTGATCACGTGAAACCAGCCCAGAAAGGACATAGGTGACAGAACTGGTAGACAATGTCATTAAAATTGTTACTGTAACTATTTCATATGTCCAAGAAACGAGATGAAAAATTAAACCTGATAAGTAGAGACATGAAAGATAGAAAAATGACCCAAATTAAACTTCTAGACATAAAAATTATATGTGATGAAAAATACACTGGATTAGATTAATAGCAGATTAGATATTACAGAAGAAAATATTAGTGAACCTGACACAGGACAATAAAAACTATCCAAAATAAGACACAAAGAGAAAAAATACTGAAAATAAGTTAAATAGAATGAAATCTTGTCATTTGCAACAACATGGATGGAGCTAGAGGGTATAATCTTGAGTGGAATAAGAGAGTCAGAGAAAGACAAGTAGTGTATGATCTCACTCATATGTGGAAGTTAAGAAACAAAACAAATGAACAAACAAAGGGGAAAAAAAGAACAACAACAACAAAAGCCAGAGTCTTGCATACGGAGAACAAACTGGCTATCAGAGGGGAGGTGGGTGGAGATGGAGGAGGTAAGTGAGGGGGACAAAGAGTACACTTATCTTGGTGAACACTGAGAAATGTATGAAACCGTTGTACCATTATACGGTACATGTGAAACTAATATAACACTGTGTGTTAATTATACTTGAATAATAGTTTTTAAAAAGTTAAACAGAGCATCAGTGAGCTGTGGGACAACTTCAGATGTCCTAGTACACATGTGATTGTAGTACCCAAAGAAAGGGGAAACAGAAAAATAGTTAAGGAAATAATGGAATGATGGCTGAAATTTTCCATATAATAAAAACCATAAATTTTCAGATCCAAAAACCTCAACCAACCCTGAAGAAAGTGAATTTGAGGCAGAAAAACTACACCAAGGTAATAATAATCAAATTGCTTAAAACTACTGATAAATAGAAAATAGCTGTCAGAGAGAGGGAAAGAGATGTTATACACAGAACAAAAAATATAATGACAGCCAACTTATAAATACTTATAAGTACAACACAGCCTAGAAAACAGAACAGCAACATCTTTAAAGTACCGAAAAGAAAAAAGAAAAATTATCAACTTAGAATTCTATACCCAGGGAAAATATCTTTAAAAATAAAGGCAACGTAAAGACTTTTTGAGACTTCCAAAAGCTGAAAGATTCCATCATCCTCAGGCCCACACTATAAGAAATGTTAAAGGGATATTCTTTGGGCAGAAAAATTATATCAGATAGAAATTTGGATCCATGCCAAGAATGGAGTGCTCTGAAAATGGGTAAATACAAAAGAACTTTGTTCTTTTTCTTTAAATGTCCTTAAAAGATCACTGACTGAAGGGGCTCCCAGGTGGCTCAGTTGGCTAAGTGTCCAACATTTGGCTGAGGTCATGATCTCATAGTCCATGGGTTCAAGCCCCGCATCAGGCTCTGTGCTGACAGCTCAGAGCCTGGGGTCTGCTTCAGAGTCTGTGTCTCCCTCTCTCTCCTCCTCCCACCCTCACTCACTCTCTCTCAAAAATAAATAAATATTTAAATTTTTAAAATAAAGTAAATAAATTTTTTAAAAAGATCATTGACTGTTTAAAAAAAACAATGTCTTGTGATATTTATAACATACATAGAAATAAAATGTATGATAGCAATAGCACAAAGGCCAGAAGGGGAAGAATGGAAGTGCTCTCTTATAAGATTCTTATAATATATGTGAGGTGCTATAATATTACCTGAAGATAGACTGTGATAAATTAAATATGTATAATACAAACTCTAAAGCAGCCACTGTATAAAAGCACAAAAGGTTATAGGCAAAAAAAACAGCAAAGGGTATAAAATGAAATCATACTCAAGTATTACCTCCCCCAAAAGGTTAAAACAAGGATGAAGGTAACAAAGAAAAGATAAACTATATAGAAACAAATAGCAAGATGGTAGGTTTGAACCCAATAGCATCAATAATTACATTAAATATAAATGATCTAAACACCTCAATTAGAAATCAAAGATTGTCGTATTAGATTTAAGCACACCCATATGCCACCCTATTCAAAATTTACTTTTAACATAAAAATGTAAAAGGATAAAAAAAGGTATACCATGTTAATTCTAATGAAAGGAAAGCTAAAGTAGCTATATTAATATAAGACAAAATTAGAAATAAGAGCAAATAATATCAGGAAAAAGAAGATACTTTCATAATGATTAACATCAATTCATAAAGAGGACATAATTTCAAATGCATATTCATCTAATAAAAGATATGCAAAGTGTATGAAGCAAAACCCAATAGAACCAATTATTAATGAAATGGAAATTGAAACTACAATGAGATACTAGTTTGCATTCATTAGAAGGGCTAAAATTTTTTTTATTTAAAAGTTTATTTATTTATTTTGAGAGAGAGAGAGAACAAATGGGGGGAAGGGTAGAAGGGAGAGAAAGAATCCCAAGCAGGCTCCACACTGCTAGCACAGAGCCCAATGCAGGGTTCAAGCTCATAAACCGTGAGATCATGACTTGAGCCAAAATCAAGAGTTGTATGCTTAACCAACTGAGCCACCCAGGCACCCCAGGAGAGCTAATATGTTTTTAAAAAGAAATAAAGAAGATGAAAATAAAAAGTGTTGGCAAAGATGTGAAGAAATTGGAACTCTTGTGCACTGTTAGTGGGAATGTAAAATGATGTAGTCACTATGGAAAAGAGAAAAGAGTATGGCACTTCCTCAAAAAATTAAAAATAGGATTATCATATGATCCAGCTATTCCACTTCTAAGTACACACTCAAAAGAATTGAGAGCAGGGTCTTGAAGACATATTTGTACATCCATATTCATAGAAACATTATTCATAAAGTGAAAATGTGAAAGCAACCCAAGTGTCCATCAATGAACGAATGAATGAATAAGCAAAATGTGATCTACACATAAAATGGAATATTGTTCAGCCTTAAAAAGAAAGGGAACTCTGACAATTACTGTAACATGGATGAATTTTAGGACTTTATGCTAAGAAAAATAACCCAGTCACAAAAAGACAAATACTGTATGACTCCACCTACATAGGGTGCTTAAGAGTAATCAAAATCATAGACACAGAAAGTATGATGGTGATTGTCAGGGGATAGGAGAGGAGGAGGAAATGGGGAGTTACTGTTTCATGGGTATAGTTTCAGTTTTGCAAGATGAAAAGAGTTCTAAAGATGAATAGGACTGATGTTTGCACAACAGTGTGAATTTACTTAATACTACTGAGCTATGCACTTAAAAATGGTTATTATAGTAAGTTTTATATTATGTGCTATTGAGTTTAATACAACACATAAGCATTTAATCGTCAAATTAACACCTTAGTGTAAACTCATTCATCAGGTCTCTTAGTTCCTGAAAGGAGGAAGAAAGTACATTTTAATAATGATAAGAAAGACAAAGTTATAGTAATCAAAACAGTGTGGTACTGGCACAAAAAAATAGACACGTAGATCAATGGAGCAGAATAAAGAGCCCAGAAATAAACCCGTGCTTATATGATCAATTAATCTACAACAAAGGAGGCAAGAATATACAATAAGGAAAAGACAATCAGTTCAAGAAATGGTACTGGGAACACTAGTCAGCTGCATGCAAAAGAATTAAACTGGACCACTTTCGTACACCACAGGTGAAAACAAACTCAAAATGAATTAAAGACCTAAATGTGAGACCTGAAATTATAAAACTCCTAGAAGAAAACATAAACAATATCTTTGAGATCAGCCTTAGCAATGTTTTACTAGATACGTCTTCTCAGGCAAAGGAAACAAAAGCAAAAATAAACTATTGGTATTACATCAAAATAAAAAGCTTTTGCATGGTCAAGGAAAGCATCAACAAAACAAAAAGGCAATCTACTGAATGGAAGAATATACTTACAAATGATATAGCCAATAAGGTCCAAAATATATAAAGAATTTATAAAACTCAACATCAAAACAAACAACAAATAATTCAATTTAAAAATGGGCAGAGAACCTGAATAGACACTTTTCCAAAGAAGGTATATAGATGGTCAATAGACATATGAAGAGATGTTCAGCATCATTAATCATCAGGGAAATGCAAATTAAAACCAAATGAGGTACCACCTTACACTTGTTAGAATGGCTAATATCAAAGACAAGAAATAAATGTTGAAGAGAAGTGTGGAGAAAAGATAACCCCCATGTGCTATTAGTGGGGATGTAAATTGGAGCAAATACTGTGGAAAACATCATGGAAGCTCCTCAAAAAATTAAAAATAGAAATACCAAAAGATCTAGCAATTCCACTACTGAGTATTTACCCAAAGAAACCAAAAACACTATGTGAAAAATTGTGTGCACCCCTATGTTTATTGCAGCATTATTTACAATATCCAAATTATGGAAGCAACCCAAGTGTCCATGCCTAGATGCAAGGATGGATAAAGAAGATGTGGTATACAATGGAATATTGTTCAAGCATAAAGAAGAATGGTATCTTGCCATTTGAGACAACATGAATGGACCTAGAGGGCATTATCTTACGTAAATTAACTCAGACAGAGAAAGATAAATACTATATGATTTCACTTATATGTGGAATAAAAAAATAAATGCACAAATGGAAAAAATAGAAACAGATCCACAAACACAGAGAACAAACTGATAGTTACCAGAGGGAAGAAGGGTGGGGGGGATAGACAAAATGGGTGAAGGGTCATGGGAAGTAGAGGCTTCCAATTATGGAATGAATAAGTCACAAGGATGAAGGGTACAGAGAAAGAAATATAGTCAATAGTATTGTAATAGTGCATGATGACATGGTAACTATGTTTGTGAACATAGTATGATGTATAGACTAGTTGAATTACTATGTTATACACCTGAAAGTAATGTGACATTGTGTGTCAACTATACTTCAACTTGAAAAAAAGAACAAGAAAAAATTGAGAGAGCAAAACAAAATATCACCTTCATTACTAATAAAGTTGAAGCAGGAAAAAGAAATGAGATGAAAGAAGAAGAAGGTAAGACCCAAAGACCATTTGCCCAAGGAATACCTATGGGTCCTGGAGCCTGAGAAATATAATATCTAGAAGCAAAAGGAGGCCATGTGCTAAAGGAGAAGAAGGAAGGCACAGAGTCGAACTGCCATCCCCTCAGTGTTCTAGGTTCTAAACTTTGTCCCCAAACTTCATACCCTCCTTCATACCTATAAGGCACTGCAGCCTCTCAAAGCCCTTCTTGCTATTCAGTCTCTGACAGTCTGGACTTCATTCTACTGCTTGTGCATCCAAAACTTGCCCCACCTAGGAACTTTGTGCCAACTGCTTCCCCCATATATTTGAATTGTTCCCTCTTTCACCTAATTCAGGTTTTTATTCAAATCTCACTTTTGCAGAGAGTGGTCTCTCCAGACTACTCTTTCTGCAAACACCCCCTCCCATCACATTCTATTCCCTTACCCGCTTTATTTTTCTTCAGAACTTGTATTGTTACCTAATAATAGGTCATATATTTGCTTATGTCTGTCTTACCCACACAATGAAAGCTACAGTAGCTACCATCAGGCACTACTGTAATCCCAATTTATAGAACCGTGCCTGACACTGAGTGTTCAACAAATATCTGGGGGACCTATGAAAAGAAAAGGGCTGAACAGCCATGATGGAGCAGATGGAAGTCAGTCCTGGAAGCCCACTCTCACCCCACACCAGGCAGCTCTAACTCACAGAGCCCCCAGTGCACATTTTGCCACCTGTCTGTGCTTGACTCTGGCCCCACACTGTGCTGGCTCTCAGATTCTCCCCGTTATGAATGTCCTGCTCTGCCCTGCTTTATTTCAAAGGACGCTGAACACTCCAGAGCCCAGGAAAACTGGGTTAGCTATTAGCAAACCCTTTGTCCATGAGGCCTAAGCAGAAGCTGAGCTACCAAAGTCCTCACAGGTAAAATCTAAATGTATTACCAAACTTTACACTACTCTACTCTCTGCCATGATCTGAGCCCCATCTACTCCTCAGGTTCCTCTTCAAATGCTGCCCCAGTCCCACTGCCCTTCTCTGTGTCCCCTGATGCATTGTGCCCAGGCCCCTTGGCCTTGGTACCTGCTATTCCTCTGTCTAGAATCACCAGCTCCTCACTATCAACTGCCACATACTTGTCCAACCCACATCTGGACAACTCCAATTAGTCTTCAAGGAGACTCAGATGTCATTCCTACAGCAAGTCTCCCTACCTTTTTCCCTGTCATATTAAACCCCCTCCAGAAGAAATCAGTCACAGAACATTCAATCTGACTGTTAGAGAAAGATAATTCTCAACAGAATGATACATCCTTAATGCTTTGCAAGAATCCTTTCTAAGGACAGTTTTTCAAAGTTACTAATCGGAGGGTCCCAAGATTTCTTATTAAGAACAATGGGATTGCTGGGGCACGTGGGTGGCTCAGTTGATTGAGTGACCAACTCTTGATATTGGCTCAGGTCATGATCTCAGTGTTGGTGAGATCAAGCCCCCTAGTGGAGCTCTGTGCTGACAGCATGAAGCCTGCTTGGGATTCTCTCTCTCCCTGTCTCTCTTGCCCCTCCCCCACTCACAGACACACTCTCTCTCTCTCTCTGTCTCTCTCGCAAAATAAATAAATAAATAAATAAACAAACTTTAAAAAATAAAAAAGAATCATGGGATTTATTCCCCAGGTGAGTGTCACAAAATTTGTCTCCTGTGCAACCACAAGACAGTTGACAGAGGAAAGCTTAGGCTTCATGTCTGTATAAAAGAAAGCTTATGGTTTTGATGTACTAAGAAATATTAAGGAATGGGGATGCCTGGGTGGCTCAGTCAGTTCAGCGTCCAACTCTTGGTTTCAGCTCAGGTCATGATCTCACAGTTCATGGGATCATGCCTAGCATTGAGCTCTGTGCTAACAGCTTGGAGTCTGCTTGGGATTTTCTCTCCACCACCCTCTATGCCCCTCCCATGCTGGTGTTCTCTCTCTGTCTCTATCTCTGTCTCTCTCTCTCTCTTTCTCTCTCCCTTAAAATAAATAAATAAACATTTAAAAAAAGAAATGTTAAGGAATGGAGGGCACTGAAGCATGCAGCCTTTTGGGGGCATGCCTTTGCCTTTCTTCTTGCATTGCAGTTCTTAGCAAATGGTGAAGTCTTTAAATTACAAGTCTTGTCCTTTTCACCCAATGTCTCTCTTCTATAGAGGTTCCCTTGGCACCCCTCCTTCAGTCTTTACAAATCCCCTGTAATGGCTGGTATCCTGTCTGACTCCCCTACTAAAGCATAAGCTCCTCAAAAGCAAGGATGGTTTCTTACTGGGTTGCAGCCCCAGGACTTATCATAATGCATGACATGGAGTTGGCACATAGTACATTCTCAGCAAATGCTTATTGAAGAAGTGACTAATTAAATGGATGGATGGGTGGATGGATGGATGGGCAAATGGTCCAGCAGAGAAGACTGAGGCTCAAAGAGTTTAAGCGGCTTCTGCCAGATCCCTGATGCCAACAAATGACAGAACTCAAGGCCTCCATGCTTTCAGAATTGGCTGTAGGCAGTTATTTCTGGGTCCAGTTTCCCCTTCCATTCCCCAGGAATCTTTCCTGATGAATGGGGCCCATATGTGGCCTCATCTCCCTTGGGGCCTAACTGTGACATGCAAACCAGGCCTACTTTTCTGAATCCACCCAAAACAGGTGAGCATGTAGCAATCCTGACCAACACTGACCACCACAAACAACAGCTACCATTTGTTAGCCAGGCACTATGGTAAGAGCACTTTCACTATCATTTCACTTGACCTTACAACAATCTTTTGAAGAAAGAATATATGATTCTTATTTTACAGAAAGGAAAATGAGGCCCAGAGAAAACAAATAAGTTCAAGGCCATTGTGTTAGAAATTGGCAGAGCATGGAATCAAGCCTAGAGGAAGCTGCCTCCCAAATTTTAACAAAGTTATGAGAAGCAGTGTTGCTCCAGGTCAAGATCTTGAGCTGTAGGACGAGTAATGACAGCCCCTGCCCAAAGTATTTTCCATTCAAAGTCATACTTGTATCCAACATACCTTATTTCTAGTCTCATCTTGCCACTAATTCACTGTGCATCCTTGAGTTAGCCTCTACCTCTCTGGCCTTGGATTCCCAACTATAGAAAGAAAATGGACTAGATTCAATACCATGGGGCCCAAGAATCAAAAAAGCATGTCCACAGGGACCAAACTGGTGATGTAAACCAGTGGAGTGCATGAATATAGGTGGCGACACCTACCATGGGTAAGCAGAGAGCTATAGCAGGTAGAGGATGGGCACCTTCTATAAGAGGTGCCTGGTGTCCCATAATGTCATCTTTTGATCAGAAATATCTTGATTTTTAAAAATATGTTTATTTATTTATTTTGAGGGCAGAAGGGCAGAGAGAAAGGAAGAGAGATAATATCCCAAGCAGGCTCTGTGCTGCCAGCAGAGAGCCCGACATAGGGCTCAATCTCATGAACTAGGAGATCACGGTCTGAGCTGAAATTAAGAGACACTTCATTGACTGAGCCACCCAGGTGTCCCAGAAATATTTTGATTTTTATATGCTGGCCTCTATGAGACCAAATGAAAAAAACTGTGAGCAGTTTGTCTCATGTCTTCCCATTATTTATCACCATTGTGTTCCCAATTGGGGAGCTGAGGTCTGCAAAAAAGAAGAAGGTCAGTGAAAGAAAAAGGCTGGGGCAAATAGATACACAACCCTGAGAAACAAACCATGAGGGGAACCTGAGCTTCTGGCTGATCAGAATAACCAAAATACAGAAGATAGAAACTGCCAAAGCCAAGGGCAATGCATGGTATTTAAGACAGCCTAGAATAGGTTAGAGAATGGAGTCAGCCATGCTAATTCAGCCACACAAGTCCAGAAGGTACAGGGAGAGTGAATTTCACTCAAAGAAAGTGGTGAGTGTTTAGATTCATGTTCCATGTTCAGTGTAGAGCAATGGTTCTCAAACTTGAGTGGGCACCAGAATCACCTGAAGAGTAGATTGCAACATCTATCTCTAGAGTCTCTGATTCAGTATGTCTCAGGCAAGGCTGAGAATTGCATTTTTAATAAGTTCCCTGATGGTGCTGATTTGGTTGGTCCAGCGATCACATTGGTAACCAGTGGGAATTTGGGTTCTGGTGTATGACTGTTTATGTTTGGAATCAGGGTCCATTGGTTACTAGACACTGGTAAATTCACTAAATTTGTCTGTATCTCAGTTCCTTCCTTTGTAAATTGAGGGCATTATTAGTATCTACTCCAAAGATTGTTTAAAAATTAAATTCGACAGTCTACATAAAGAGCTTTGAAAGGTGCTTGGAGTATAGTAAATACTCAGTGAATGCCATCAAAAATTTCTGTTAGTAAAAGTATTTCAATGGAAGCTAAAGTGGGAGTACCTCAGGACTGGTAACACAGGAGCTGTATGATGAGGAAAGAGGAGAGAAGTTACTGGAACCCAGAGATGGTGAGGGTTATATGGAAAGGACTACATGAAAACTTCAGTTCTGGGGAAGAGTCAACTGTGACCCCATAGGGAAGGAACTGGAGGAATAATTACTCTGACTTCACTTCTCTCCCTTCTTTAGTCTGCTGATGTTCCCCACTGGTGGAACTCAACCAGCCAGAAGCTTGGAGGGGCTGGGAAAGGGAGCCTATTGATGTAGTCCATTATAGCTCAGTCTTCCAGGGCACAGAGAAGGATGGAGAAGGATGGAGAGAAAATTGGAGGAACAAATGTAAGACACCAGCACACTTTGAAAAGGGCCTACAGATATTTTTGTCTACACCCCCACCTTGAGGTAAGGTGGCCCCTAACCCAACTCATATTGGTGAGCCCCAGTGAAGGAGCTAATAGATTTGGTCCACATCCTGAAATGCTAGTCACACCTCAACATCAATCTGGTCACTGGCATTCCTGGCAAGGTGAGCCAGAAGATCCTGGTTTGAGACCTAGCCAAGGCTCAGACAGTGAGCTCATTAGGCACCAAGCGTGGAGAAAACTGAACTCTTTGGCTTTCTGTAAGGGATAAGAGACCACCTTGGAGGAAGCAGAAAAAACAGGATGAATTTAGCAGAAACTTGAAAACAAGCACAGTAGCCTGATATATAGGACCAGCAGTGCCTAGGCCCTGGCTCTGGCCCTGAAACCAACTCTCTGACCTTGATGAAGCATCTCTCCTGAGAGCCTCCCTCTCTAAAAGACAGTCACTCTCACTCCTGCCCTCTTCATCCACCTTGTTCCTCCTTATCCTTCAAGAGGTAGGGCCTGGAAAAGAATTCCAAGATGTGCTAAGTTGCCTTAGGCTCCTTGGAGGAAACCACTAGAGCAATACCTGATATAATTGTAATTGCTCATTATCTAAAATTGGACAGAATGAACTACTGCAAAATAATATACTGTAGGGAAGGAATCTGCTGAAGCAACGACTGAATTAAAATAGCTGCTACTAAATGTTTTCCTGAGACCAGTAACTTTTGGTGCTCTATTTAGTCATTTCCTGGTTTTCATCTCCAGAACCCTTGAACAGCACTGATGTTGTGCACTTCCCTCACACTGATGAAGAAAGTAGCCTGGAAGAGGCAAGTAGCCAGCTCTCCAAAAAGATCCAGGTACAACAAAGCATAGAAGATATCACAGGGAGTTTACCATGGTAAGAGAAGATAGTATGTACAAGTATAGAGCATAATTATATTCACTGAAATCTGCAATTGGAAAAGTAGAATTAACAGGTGGAAGCCAGAAAGGGACCTCAATGAGAGATGTATCCCTGTCCCCTGGATTCAGGTAAGGTGTTATTAACCAGACCCAAATAACCTAAGGGACTTACTGGGGTCATCAGCCAACTACTCAACCTAAATGTAAAATCCCTGCTCAAGCTGAAATACAAGGGAAACTTAAATAGGAATTATCTGTTAAATAGGCACAAACTAGATTTGGTTTAGGAGTAAGAGCTCTGCAAAAA